>NC_135500.1:210469752-210795963 GCF_052857255.1 Amblyomma americanum
TTTTCTATGAAATATGACAAATAACGAAAGCTAACGTGCAAAAAGTCAGCGTGCTACAAGGGGACCACCTAAGTATTCGCACTGCTCACTTCGGACGTTGAAACGGTGGAACGCCGCCCCGAAGGACGTCATTAATCTCATGCATAAACGACCTGCGGAACATGTGTTCTGCTCCCTGTAGCCTCTGTGATGAAACCGCGAACACATGGTTTCCAGCCCCGTTGCAGGCAGGCGCTGCGTTTGCTAAAGCCACCTGAACAACAGCCCACTGCGACTATAATTAACAGTTGCCAAATATATCACAGCGGCTTGACACACAAACGACACACGGCTGCACTAGAAGTCGGGCGAACGAAACGTGCGATAACTTTTGCAGAGTGGCATGGTTACAAGTACTCTATGAACGAAGCACTTTTCATGGGCGTATGCACCCAACTTCAACTTTGCAACATGACTGCGCCCTCGAACACCCACCCACCCGCCCAACCTAATTACTTAGTCTGTAAAACCTCCTTATCACGCCTATCTTGTGCATTGCATCTAGCTTGTCTTGCGAATTGTGAAGGCGCGTTAAGATTACGCTTGGTACCACTCGTGTAGCTTGGTATTATTGAGATGAGCTGCCCTGTGACACAACTAGGAAAACGTATTTCGCATTTCAGCTTTATGCAGTGGGTTTTATGGCAACTAATGATAGAACTAACGATTACCAATGAAGAACGAAATTACTCCGTGGTGCTCATAGAGAACACAATCGTGCTTTCAGGCATTAATTGGTGCATTGTGAAACAGCAGAGTCCGCAGCGTGTGGACTGGATCCAGCAGTGCGTGCCGATCTTCATTACTCAAAAAAAAAATCAATGCTACTAGTGAACATCCATGATCCTTTTAAAGAATGCCGAGCTGCCCGTCGACAACGACAAGAGAAAAGGAAAAGCAAATTGCGTTTTCCAGCATTTTTAGAGAGTTTTGGAATAGGGGCATGGGCGAATAGCGGGGCGCCAGTGCGCATGCGCAGGACAATAATCGCAGTGGCGTTATTGTCCTGCGCCTGCGCACTGGGACCCCGCTATTCCCATAGATACCCATAACCTACAGGGTCACCTTATTCTACAAGTTTCCATTGCCAGCAGAGGACTACGGAAAATTTGCTGCCCATCAGCCTTCATGTTATGTTACTCGTGGTGACACGCAATGCCTCACCTCAGGCGCTATCAAAGTGAGAATACTAATATGCAAACAGACCACTGTGCGCGAGTGTCAGGGGAAAATTGCTATCGGACCATGTGCCCTTGGACCTGCAGTTTCTGCTCGGTTTTTCGCTAAGAAAGGTTGCTGCTGAGAGCAAAGAGTAATTAAGAAGCACGATAAGAATCCGCTTTGGAGAGCTCCCGCAGTCTGCTGCTGGTGAACCAATATACGCATCGGAATCGTACGCGGGTTCGGACTTTGTCCAGACGATCAAAGACCGAAGCTAATACACAGGTATCTTATCCGGCCAAACTGAAGGCCAAGATAAGCGGTTGAGTCTTTCGTGTACTTTGCACCAGCGAGTCACTCCAAGCGCCCTGGTTGACGAGTCGTTCGTGCAATCGCATATTAGCTGTGAGAAAGAGTAAGGCAACGATGGAAACTCCTGAGACCCAACTCGTCTTTCCTAAGCCTTTCGTGCCTGCAGCAGAGTTGCATGTTGTACAATGAAGGCCAGTACTTCTGACGTAATGTTCTAAAATATAGCGAACCTTCACATAGCAGTCAATGGCTGCTTCGATGAAAGCTAGGCTGATCCAGACGCATTATCATTTCCAAGTCCATTGCTGTCTGTCTCAGTGCCCAAAAGTAGCCAACACTCGCACTGAAGTTGCTACTCATAAGCTCACATTGAAGTCACTGTTCCGTATGCATCAAAATGAAAAAAAAAAAGCCAAAGTCAACGGAGATGTAAGGCAGTGATGTCCGATTCTGAAGTCAAAAATTCCCCAGATTATGCCAAAAATTTCCTATTCCAGGCCCATTTTCCCTGCAGAAGTTTGAAAACTCCGTTAATGTATAAAAAAGTTGGACGATATCGGTTCTTAATATCCCTGAAACTCCGTGAAAATTCGTTTTCCCCTAAATTTTACCCCCAAATTCTCTGAAAAAGGAATATTTTTCCCAATGGACCATCGCAGGTGCAAAACATGTTTGATAATCTGTATTTATTTTCATATAAAAAGTCTAAATGTCAGTCTGGAAGCACACATTACAGTGCACATGACCGTGAACAGTGTCGCATAGTTCGGTCGAGCTGATGCGGCAGGCTGTGAGAAAAGCGCTATTCGTTCGTCCTCGCACGTGGTTCAGGTATGCGAACCGTGTAAACCGGAATATTTCTCGCAACAATCAGTCAGTCGATGTTGCCGAACAGAACTCGGGCGAAATCGGAATAAGGGGAGCATGAGGTCATCTTTCCAGGTTAATTATTTTTTCAAATTTATTTCAAATTTATTAGAAAACCTCCCTGAGGTACACGCAACTCAGCACACAATACCGAAAAAAAATGAACGACGAAAAGAAACAACATTATACAATATTAGACGACGCCTGGCTTCGACTGCCTGTGCGCAAGATCTGTTGAAGTGAATGGACTTGGAAATGTATTAAACAATATTTGTAAGTGCTAATAGTGGTACTAAAATAAGAACTTAAATTGTTCGTTGTACTCAAGGGCCTGGCCGCTGTCTCCGTTTCATCGGCACATAAAACGTCTGCACAGTGGTCTATCCAATTTACTGACACTAGGAAAAAGAAGGAGAGAGAGGGGTGGGAGAGGGTAGATTGAACTTGATAGAAAAAGGTGGTCTCTCTCGCACCACTGTTGCATCTTGTTTGCCTGAACCGCCGCTGAACTTGGAACGTCCTTGGAAGACTGACCCATGGTGATTGGCAATCACCTAATCAGCTAAGCAGAGATTATTATTTTTTCATGACTCCGCATCCCGCGGATTTTTATCCATGACAACATTTTGTTCATCTGGTATTGTTGGTCGGCACACTTAACTCCCAGTGCTGCGCCTATCCGTTATTATTTATTTTCGTGATTTGCCTCCAAAGCGGCTGATTTGCTGGCACATGGCTATTCCCGACAATGTTGTTTTCACGCTTGTCAGTGCACCTGTAATAGATGCGAATATATGTGTGTGTGTGTGTGCGTGTGTGTGTGTGTGTGTGTGTGTGTGTGTGTGTGTGTGCGTGCGTGCGTGCGTGCGTGCGTGCGTGCGTGCGTGCGTGCGTGCGTGTGTGTGTGTGTGTGTGTGTGTGTGTGTGTGTGTGTGTGTGTGTGTGCGTGCGTGCGTGCGTGCGTGCGTGTGTGTGTGTGTGTGTGCGTGCGTGTGTGTGTGTGTGTGTGTGTGTGTGTGTGTGTGTGTGTGTGTGTGTGTGTGTGTGTGTGTGTGTGTGTGTGTGTGTGTGTGTGTGTGTGTGTGTGTGCACATTATGCGACCTCGTTCCTGTCTGCTGTACACACGCAAGAACGACACTGATTCAACAACGACACTAACACGTGTCTACCTGCTGAGCCACTTAGCGTTCCCGTGTGCCGAAAACACCCTAAAACACCGATATGACAAACGATGTTTATAGCGTGGAAACAGAGCAGCGTGAGCGCACCGAGTGCAGGGCTTAGTTCACAAGGGCGCGAGCCACCATCGGAATTACACATGAGAGAGAGAAAAAAAAAAAACGCGCAAGTACCGAATTGTCATTAGGAGCTCCAAACATCCCAAATATAGCACCGACGCTGTTCAGGCAGGGCACGTGCGTGAGATCACCCAGAACAGGTTTGTCGCGACTACCGCTATTCTTTCTTTCTGCTTTTTTGTTTGTGTGTGCGCGTGTGTGTCTGTGCGTGTATGTATGTACGTCTGTGTGTTTGTCCTCGCGCGCGTCTTCCATCCATGCATTCGCTACGCCGTGTGCCGCACAACGCATAGCGTCACGTATCAGCATGCCCACACATACGCGGCACAGCCGAGGATAGAATAAAAAAAACATAAAAGAATAGAAAAAAAAACATGAAAATAAGTCACTGCCTCAGCCGTATAGTTGACGAGCCTTGCTGCAAATTACTGTTGTAGTGGCGCTACATGGAAACACGTCCCGTTCAGACGGTATATCATAGAGAGAGATGGTAAGGTGCGCGTATGTACAGCAGCTCCTCTCGCTGGGCTTGCGCGAGTGAAACGTTCGACGCTGGACTCGTACTTTACGCCGCACTGAAGCCCATGCTGACGGGCTGCGTGGCTTTCTCTCTGCGCACTTTATGGGGCAGGCACAGCGCTGCCGTCTGTTGTGGTGGGCGGTGTATATTACGCGAACTTGGCAGGGCTCTACGCTTCCGCTTATTCCGGACATTTTATGTTTCCGTTCAGTTCTGACGGTTGGTATTCATCGCTACTGTTCCACCTGCCGCGTAATACAGCCGCTGCGGGCGAGAATTCGCCTGAAGATTCAGTGTATGATTATCGATCGGGGCAGGCACGGAGAGTTACGAATGCTGATTTGTTTGTTAAAATGATTGATTTGTTTAACCTGGTAAACTTCGTCTTCCCTCTTCAGCAAAAACTGGAAAAGTCGCGCGGAAGCCTCACTATCATTTGCGCTGAAAACAGACTTTGTAGTTCCGTATACGGGCGCTCGACTACTGATCCAGAGTTCCCGGGTTCGAACCCGACCGCGGCGGCTGCGTTTTTATGGAGGAAAAACGCTAAGGCGCCCGTGTGCTGTGCGATGTCAGCGCACGTTAAAGATCCCCAGGTGGTCTAAATTATTCCGGAGCCCTCCACTGCGGCACCTCTCTCTTCCTTTCTTCTTTCACTCCCTCCTTTATCCCTTCCCTTACGGCGCGGTTCAGGTGTCCAACGATACATGAGACAGATACTGCGCCATTTCCTTTCCCCCAAAACCTATTATTATTATTATTATTATTATTATTATTATTATTAATATTATTATTATTATTATTATTATTATTATTATTATTATTATTATTATTATTATTATTATTATTATTATTATTATTATTATTATTATTATTGCGTATACCTCAGTAAATAGAGCAATTCATTATGGAGCACTGCCATGAGCCAGATGGAGGATTGAAGTTCTGTCCTCAAGTGATCGAGGGCTTCTTTTCGCGATGACACCGAGAGATTGGTAAAACACTGTTAGACGCTTTGCGTTGGTCCACTCTTATGCCGGTAATGACAGTATACCTATCACCACAGCTTTTAAGCAAGTTATTGTAGCCAGTGGCCTTGTGTTACCACACGCCTATTATATAGGCAACCTTCGATGACGTCTCCTTGCCCACCGCGGCGCCGTTACACAGCGCCTCCCGAGAGGAGCAAGCATTTTTTAGGCGCACCCTCGATGCTTATTCGCGCCACCTGATATGAGCTTACAGGCATGGGCTCCCGGGCTCTGTGGGCAGCTCAATCAATTGTTAACTGTGCTGCGTCGAGAGCATCTTGGCAAGGAACTTTGCCGGCCAAATGCGAGCCAGAATGTGGTCTCGCGTTCGTAGCGGCCCAAGCGACGCAGAGCAGTGGTTTTTAAGCTTGCAGTCAACCTGAGGTTACATCATAGGTTACATCCATAGGTTACCATAGGTTACATCAAACATTACCACGTGTGCTAAAAATAGCCCGCTATTCTCGTCGAAGTCATGATTGCTACTGCGTCCTTAATAAGGTATTTAGGGTTAGGAAAACCCGCCGCGGTAGCTCAGTGGTTAGGGCGCTCGACTACTGATCCGGAGTTCCCGGGTTCGAACCCGACCGCGGCGGCTGCGTTTTTATGGAGGAAAAACGCTAAGGCGCCCGTGTGCTGTGCGATGTCAGTGCACGTTAAAGATCCCCAGGTGGTCGAAATTATTCCGGAGCCCTCCACTACGGCACCTCCTTCTTCCTTTCTTCTTTCACTCCCTCCCTTATCCCTTCCCTTGCGGCGCGGTTCAGGTGTCCAACGATATATGAGACAGATACTGCGCATTTCCTTTCCCCAAAAACCAATTATTATTATTAGGGTTAGGAAAGCTCCCAGTTCCCTAAAATTATGCCAGTTAGTTCACCGAAGCGGCGCTCACTACTGAGTTCATACTATGTCCGTGGAACACCACATGGTGAACAGCCAAGACAGACCAGTTACAAAGCTGTCATTACGCGCCAAAAAACGTAGCTCCCCGTATCGACTGCCGAGTGTACTCAAGCCCAACGCGTTTGCTACAGCATCGCCAGGTCGCATGGAGACGTTTTTCTGAGCATTTTTCAGTTTAGTGGTCACTGTGAGCTCTTTGCATATTAAAGCATCTATTTTGCGTGAATGAGCTGACATAAGGTATAAGTTTGACGCCTGTTTTCGGGTTTAAATGTGCGCCTCGATCAAACGCTGTCAAGCTAGGCAGTATAAAACAAACATTCTTTTCTAATCCTAATAATGTGATAGCCATAGAAGCCCCATGGGGTCAAAATGCGTTGTCGCTCTTAAAATTCGCTCATTGGCTGGAGAGAAGTGATGCCACCAGACAGGAGCATTCCCATTGGCTGGAAGGAAGTGACCTCAGCAGACGGGGATAATTCCCACTGGCTGAAGGGACGTGACGTCACCACAAGAGAAGTGACGTCACTCCCGATAAGGGCATCAACAGCTTCTTAGACTATCGCATTATCAACATATATATGAATTAGGTGTCCGTGTGAATTTTTTTTATTTGCAGTGTCTCACGTCCACCCATGTCGTTGTGATCGACACTTAGGTGCTATAAATAATAAGAATCGATTGAAATAAACAAAAAAAGAAGCGTTCTTCTGAGGCCGTATATTATAAAGATTTTTTTCTTGTTACCTTTTTCTGTTTCATATTGGACACTGCCACCTCTGACATAGGGCCAGTACGTTTTAAGCGCAAGCATCGCCAAAAATGCTGACCAATGACAGAAAGGCCAAACAATAAGTTTCCAAAAGAATTGCTGTAATCTACGAATTTCCTACCACGGTACGTACTGCAGCTAACACTGTAAATTTCGAGAAATAAAAGGCAGCCATCACAACCTTGAGGCAGTTTTACGAGGAGAGAATTTGCAAACAACGTCACCTAATTGGAAAAGGCTAAAGATAAATGAACAACGGGTGCCTGAACATACCCTTCCTAAAGACGGACTTGAGTGGGGCTTTGTGTATTACTCGATAAACGTGAATCGCTGCCGACGCCGGCTGATGGCTGCTTTCTGAATTTGTGAGTGATTGCGTTGCAACCACCAACTTCCACAACCGGCTTGGTTAGAACAAGGTGACTGACGTATACAGGACCATGTCGTTTGTTGATCTATGTGCTAAGTGCTTTCCTTCAACCTTGAAGGGCGTTATCTCCGCTCACAGAGAACCTTCTCATGTAATAAATCTTTCGCTCTGTGACGACCACTTCAGTATAAGACTGCTCTCACGCATAACGTAGACGTGAATCAGGAATGCGTGGCTGAAATGCGTGGCTGTTGTCGGCGCCACTGAAAAGCCAGTCCACCTTGGTCAAGCAGGCGTTAGATTTAGATTTGCTACGAACTTCAATAAACTGATTACCTGTCTACATGATGTGGTGCGCACCTTGATACATTGAAAGTTATCAGTAAATGTGGCATATACGCTTATTTCTCACTTTCGCGATCGAAAAACGTTTTTGGTCTACTGGGTATAAAAAGAACAGTGCTTTTCCTCGAAAATCTTTTCTTCTTCATTTCTCATCAAGCAGTGACAAAACTGAGGAAGATCTTGTTAGTTCCATTATAATGTGTGTACCATGGCTCTATACCGAAAGCTTAACGTACTGGAACGGCAAACTGCAATCTTTGCTTAAACTTATTCTCTCTCTGTGTCGCTGGTATACGGCAAAAAAAGAAGACAATAAATTGCTGTAATCGCCGCGCCAACGGTGTAGTTCTTGAAAGCAGAGCTTTATTTCTGATATATACTCGGTTTTTTTTTACCTAAAAACCTGCGTATAAAAAACAGATACCGTAAGCCATGTGAAACCTTCAGGTTTTCCTGTTCACGTGCTTTCACGCTATTGCGACTCTCCCACTGTAAATTGAAAGCCATACGCCACCACATGCACATGCTTACACAACCAGCTTCATGAAATAACTCGCTGTACCTTCCGGCAGAGGACGCCCACGCTCGTAACGTGAAACGGTCTTTCTGCCTGCACCTGGGGGCTTTCTAGTTTGAGGCGATGAATTTTTCCCCTGCTCAGGACGCGCAGCCGGCGTGCCTTAGCAAGCAAGGCATGTCGCGCTGGCCGGAATCTGACCGGACATGCAAACGTGTGCCACATTGTGCCACATAGTGCCAGGCAGGCAGTTTGAAAATCGACAACCAATCGGGCGACGACGGCGAAGAGCGTTCTAAAAGCTGTGGCAACCACAGCGCCCTCGGGTGAACTGGTTGACCATGTGGTGCAGGCCAGCTACAAGATCATTTCTATGTACCTAACCTGATCAAACAATTAGCAACAGCGACTGTAAAATCGCAGGCAAAGTTTTTTATGCAGACAACTACAAGAAAGGACCAGAAGTAAAACAAAAAAATCTATGCGAATCACATTTTTAGAAATACTGCAGTTTACGGGCGTCTCCGGCGGCATATATGATATGGTCCTCAAGGCGAACTGACTTCAGAACGTTTTTCTTAACGATGGCCCCTCAGTAGTGGGTGATTTGCGTTAACGAAGGCGCTTTACCTAAAGAGGTCAAATTTCGTAACCTGGTTATCTTACTATAACGCTCAGCTGCCATAAATATTACCAATGATTTACATAAAGAACCTCCCCGATAGCCTCGCACAAACTAGCATCTGTCACCAGATCAAGCTAACAACATAGACGCTGACCAGTAGGCTTCTGCACGAGGTGAAAAGTCTTCCGGAACAAGACAACGAACCAAGCGCAGACAAGTGTGTACTGAAATAAACACCCTGCGACCGCTTTTCTGACCGCCAGTCAAGCTGGAGAAATTCGCAACTTCATCACACAAAATAAATACAAAATGAAATGAATAAAACTAAAATAAATAAAAAAGGCGCCAGCCATCGCTTTGCTAATCGCACGGATTTCGTACAAAGGGTGCTTTTTTCTGTACACGCGTGCTGAGGATGCTCCCCGATCATTTCTTCGAGGATTGCATTCAGAAGTCAAAGTCGTTCAGTGAAATCAAGTTTTCGCAGAACGTCGGCGAGCTACTTAGTTTATTTAGGAAGATTTTTTTTTTGTATTTCTTGAGTGGCTCAGGGCTGCGTATTGAACGGTCGGAGGCTTTATTTGCAGTCACTGATATACATCGCTGACGAATTCAGTACCTTTATTACGTCGCTATTGGTTGTTTTGGAACTGAAACATCGTATTGGGAAAACAAGATCGGAACCTTTTGTGGGTTGCTCTCTGTTCTTCGAAGCATTCTGCGACACCAAATGGCGCTACAAAAACGAATGCCGCTCAAGCAAAGAGGAAGGGCAGAGCGAAAAGTTGGGCATGTTGGTATTGGTTCATTCTGGTGGAAGGAAAGCGCGAAAAAAAAAAAGGGGGGGGGGGAGGGAAGGACAAGAGACTTGAATGATAGTAAGCGCTCGTCGTGTTTATAGTTTGAAGTTAATTTTACCACAGCTCAAAATGCTACATGAAATGTGGTAGGGAAGGTGGGAAAAAAGCCTCATATAAGTAGGTTGACTAGCCCCACCTTCCAATAACTGACAGCGGACGCTTTGACAGAGGTGAGTAGCACAGATTCATACAACAAATATCACAACTGCGATGCTAGTTTGTAAACAACAGACTTAAAATGCAAGCAACCCTGTTACATCGCAAATTGGAATAAAGTGCGAAATACTAGCAAGCATTATACAAAAATCGAATACAAGTCAAGTTTAGAAAGTGCACGCAATTCTTCTATTGTGAAGTGGTATTTGCTTAAAACCTGTGGAATGCTAGACTGAACCGTCTAAAATCCATAATTTGTGCGAGATCTAGAAACATGCCAGAGTTCTGTGTGCCTCATTGAGCGTGAAGATGTGTTGCTGTTCAGATTTGGCAATGTTTTCAAAAGTATGTGTGCCTTCAACTCTCTCGTCACCTTTTTGCGCTGCCCTTCCATCAAAATGAAAGCGGACGGGGTATGCGACGGGTCGCATAGTTGCGAGCTTTACTTGTCCACGTTCCCCCAGCCCTGCGCTTCCATGTAGCCAGAACTTCTTACTGTGCGCTCTTATTTGGATCTTAATCTGCGGTAATATATCATACCGTAGATTCAATACAAATTAAGCATGGAGTCCACTCTATAATGAGGATAGAGTTTCCTGTATGCATAAGTCAAAGCAAAAATGAAGAAAGGTTTAACGTCTCTAACTTTATGCCGTATCTGAAAGAAAATAGGGAAAGAAATGTATCTTTATCGCCAGAATATCCTGTTTTAGGTAGTTGGAAAAAGTCCGTTAAAACCAGTGATGAATGAATATTTGTGTATTATGAACTAACATGCTATCGTATGATGAAGTTTAACGTCACAAGGAGCCCCATAGGCCATGATAAAGTGGAGCGCTACGAATTAACTTCGACCACCTGTGGTTCTTTAAAGAACAACTCCGTGGGTTTTTCGACTTTTTTAGTTAATAATCTCATCTCATTCCCCAGAGTCCTATCTCACCGCCACAATTTATTTTATTTTCAAAATACCCAGTGGAATTAACTTAAAACAGCGAAAACAGCAAACCGAAACGGAAACTCCGCCAATGGCCGGGGACGATGTTTCGCGTGACGCATTGATGACGTTAAAAAATATTATTAGAAACGTATTCGTACACGTGCTGAATGGCTGAAGTAGCGACAGAAAACGATGAATCCTTTCGCAACTTCCTGAGACGACCTAATGTAAGCGTGAAACGTTTGTTAGTGAAACGGGGAGCGGGTATTAAAAATTGAACAATGTATGTGACGTCACAAATCCAGCGTTGCCCGTAAAGATAATCTCAACTGGTGCCACAGAAACGGCAAACTTTGTGCCAAAATGAAATGTCGCATGGCTACTAGAGTTAGCGGATGTCAACAACGTGAGGAAAACCTAGATTATAAGCTTCATTCGAATATGATAACCTCTAAAAAACCCTAGAGCTGCCCTTTAACGTGGATTGGCGTTGCACAGCACACGAGCGTTTTTGCATTTCGCGTCCATAGAAATGCGGCCGCTGCGGGTAGGATTCGATACCACGTCTTTGGGCTCGACAATATAACGTCATTTCCATTAAGTTACCGCGGTGGGTGGGCATTTTCTTAACTCCTTTCGAAGCAAGAAATAAACCAAAAAAGAAAGAGTGAATTCAGCTAAATGTTTTGTTTGAAGTAAGCAAACAGGGTCAGAGCGATGTTAGAATATACTGAGGCCTTCATCCAGTGCGTGTAATTCACAATTTTTCATTTAACTTATACAAGAACAATTACTGTGGGCGTGCCATCCCCGTATAATTACCAAATTTTTTTTTGCTACTCTAAGAAAGGAGACTAAGTCCCAGCGTACAGCACCATTCTGCTACTACATCTTACAAAAATGCACATTAAGTTTTAATTGACCGCTTATTGAGTCTCTGTAGAGGCTATAAAATTTCAATAAAAATCTCAACCTTTAATGACCTCATTTGTTAAGATGTCAAAACGCACGCAAGGTATCAAAAGCAACCAGTCAGCCAATTGCTTACTGGTCAACTGGGTCTTATTCAGCTAGCAAGAAGTGAATTACCTGCAAGTCAAATGCATCTTAGTTAATTTTGTTCAGCTTTTATTTTCATAAAGCTTGATTTTTCCTTAAACGCTCAATAAAAAGCTGATAAATATTGTTTGAAACAGAACGTTTCAGCAATATTCGTGAAACATTCACTTGAATCATTAAAACTATGGTGCAGAGGGAGGAAAAAAGTACCAGACACATAGAAGTCTACATCAAGCATCGATTTCAAGTACTGAATTATACTTCTTTTCGTTCATGCGCTAAGAACTCTCTTCGAATAGCATAACATTGCAGGTGAACCTCTTGGTTTGTGCTGCCCACAGTTTGTATCAATGGCGCTGGAATTATTTCTGCAAACTGCAGTTATCAACAACTCAATACTAATATGACATGAAACACCCTTCACAGATGGTATGTAAGCATGATAAAGTAGGTTTCGGGCAGGTAAATATATGGGTGTTGCATTTTTAGGCTTTGTTGCAATGCCGTTTCCAGAGACTTGTTACTTTATGCTTCCAGAGTGCTTACAGAGGGTATTTACGTCAAATTTTGGTAATTACGGTTACGGATGAGTGCTTCAGCGAAGATGTGCATACGTTGTTCGTTATACGCACGCACTCCATCGTTGGAGTGCGTGCGTGATACGTCAGAATGGTTAAAATGCATGGCCGACTGGATATAATGCCTTTACCCAAAGAAATAATGTTATTATGTTCTGTTTTCCTACCATGATGTAGATTGTTGCCACTCATCATAGTGAGTGTAGGGACTCAAAACACATTCAGTGCGCCCAAGTCAGATTATATTGCCACTCTATATTGCCAATTTGTTATGGTAACTCATCATAAATCCTCAATACCTAGTCAGTTTATTATCAGAAGGTTCTATTGAGTAGATTAAAATAAACGTCAATATAAACTCATGAAGTATTTTTTTTTTAAGGAGTAGGTCGACATCTTTAGGTGCGCCAATGAGTCCACAAAGTGAAAAGCGTGGTACGTTCGTCACAACTAGTTGCTGCTAACTTCCAACTTTCCTTGTGCTCTCTCCAGTATCGTGTTCCGATGTCCCGACTGTCGAGCGGTGGAATTTCTTTCCCCTGCCTTGTACATGCAAAGTCTGTTCGAGTCCTCAGCCGTAGGAGCCCTTACAAGCATTGTCTCTGCCGCAAGGCCATGTCTAAAGGAACACATTCAACCCATGCTGGCAGCGTCGAACCCAGCTCTCGACCACCGTTGTTCGCCGTCGCGTACTCTTCATACAGACCAGAGAGAGCGCACACGAGCGGAATTAATGCGATGTGACGACACTCGCCGGAGGAGCAGCAGCAGCGTGCCGAGTGAATATGTGCGGCAGGAATCCGGCGTTCTCTCGAGAGCGGGCGAGCGAGCGCAAAACCCGCTTTCCCTCGGCGGCAGGTCTTCGAGAAGGGCGAGTCTCGTAACGAGGCTGTCTTCGAGTCGAGTCGCATTTATTCTGGGCGGCTGATGTCAGACCCATGCGCGCGCGTGGTGGGAAAACCCGCCGCGGAGTCGCAGCGCCGGCCGCCACCAAGGACGAGTGGACCAACGCCGGCGGCGGCGGCCACGAGCTCTTTTGCTGCTTCTGCCGCGCTTTTGTTTCTGCACTCACTCTCTTCCCCTACCTCTATCGCTTGTCTCTAGTGCCACCGCCTCCCGCATACTGCTTGCTGCCCTCGGTGCTGACTCGTGACGTGCGTAACGATCAGGTCTCTCTCTCTCTCTCTCTCTGTGTGCATGTGTGTGTGTGTGTGTGTGTGTGTGTGTGTGTGTGTGTGTGTGTGTGTGTGTGTGTGTGTGTGTGTGTGTGTGTGTGTGTGTGTGTGTGCGTGTGTGTGCGTGCGTGTGTGTGTGTGTGTGTGTGTGTGTGTGCGCGTGTGTATGTGTGTGTGCGCGCGTGCGTGTGTGCGTGCGTGTGTGTGTGTGTGTGTGTGTGTGTGTGTGTGTGTGTGTGTGTGTGTGTGTGTGTGTGTGTGTGTGTGTGCTGCGTGTGTGTGCGTTGGTCTGTCTCCGTCGTCGAGACGGCATCACGCGATTCTTGCGATCCTCCCACTAGGCTGCGTGACAACGGTCCTAAGCAGCCGCTGTGTATAACTCGCAGCCCCGCCTCCCCAAGGAATGAAATAGCGTTGCTCTCGTCACCCTCTTTCCCAAGTGTGTGCGCGTGTGTGGGCTTCCTGAGTATATAGCACAGCGGGCTATACAGGGCAGGCTGACTTCAGCCGGGGCATGTTTCCGATGCCACTGGCTCCTCATGTACAGAAGCGTCGCAGGTGAATCGCCCTCGGCGATGGAGACGAGCGAGGAACGAAGTGAAGGCGGGGTAGGAGGGTAGCGATCACAAGATCTTGCGACCCTTCAGGACAGACATGCCGAACGACAGAATTGCGCTAGACGCCGTACAGGGACACGTACAAAGATAGCTGCTGACTGTCAGTTGCGCTTAACCATTCGGCCAAAAGATCGGTGCATCGAAGCCGGAGTGTCGCAACGTTGGTCGTAACGTTGGACCTTCGACGAGATCGTCGATGTGCAATCCATTTAATGAGAGCCGTTGTCAGCTAGCTTCTTATGCAGGGAACAGAGAGGGAACTCGAGAGTTTGCGAAAGCCACCATGCTGCGTGGTTATGCAAAACTTTAAGTGCCGCTAATTTTCATATACATCAGCAGTTTTAGTCCTTCAATTCTAACCACCATACCCACATGGCTCATACTAGTCAAGGTGAAAGAGTATGTCATTCGCAGCCACTTTTCGCAGACATATGGTTTCGCCGTCGCTTGCGTAGTATGGCGCAGCTGACAACTTCCGCGTTCACCTGCTGCCTATAAGCGGTGTTGTGCATGTGTGTCTGTTCCACCACGGACACGTGGGCCCTGACATGGGAGGTGTCACTTGTGCCCATGTATTTCAGGCAGGTCTGGGTGCACATGAGCTCATACGCACGAGCTGCAGGGTACGGTGTAGCTTTCTTTCTTTCTTTCTTTCTTTCTTTCTTTCTTTCTTTCTTGCTTTCTCGCTTTCTTTCTTTTTCTTCCTTTCTCTCTTTCCTTCTTTCTTTCTTTTTCCTTTCTTTCTTCTCTGCTTTCATTTCTCTCCCCCTATCTTGCCTTCTTTCGTGCTTTCTTCCTTCCTTCATTTCTTATTTTTTCTTTCTGCTTCCTTTCTCACTTTATTTCGTCTCTCTTGTTGGCCTTCCCATTCATTCATTCATTCATTCATTCATTCATTCATTCATTCATTCTATCTATCTATCTATCTATCTATCTATCTATCTATCTATCTATCTATCTATCTATCTATCTATCTATCTATCTATCTATCTATCTATCTATCTATCTATCTATCTATCTATCTATCTATCTATCTATCTATCTATCTATCTATCTATCTATCTATCTATCTATCTATCTATCTATCTATCTATCTATCTATCTATCTATCTATCTATCTATCTATCTATCTATCTATCTATCTATCTATCTATCTATCTATCTATCTATCTATCTATCTATCTATCTATCTATCTATCTATCTATCTATCTATCTATCTATCTATCTATCTATCTATCTATCTATCTATCTATCTATCTATCTATCTATCTATCTATCTATCTATCTATCTATCTATCTATCTATCTATCTATCTATCTATCTATCTATCTATCTATCTATCTATCTATCTATCTATCTATCTATCTATCTATCTATCTATCTATCTATCTATCTATCTATCTATCTATCTATCTATCTATCTATCTATCTATCTATCTATCTATCTATCTATCTATCTATCTATCTATCTATCTATCTATCTATCTATCTATCTATCTATCTATCTATCTATCTATCTATCTATCTATCTATCTATCTATCTATCTATCTATCTATCTATCTATCTATCTATCTATCTATCTATCTATCTATCTATCTATCTATCTATCTATCTATCTATCTATCTATCTATCTATCTATCTATCTATCTATCTATCTATCTATCTATCTATCTATCTATCTATCTATCTATCTATCTATCTTTTCTTTCTTTCTTTCCTTCTATCTATCTATCTATCTATCTATCTATCTATCTATCTATCTATCTATCTATCTATCTATCTATCTATCTGTCTGTCTGTCTGTCTGTCTGTCTGTCTGTCTGTCTGTCTGTCTGTCTGTGTGTCTGTCTGTCTGTCTGTCTGTCTGTCTGTCTGTCTGTCTGTCTGTCTGTCTGTCTGTCCGTCCGTCCGTCCGTCCGTCCGTCCGTCCGTCTACTCGCATCTATCTATTCTTACTTTCTTTTGTCGGCGTTTCGCCCATCTTTTTAATGCGCTATCTTCGACAGTCCTGAGCAATTAGTCGTGAGCAGGAAGAATTCCCTCCAGAAATCACATCTAATGTGGCTTACGGCAGAGTTACCCAACGCATCTGTACAGTGCTCTCCTCCCATCATTTGCGGTTGGAGAAGCTTGCTTGGAAGAGCGGTTGCCACATCGACTGGTGGCTCAAGGCTCGAAACAACTTCCTACTAGGCTCGCGTGGCCGTGCGGGCGGTATAATTTGCTCCTCGTATTGCTCAGAGCTATCTCGGCCCAGCTGGCTGTGCTACCGCGTAACGTTCCTCGCCACTCCCGGGCTTTACATCAATGCAGTGGTATATGAGCATGCGCAGACGCAGTGATGTTGCATTCGAGGAATCTGCCCCTTTTTCAGGGAATTTTTAAAGGTACAATTTTGGCGAAATCGGATTTCCTACGGAGGCTGAGTGAATTTTAAGAAGAGAAATAATCTCACTTTTTTTTTCAATTGACGTAGTTTTCAAGCTGCTTCAGGAAAAAAGGACCCCGAATAGAGAATTTTTGGTGTAATTGAGGAAACCTTTGGTTACGGAATTGAACATCACTGCGACGACAAAATTGTAAATCATGTCTGCACCGAAATTCACCAAATTCTGAAATTCAAGGGTTCACCATCATTTAGCAAAGTAGATCGAATGCGACATATAATCATGGCTGAAGGCAGAAATGCCTGTGACCGAAAGGAGCTGTCTTGAAGCGGGACTCAAGACACCACCCTCACACAAAAGGACTGTAAGTGGGAAGTCATAGCACTCCCTGTAAGCTGAATACGTTACGAAATTATCCGCCGAAATTTTTTTGATATCTCGCACAATTCAGAGGCGATCGATGCGTTCTAGGAAAGCTTTGAGCACTATCTGATTTCGCTAGGTCTCATTGTGGCAAGCCGAGTGCTGCATGTGGCGCGAAACAAAAGCTGGAAAAGCGTGGCTTGAAACAATGAAACACTGTATCGTCGCCTTTTTTCTCATTAATCCGTTTCTGTTTTTATCTTGTGAGATTATTACAGTTGTTGGCCATTGCCTTTTGCCAGGTTACTTGAAAAAAGTGTGACAAATCTGCTGCGTAGAAGCAGCCTATCTCAGAAGGAAGGGATGTCGTGACTTTAACCTGTTTTTTGGTTCAACACATTTCATCAACGCCATGCCGAAGCAGAGTTTCCTCCAAGCTTTCCAGACGCGGTTTTTCCCTTAGACCACCGGCCTTATGTGATGCTCATAGCGCGAAGCGCTTTAATAGATCAGACAAGAAATGGAAACTACTCTCGAATACCTAAGGTGTGACTATGTTAATGGTACTAGAACATAAAGAACGTTCACTGGATAGCTCTCTCTCTCAATCGTTGAGTGCACTTATTCGTAAAGAAGCTCCTTAAGCCTCTCTTGAACTTCTCTACGAGTTTGTGGGAGAGCTGCTCAGCAATCTTCTTTTCATCTCCTTTATTCCTTTCCCCTCAAGCTTCTAAACTCGAGCGCTACATACGACAAATTCCCGCTGAACTACGCCACACTGTGACGTCGTGCAAAGAGCCATTTTTCATAGTTTAATATGCAGTCCACTTCACAGAGGGTCTGATCAGCTTCCAGGCACAGTCTTTGCTTGCGCACTCATAGGTGAGGGGGAGAAGGGATGCCATACAATTATCGTTGTCACTCTTTGACAGTGGGGAAGGAAAAAGCCTGGGAGGTCTTTTTTTTTCTGACAAAGGCTGTATTCGAGGACGCTTTTGAGGCTGATGAAATAGTGGACGTTCATTGCTACAGAGCACTACGGTATCACCTCCACTTTTTTGTTCTAACTTTTTGCTGAGCCGGTGGGCGGACTATAACTGCGGAAGAAGTGCACACACACACACACACACACACACACACACACACACACACACACACACACACACACACACACACACACACACACACACACACACACACACACACACACACACACACACACACACACACACACACACACACACACACACACACACACACACACACACACACACACACACACACACACACACACACACACACACACACACACACACACACGCACACACGCACACACACGCACACACGCACACGCGCACGCACGCACGCACACACACACACACACACACACACGCACGCACGCACGCACGCACAAGAATACAGGGTGTGTCGCTCCTTTTACGCCAACAATGAATAAACGTTTTGGCGCCCGATTCGCCGTAAAATCAACGGACGAGCGCACAGTGACAACCCAACCAGCACAAGCAAGAGCGCAAAAAAAAACAGAAAAAAGACAGTCGCAACAGAGCCAAAAAGTTTGACAACACTTGGCACCTATTCTACGGCATTTGGTTGGCATTCATCGGCCACTCAAAACAGAGACTACAAAGCCCGCTCGGCGTCAGTCACGGGAAAAACAAAGAAAGCGGGAGAAGACGCGACGGAAGGACGCCGGAGTCGGCTTCAGTACCGACGACGGCCGTGGACCCCTCCTTCCTGGCGGCGGGGCTCACAGCGCATGCGGAAAGCTCGCATACACCGCCGCCGCCGGGAGCGACTTCTCGGTCGGCGCCCGCGGATTGCGTCTAATGACGGGCAGCAACCCCCCCCCCCCCGGCCGACATGAGGCGGGTGACACGGCCGCCGCATAATAGCCGTAATTAGCGGGGATACCTCGGCTCAAGCAAAAAAAGGACCAACCGACAGGGCACTCGGGAGAAGTAGTCACGGGGTACAGGAATCGCTGCAGCAGGCAGGGCGCCGAACACCTGCCACGCCCCGGCCGATCGGGTCGCGTCGGTCCCTGTGTTTATTTATGCGACCCTGTTTGGCGTGCCGCGATGGCCAGAGAAACGGGCATACACACGCGAGGAACTGTGCGGACCGTAGGAACAAGGGGGTGGAAGCGGCAAGAGGGGTAGAAGGGGAGGGATGGAATAAGAGGGCGGCGGTAGCATCCCTCCGGGTAGCATCCCTCCGAGGCGACTTTCCATTAATCCGACACGCCATTAGGGAGCCCCCGACGAAGACTCTAACGATGCCCCTGGCGGCGCATGCGAAAGAGACTGGTTCAACGAGATGGCTGGGGACGCCGCTGCCGTATACACGGGGCAGTGATGAGATCGTGAAAACGTGGGCAGGCTCGGGGAAAAATTTGTCCTTGGAAAGAAAAGAAAAACGTTCCGCCGGCAGAGACGTATAAATGAGAAGAAGGTGCCGCTGGGCCGAGAAGACGACTTCATTTTGGGGCCAGCTCAGCACCCCAATTTTTTTTATTCTCGCCGCGGTGTTATTCTCGTGACGAAGAATTCGCCAATAATGACCTGGAGGTCGAGTTGAGGCGATTCCTGCTCGCTAACGCGTGGTTGGGAGTTGTTTCCTCTTTCCTATTTTGCGCTAGCTGTCTGTATTTTTACTGCAGAAATTTAATGGTTCATCGCACCACGTGTCTTCTGGTTCCAATAAGAAAAACGGATCTCCAGAGCTTTGTTTAATACTACATTCAGAGCTAAGAAATAATATAAATTAGAGAAGAATGTTACTTGCGCGGTATGAGTACTTATCAGTCATTCCAGTTTTCTTTACTGTTCACCTACCCGCTGGGTTGGCTCAGTGGCTTTCCCGCTCGGCTGTTGATTCCAAGGTCACGGGTTCGATCCCGGCCGAGCAGCCTTATTTCGACGGAGGCGAAAAACGCCCGCGTGATGTGTGATGTCAGCGCCTGCTAAAGAACCCCAAGGGATCGACAGTAAATCCAAGGCCCTCAACAATGGCGTCCCTCATAGCTCATGTGCCGCGTTACGGCTTTTAACCCCAGAAGTTAGGCTACTTTAATGTTTCTTTGTTCATTTAAAAGATATTCGTGATACTATATTTTAGTGGAGATCATAAGGGTGACTGAAATGGTTAGGGCATTCTAAATGAATTCGCTATCGTATGCACGATCGAATGCATTAGCTCGGTATCACGTCTGGAATAAGAAATGCTAATGAGATGCATACTTGCCAGAGTAGCGAGACTGCGGTCCCGGTTAATACTCTCCACGTGACGAGACCTATCCAAGGTTTCTGCTGAGTGGAAAACACCAGGCCCTTGAATTTTTGGAAGTGGTGAGGAGGGGCTGAGTGCTCACTTGGGTCTGATCGAAGTGACGCGATTAGCTGCGCACTGACTTCACCTGGTACTCGCTTCAGTGCAAGTTCGGTTCTATTTTGAAGAAGCGGACTTGTAAGGAGGAGCGACACAACGGGTACAGAGAGAGAACATAATACGCGGCAACATTCAATTCATCAGGCGAAAAGTGACCGTGCTGTCATGATCGCTTCTTCGTGCTATGGGAAGACGACCAGACTTAAAGGCATTCGTTTTTGTTTGTTCCAATCGATTCTCCAGAATGTGGTACTTTTCACTTTCTATCGCAGTGAAGAACTGTGCAGCAAAGAAGAAATCAGCTGACGGAGTAATGGAGACATGAACATTGGTCATCTGGCTGTGGCCATCAAAAGACAGGCTTTAATCGGAAAACTAGTGCAAATAAGAAAAGAGGACCTTGGGAACCAATGGAACAAACCGATACGCTAAATAAACCTAATCGCAGTTAAGGAACGTTATCAGCGATGGCAGGAAGGAGCACTGATGCGTCCAGTACTCCATCTATGAAAGAAAAATAATAAGAATAATAATTGGTTTTTTGGGGAAAGGAAATGGCGCAGTATGTCTCATATATATGAAAGAAACTCCCTATAGCATAATTCGCGCAGAAGATTAACCAATCAGATGTGTACACAGAGAGGCTTGAAAAGAACCACAGCCACCTCTCGAGGTGTCTTGACAGTGAAGAGAAGCCAGTGCTGGTATTTTCTTTGATTCGCATTTGATCGAAAGTTTCATAACCACAGTCATAAGACACGGCTGTCAAGGGTTTTTATTTAAAAGAAGAGAACGACCTTGTCAATTGCAGTCCGTGCAAGTTGAGAAACATCGACGAAAGATTACGAGATGTTATGCACACACATGTAGTACCCCAAACTACAGCCACCACTATGAGAATGCGCCCCTCAGATTTTACATAGATTCGCTAAAGGGTGCGTGAAAGTCCATAAAGAGTGCGTTATCGTTTTCGCCTAGTTCACACGCACCATTTCAGGAAAGTAAATAGGAATAGTACGCTTGCATATTCCGTCACAATGTAGATCCTATTACAGTCCACAAGAGAGAGCGCTCTTTTGACACACAACGGTACTCGTGCGCGCACTCGCATGCAGGAACCCGACAAAGGGACCCCCGACCGTGAGAGACCGGGTGACTTCATCCGAATGAGTGCGCGACAGCGCGGGGAAAGCAGCTACGCGAGAGCGTAGCAATTTCGGTCAAATCCGGGAAAGTCGGAAATTTTCTAGCGTTCAGATTCACTTTTCACGGTCGTTGACAATGCGTGCTTCACGGGGCACTCGGCACAAAAGGGGGTCCGCGATCGTTGGGGACCGTCACACTACTGCCGCAAACAAAGGCGAAAACAAAAAGAAAGAAAGAAAGAGACAAAAAAAAAGAAGTAGAAAGAGAGGCAAGTAGCACGGGAGCGAAAGAGGCGAGCCCCCACATTTACGCCTCCGCGCACTTTCCAGTCTTTCGCTGGGTGTCTTTCGCTGGTGGGTGTCGCTCTTTTTTGTTATTATTTGAGTTTTTGCGTTTTCTTGCAGTGCAGTTTCGAGCTCTTCGTGCGGAGCTGAGGGGGTTGAGGGAGAAGGTGTGAGTGGTGGAGATGGAAAATGAAAAAAAAAAAACACGAATAAAGTGATGTCACTCTCTCCCTTTGCTTTTTCTTCTTTCTTCTTCCGGAGACTATGGTCGTGGTTTTGAGAGAACAACGACAACGCGGCGTTTGAAAGGGAAAGGTGAGGAAAACTTTTTTTTTCTATTTTCCACGCTCGGCGAGCTGCCTGTGTGACCGGATGGCGCATCATCATTACGTACTCAGTCCAGGCGACTGCGCTCCAGTGCCCACTTGGGGCTGGCCTGGGCATCCCGGCGGAAGTGAAACGATGTGGCCACTTCCGGTCGGGCGGGTTCTGAGGTTCCGCTGGATGCTCGCAACGCGGCTGCCTTTCTTCGTGAGTCATCGGTCATGTCGCCGCAGTGTCTCCCGAGATTACGTGGAAATGAAGTGCGCTATTGTGGTACCCCTAATCGAATTACCTCACTGCTGCGTTCATGATGAAAAAGGTCAAGACGAGCAGTGTTAATTGCCAATGTTGCGCGTCCACTTATTTTGATAGGAAAAGCGAATTAATGAATCGCGAGAGAAATACTCGAACTTCGGTTGCCGAAGTGATCTTGTGGAATCACCCCTCATCACAGGCGAGACAGAGTAGGCAAATGACGTTCCAAAGCTGCGCAATGATCAACTCAGCGAAGGATTTTGCTGATCGAGCAGAAACATTCCGTCCCTGCCGTAAAAAAAAAGAAATGATGAAGAAAAAAAACGGCGTTCCGATTTCAACAATAGAAAAGCACCAATGTTATGGAAAATTTCAAGTAGACTCACGAGATCTAGAGCGTGGAAATGAAATGTATATGCTGGAATGTCCGCGCATTTGGTCGTCCCCAAAAGGTGTTGGCCGTAACTGCATTCGCATCCGGTGTTCACCACTTGACTGCCTTCTATATCACTTCACCTGGAAATGTGGCAAGTGTTCTAAGGAATTTCAGTGCCTTATTCTCTCCTGTTAAAGTGGAAGTGGTGTCGCTTTAAACGCCGTATAGTGGAAGGCTTCCACATATGCTTCACAGGGCTTCAGCTGTGTCTGTCGGCAGGATGCCTGACCATTTTACCAGCCTGCCTTTCGTGCGCACTGCTCGATCGAGAGCACCCAACTTGTAAGCAGAGATCACAGATGGTGGCGCAAGTCAAGAAGTGCATGCAACGCATGGTACCTGTATGGTGTATGCATTGCATATGGTGTATGTATATGAACGTATGGTTCGGGTGGCGCAAATTCAGTAAAATGGCGACACTGATACTCGTTTTTAAAAATTAAATTTCTAGGCATGGGGAACAAATAAACGCAATAAGTAATCATGAGTTGAAGATTAAGCGTAACTTGTACGCGAACATTTGAGAAAATGCGTCGCGAGGCGTTCGCCAATGTTTGGCCATCAAAGGAACCAAAGCGGAGTCCTTTATCGCCTGAACAGCCGAATAATTGCGAGATTGTTCGGTACCGAAAGCTGGTGAGGAATCTGGGACTGCCTTGGAAGCAGAAGAGAACATTGTGGAGGGCGAGCGTTTCTTCCGACAATGTCTTCCAAAGAGGTGCCATCTTAGTCGTAAGCACCGAAATCACGGCGATGCATTCTTTTCCTTTTCATAACCTCACAAACAAGATCATGACAACCAATGCCTTATTTCCTGTCATGCTTATGGATGACTTTCAGCAATGATATTAGCTCAATACAAATCGACTCCTAGTGCAAGCAAGGATCTTGTACTTGTCTAGCTTCCTCTCTCTGTGACCAAGCGGTACGTGAATTGAGTGTCTCATATGCTGCTAGCGCTGGAGCAGACGCAGCAGCTGTAGGGGTTTCGCTGCATTTTACGATAAAGAGGTTAGCAATAAAATCGTTTTTAACAAAACTGATCTGACACATTCGACGAAACAAGGAACATTGTCATTGTAATAAATGCATGTATATAACAGGCCATGAATTATTTCTTAAAATTGCTAATTAAAAGCCGCCCGGCCTTCAGTCAGCTGCATGCCACAGATTTTAGCTCGGGTGTCCTTCCGATGCAGTCGCGAGAAGTACAGAGCTGGCAACAACAAAAAAAAAATTCCAAATACAATTGAACCTTGTAACAACGAACGGAGCCCCGAGGTCTCTTCGTTATAGCCGTTAACTGCTTCGTAACTAGCGCATGCGAGGAGGCTTACATGCTAACTGGTAGACTGAGGAAAACCTAGCTAGCGTCCAGTATGCGATAGATGAGCGATAGTTGAGATAGGTGAGGGAGCCTTCAACAGGCGCGGAGCGCTCAAGACGCGGCCGAATATGGGTACAGACCTCGCCTATGTATGTCAGCCTTTTTTTCTGCGGTCTGCATATTGTCGCAGATTAAATCGAGACACCAATTCAGAATATTTAGCCCCGTTTTCTAGACAGTGACGACGGTGAAGTGTGAAAGAGGGCACGTGGAGGTAATTTCAACGCCAGTATCCATTTTGGTTGGCTTCCCTGCATGACGCACATGCCAGCAGGCTGGCCCCTACGCTTCACTGCACGACATTTGTGCACGACTTTTGTGAAGAATGGGCACGCCAGACCGACGGCCACCACACCGCTGTCGATGGCGTTAGTGCTTGCTTCTTTGCTACCGAGAGTTGTAGCAGATCGCAGCGGGCCGTGTGTAAAAAGAATGTACGGAGAATGGGGGGACCTTGGCCGCGCGTTGCTCCGCGCTACATCGTTTAGTGGGTGGCGTAGTTTCGGCTTAAATGTGCGCACAGGGGCCAAAACTTCGTAGCGCTGAAGCCTACGAATCATGCCGAAAAACACAATATGCGGGCCCCGCGTCAAATGGGTATGGATATTTAGGAAATGGTAAGTGAGGTCCGCTTGAGTTTCTTTATATTCCTTTCCAGGAATTTTACTGCATAAAAACGAGCTATCAGATACATGCGCTACTATGGGAGCTCTCGATGGGAATAGCTATTCTATCGCTATAAACCATTTTGCTATGATGAGATTAGAATGCAGCACAATTTTTGTTCGTTATAACGCTAGTTACTACGCGAAATAGCCACTCTGGAAGTAAGACTGGCTTTTTACAACAATTAATCAGTTTCGGAACTCGCAGAAACGCAAGTGTTCCCACATAATACGGTCGGTACCACTGGGGCGAAGGCGACAGTTCCCCATTATTCCCTCACTGCGACTCACACTGCTCCCAAAGTGAGTGACTTGCGAAGCCGGATCTGGCAGGTTATTTGAGAATGAAAAATTGGTTTCGAGCCGGGAGCCGGGTTCATTAAACCACCACGCACCTCCCAGCAAGCAGTGTATAGCACAACTAAGCTTGCTCCTCCTTATGACACGTCTCGGCTTACCGGCTGCTCGTTTCCAAGCTACTAAACGACACGTAGTACAAACAAACAGAACAGAACGGCCGTGGTAAACACTTGCGCGGTACACAAGGCGCGCTTCGAGGTGATGACTGAGGAGGAAGCGGCCGCCAGAGAACGCTGTCGCGCCCATGTCCCGGCGGCATCTGCAGCCGCGGCCCACGCCCCTGCCATCACCGACGTCACGCCGAGACGAGCAGGCGAACCAACGCACCACAATGCCACCATGCACGCAGCAGCCGCACCGAGCCGCGGGCGTGCAGTGGTGACAGGGCCGCTCCCTCAATCGTGTCGCTCCTGGAGGACCAAAAACGCCAATAAAGGCTGCAACAGTTTATCTACAGCACAAGCACACACACACACGCACACACATGTACAAGACCGCAAGCATACAAAGCGAAGCCAAGTAACGCGAAGTCAACGCCGGACGCTAGGGAGCAGCGTGCTACGTACTGCTATGCACAGCCGAGCGAGATACGCTTCAGCCCAAGGGGGAGGTGGGGAGGCATCGCCTCGTGAGCACTTTCTCTCGCGCTCGGCAACATCTGGCTTTAATTGTGAGAATTTGCGGTCGCCCGTGTCCCATTCTCTCTCCCTCCCCCGTGGCTTTCCCGCGCTGTGGCCACGCCGGGAGCGGGTGGCTATATTCGTGTGGCGTACGCTGCCTCGGATCGTGCGAGGTCCGTTCTCCATTGTCGAATACGGGGCGCGTGCTCCGGTGGTCCTCGTCCGGCCCTGGCGGGATGCGTGCGTGCTGTCGGGGAGAGGAGGAGGCCATCGCGCACGGCGGAAGCGAGACCGTCGTCCACCGTGAATGCATGGTTGACTCCGTTAAAATATGACCGCCGTAACGTAATCGCCGCGACGCTCGACGGCGGCTGCCACCGAGGCGGGCAGGTGTGCCGCAGCCTTCCGTTCTCGCTCGCCGCGTCTCGTTTGAGAATTTTCGCTTTTTGTTTGTCTCTCTTCCTCTTGTGGTTCCGAGAATGACGATGCGAGCTGTTGTACGCGCACGTATTGTACAGGCGCGCGCGCGCGAGCTAAGAGAGAGTGAGGGGGGGGGGGGGGGAGCGTAAATTTAGAAAGCTGTCGCTTGTATGCGGGCAAGTCCCTATCTTCATTTCAATGTCAAGCTCGCGGCTCTCGAGGGCGCAGCGTTATACTGGCGATGTCGCCGGTTGTCACCGATAGCTCGTGCTGCCCTCTGGTGGTATGACGACGATTCAGAGTCGCGAAGGGCAAGAGATTCTTTTCGTTTCCTTTTGATTCTCCTGAATTGCGGCTTGCTTTTCATCGTAGTGAACTTGGTATCCAGACTCGTAGAGATATTCATGAGCCGGCCCGAACCGAGCTGTTAATGCGTACAGGACTGTTATTGTGCACAGGACTTGTGAAAATGGAAAGCGCTTAAACCGGTTTTTTTCACTAGCTCCGGCGCTTTCGGAGGGGCGACGAAAATTCGTCTGCTACTGGCTGAAAACAAATGCACGTGGGAGACGCAGGCGCAGTTTGGTTCTACGAGGAGTCAGCTGCGCCTGCGGAGTGACAAGAGTGTGCCTGACACCTGCCGCCATCTGTCGCATGCTCCTGTCACTAATTAACGTGATCTGCGCACGCGCAGTAGGAGCCGGCGGTTTCATTTTAACCATTGGAGCTGGAGGAGAAGAAGCGCGCATGCGCAGAGTGGCCGTGTGAAAAAGGCAGATTTGAAGTACGTTACAGCAACACTGAACAAGAACAGAGAGAAAAATATTACAAAAGAAATTCACAGCCGAAATAACGAATTCAGGTCGCTAGGAACTAAAAGCATGGCATGCTTAACATACCGGGGAGTCGGGACTGGATACCCCGAAGGCAACGCAAGCCGTTTTGATAGGAGTGTGGAGATGGGGGGGGGGGGGGGGTGATCGAATAAGATTGCTTCCTAACTATTGCCCCTTACGTCACAACTGGCAGCGACCAATGCCGGAGGAGCAAGAGTTTCAAACTGCGGTGCGGAAAAAATAGTCCTCAGATGGTAACGGCCGTGGCGCTCGGCAGAGTCCAGTGCACTTTCGGACGCGTGAAACGTACTGCAGAGTACGCCGCTTGCCCTAAGATGTCCCTCCGTGTTTTGCTCTTCGTGCAGCTCGATAACAAGGGCACTCGTCGCCTAGGGTTGCGTAGTGCACCCGCGCGACCTTTGCCGATAGACGGAAGGACCTACAACTGCCATAAGTGGACCTTCGGATGCTATTACCGTTCGGTGCGGGTGGCTTTTGTTTGCCCTTACGTAACGAGTGCAAAGCACGCAAGAATATACAGAGCATGTGGAATGCTCCGCGAACATCGCAGAAAAAGAGAGGAAGTGAAAGTTTGATCAACAAATGTGTAACAAAGCAAGAAAGGGTGTTGAGATTTATTAAATGAAGTGTTTTGAAAAAAGCGTCGTGTTGAGATTTATTAAACGAAGTGTTTTGAAAAAAGCGCCGTTGCGTACCAGGCCCAGAATATAGAAGAACGGGACACAAGCAAACATATTAAGTTCACGTGAACAATAACAAGCGTGCAGTTGGGGACCGTGTGTGAGAAAAATTAATGACGGTACGTTGTTGTACACATAAGCCTGGGGGGGGGGGGGGGGGGGGGGGAGGAGGAGTAGAACTTTAATGGAACAGGAGAGGTCTGCCTGGTTGCCGGCCTGGCACGCTACTCCAGACATAAGCCTGCTGTTCCATACGGTGTAGCCTATTTACCACCGAAACGGTGTGTAATGGCTAATAATGCCCCATTTATAAGCTTGTTTTGTTGTTGCGCGTCATACTAGGGCAAAAAAAAAGTTCTTGCTCATACTCCTTAAAGTCAATCATATTTCTAACGTTTTCGCAGTATTTTTACGTTCTCTATATTTGTTTCTAGTCGCTATGCGTGGTTGCTCATTTTGTTAAATAAAAAAATGAAGGAATAAACAGCTTGGTGAAAACCAGGCTTTATGGAAAAAGTGACAAAAGAAAAGGTCACAGCTTCTGTTATCGGCTCGAGTGGTATAATCAGCTCTCAAAAACTTGTAGAAAACGTGTACATAAAAGTGCGTATGAGTAGCGGCAAGGGTATTTCCGTCAACTGGTCCACTTAGGAGCCAAGCGGTGAGTACAAATCTTTTACTTCATTATTTTTTTCCCCTCCGTAGGTGTCTACCTTGCCAAAGCAAGCAAAAAGGCTTCAAAGGCCACGGCAAGATAACCCAACTCTAGAAAGGAAACCGTGACCAGATCGAACCAGCCTGGTCGGGATTGTGCCGATAAGATATTGAAGGGTGCTTAGCACTTATCAATGGCCCGCGTTGTATTGCTGTCGTTCGCACAGCCAAAGAGAGATAGTGCTGACAAACGTCTCGGGTCAAAGTTTACGCGAACAACACTAGAAGCAAAAAATGAGGAGCTAAAGATGGCTGCACGCGCCGCTGCTTCCTTGTATGGTTTTCTGTCTGAAAATAGCCCCGTAGACCACAGCTGGACACACGCCCATTATACTGACGCCGCAGTCATGCTGTCGGAATGACAACGCGATGAACACAGGGTGTTGCATTCGCCTCGCGATGTATACTATACAGTGAGCGCCACAATATAGCCTCCTGCCTCGGTCGCAACTTATTAGCACAAAGCTTAGCACCATAGCTTCGTTGACTTGAACATGGCATAAACTTCCTTATTCTGTGAAATGACTTACTGCGTGCATGTGCCTGTCCAGAGGCACATGAAAGCATGTGCCTCTCAAACAACGGTGCTCTTACAATTAGTAGGATTCATTGAGTAACTGGGTCTAATAACTATTTGAATGCATGTTGCTAATGTTTAAGAACGACATTGAACGCATGAAAGGGGGAAAATGAGCGCCATTAAATGCCCACAGTCGCTCTCTTTATGGATAGGCACTACTCAAGCGCAGCAAAATATAATGCCAAAAGACACAGAATCATAAATGAAGTGCTTTAAATAAAACCATGCAGCTGATCACAGCGACGGAACATACTGATAAGGGGAACGATAAAGGGGCTATGCTATGTGGAAAAGTGACAATTAATTTTGGGGCCTGAAATTGTTATTTTTACAAACAAGTTCGCTGTCTTAGTCGAGAGACATGCATTTCTTGCAAAAGCTAGAATAATAATAACGCGGTGAACTGCACCTGGCTGGTACGGCAGAATCATGAATAACAGTTTACCAAAATCTTTGAACAGGAGAATTTTTAACAGCTGCATCTTGTCAGTACTCGCCTATGAGGCGTGAACTTGGAGACTGATGATAGGGCGTGAAATTACACTGAAGGAAACGCAGTGAGCCATGGAAGTGAAAAAAAAAATATGGAGTTAATTTAAGAGTGGGGAAGAGAACAAATAGTGGTTTAGGGAACAAATAGGAGTGAATGAAATGTTAACTAAACTCAATAAGATGTGGATATGGTCAGGACATGTAATGTAGCGAGAAGATAACCATGGCCCATTAAGGCAATGGAGCGGGATCCAAGAGAACGCAAATGAAACCGCGGGGGCGGCAGAGGCATGCGGCCAGGCGAGATAAGGACATGCAGCATTGCTGCTGCAGAACAAAGCTAACTAGCGACGAATGGGACAAGTCTTTGTCCTACAGTGGGCGCAGTCGTGATGATGGCGATACTCAATAAATACCCAGGGAAGAATTTGGTCATATCACATGTCTGCATCAATCAGCGATATCAGTTATCCCGTCACAAAACACGGCACGCTATAGGCGCCAGCTTTTCTTTTTTGCTTCTACATCGTTGCGTACTTTTCTTCCACAGTGCAGCTCCCTTCTGCTCATTCCGTTATTTACGACGCCTGCGCCACGCGCATTGGGAGCAGCGCCTGAGGAGGAATGCGAAGCGAGAGGTTTAGCTAGGTCGCACACCGGGACCACCCCAATCCCCAGAGTCACATCGACACTCGCACAGCGCGAGCAGGCGCACGCGCGACAGGGGAGGACACAGCGCTGGAACTGGCCGCGTCTGCACGAGAACTCGTTCGGCAGAAGGCAGCCCCTGAAAACTAGGAGGCAGCATAGCAGCAGCAGCGGCGGCGCCAACTGCTCTACGCACTTGCTTCTGCCTCGTTGATAAGAGCAAATATTTTTGCCCTTATTGAGGTCAAGGCCGCGTTACAGTAACCTTGATACCTTTCCTTCTCCGTTCGTGTCTTTGCGTGCGCCGGGACGGCGGCGGCCGGCCTGGAGGTGTCGCCAAAGCCAGCGCAGCAGCTTCTCTCTTTCGCCAGCCTCACTCTCCGCCTGAAGGCCGCGGAGGGACGGTCCGTTTCTGGGAAGCCTAAGCGACGACGCCCCGAGCGCTCTTCCACCGACCGTAGCCGCCAACGCCGCTCCTGCTTAATGCAGTTCCCTCGCACGTAGAACCTTACTCTTGTTTTTTTTTTTATTACGAGTTGCTGCCCGTAGTAGGCCGAGAGCGAATTGTTCGGTATAGTTTCCGCATGACGCCACAGTGCCGCCGCAGCGGCAAGGCCGTTTGCGCGTCGCGTAATAAGGTGTACGGCCAGGGCCGAGTGCATCATTCAGGGAGCACGCGACCAGACTCGAAGAGCGATTGGCTGAACGGGCGACGAAGGTTGTGCTGGCGCCTTCATTTTGCTCTTGGCGGCAGGGAAGGAATTAGACTGCACGAATTGAGAGCACTGCACGGGTTATCTGCTATTTTGCTTCACCACTGCGTTTGCTGGGGCGTAGCCGCCAAACGTTCTGTTCCGAGAATCCCGGAATGAATAGAAGCGCGGCGCGACCTTGAGTGCTCTGGACGCTCCTGGAGCCGGCAGAAATAGATTCTGCAGTGTCATACGCATGTACTTACGCGCACTGCATTTAGCTCACATCGTCTTTTTGCACTTGGCGGCTGCTTCCACATGGAACTAGCTTGCGAGATCATTGCGCAACACGCTCGGAGCATGCAGGAATGGAGCCTGTTACTGCTCCTGCCTTGAAATATCGCATCAAGGTTGGGAGCCAAATCAGGTGTAGTCACATAGAAGTCTTCCGTTCGTGGTGCTGTTTTGCCTTGAATAAAATCGCCAGGGAGCGTCTTCACCGCATTGTCTTGAGGCCTGTTTGCTTTTTATCAAATTCGTTCGGGGTGCCTGGCCGTGTTGTTGACCATAGCTCTGGTATAATCATCATGATCATCATCACCAGCCTATATGCAGCTACTGTAGAACAAAGGGCTCTAGCATATGTCTTGTTATCCTACCATATCATTATTATTTAATTTAATACCGCCACCAATACTGTGGAATACGACCGCGTGGCATTCCATTTCTTACCGTGCTCAATGCAAAGGAAACGCAGAGCACCTTCGAGTTGAATGTACTAACACGATACCGTTAAGGTCCCCTGTCGCAGACAAGCCGGCCTCGTCGTCGGCGTTAGCGTCGTTGGCTGTGAGATGAAAATCCAAGAGAAATCCCCAGAGGAGCAATATAGGTGGTAGGGAAGGGGTAGGTGGGCCACCTATGTCACGTGACCTTGCGACATCATCAGAGCCTGCCCACCGTGGCAGGAGCCGGTTAAGTTAATGACTGGCCGCAAGAGTTTGCTAGCGATATGGATCTCACGAGTCCCACCAGTGGCAGCACCTGCCATCGCAGGGCAGTGGCGCATCGCTTGACCGCTGCACCACTGCACCAGGAGTGGTATGAGGACTCCCAGGTATCTATGAATGTAAAGTGCAGAATGACGAATTCCGCCTAAATGGGCATTAACCTATTAACGCTATCGTGTCATCCCCTTAGTGCGGAACATAAGCGTGAAAACGTCTTCCTTTCCGCCCTCTTTTTATCTCTCCTTCCGTTCCCCTTCCCACGTGTAGGGTGGCATACTGGTCATCACCTAGTTAACCTCCCTGCCTTTCCGTTCATTTCTCTCTCTTTCTTAAGCATCCCAGCCATTTTTTTATTGTGAAGGTGTTTAAATACAATAGACGGAATCAAAATACATAAACGTGCCCATGAAAGATACTAAAATGAAAATGACAATCGAAGAGCCTCACGCATACATTCAGTCAGAACACATCGCCAACAGCCATCAACGTCATCCCTTCAGAAATGCAATTTCTTTCTTCAAAAATTATTACCAAGGAAGAAATCAGCTTCTTGCAAGAGGGGTGGACGAAAATAAAACGCTACTTTAGACCAATTTTCCTGTACGAACGGAGACGAGAGCGTGTGCTGGTGTCTTACAAAAACAATAAATATTCCAATTTATGTGTTGTGGCTGGACAGTGAAACACCACCATGTCCCGACCTACGTAAATAAGAACTACATGGCCGATTTTTGTCGCAGGTACCCTGTGGTAAGTCGGAGAGTGCTACCGCACCGGCCACTGTAGTGTGGCCGCCGATCGGTCTTGTGCAATTTACTGTCTAGAGGAAAGGAAAGAAGCACCGAAGATAATAAGTGCAACAATAAACGTGGATCAGAGTGCACCCTCCTCTCTCACACTATACTCTTCCTGGTCACACATACGCAGATGCACACAAAATAGCTCTACAGAAGTTATATAGGACACAGAACGAATCATCAGGGCTTGCATGATGGTTCAAAGGCATCTTCAAGGTTTCGAAGCCTCCTCGTCGGTAACAGCGGATCCTATAACAGCTCCGTAGGGCTCGTTGTAACTTATTTCTGTTTGTTTACACTGCTCTATGTTAACGGCGCAATTTCATAAAATGCAAGCTGGAACCTGGACGCTCCGCTCCAGAAGTACTGATGTACACCGTCATATGTGTCTCTGGATCATTTTCAATAACGTCCACTTTGTGGCGGGCATCACAACTTCGGTACTCCGGAGTTTCTCACTCATTACCTCCGTGGTGCGGAATCCGCTAGGCTTGGAAATTAAGGCTTCCAGTCCGGATGCAGAGTACCTCGCTTACTCTGCTGCCACTGCTTCATAATAAACATATTTAGCTAAAATATGAAAGGAACTGCGAGCATGCACGATATGACGAATTCTGTGGTTATTTCAACACTAAAGCTTGAAATGGCTTTTTGATATTATACGCCAATAAGGAAATTACTTGTAAAACAGACTAAAGTGCGCGTCACACATAATTACGAAGTGATAATAACTGAATGCTCAAAACTTTCTTCCGTTTTACACTGGAGCTACATCTAGGTGATAAGAGCTAAGAAACTAAATTCCGTTCAGTTTTAGCTCGCATTAGGTGGCGGTAAGTGTTTTCAACGGAAGGAGTAGACCTACTAGCTTTCTAATATCTAGCATGTTTAGGGAGGATAGGTATAAACACGCCCGCTTAATAAGAACCTGCAGATTCTGATCTGCTTGAGGGGCAGGCACAGAGCGCTCGAATGTAGTCTTCAAATGGGGTGAATCGACCTTGGAGTTCTCCATCACGTGATCAAATCCTGTTGACTGCGCCAGGAGAGCAGGCTCCTGCTCGGTACGGGTAAAATGGGTTAATTGCAGGCGCTATTCTTTAAACCGGTAGATCGTCACAGTCATCGTGGGGGCTTCAACAGATGTCCCTGGATCTCCCGGAGGTACGCAACTACTACAGAGAGAAGGCTATCGTAAGTGGCGTGATTGCTCTGCCACACTTGGGGCTGATGAATGGAGAATTTGCGCAAAACAGCTGAAACACGCGAAAAGCTTCCCTTTCCAGGCCACTTTGAACTCAGGAAAAGTTGTCACAGGCGCTTAAGGTAGGGCTATCTTAGTGATCTCCGTGTTTCCTAGATCCAGGGAGTGAGTAAAGGAGCTCAGCTGATGCTGTCGTAGTCCTAGGTACGACGGACAACATAGGTGGCCCAACGCACACCGCCCTCTGCACTGCAGCTCTGGCTACACGATAAGTGACTATGTATTCTTGAAAGGTACAACGTCCTATCGGTAGCAAATGTTTACTAGATGCGTGTTCTCAGAAAAATACTAACTGCAGCGCTGCCTGGTGACCAAGTCGCCTGTTGTTGCTATTCCAGAAGATTAATCATGCAACTCCGCTCCCACCTTCAGACACGTTAGGCGATTGGCTTGCGTGACTGCGCCGAGATACAATGCGTTTTCAGCACACCCGCACCCCGTACCTTTTACTGCCGATAGCACACGTACTTGGCGTGCATCCAGAAACAAATTACCAGCGGCCTCATCCTCGAGCATAAAACTTCACTTCTGTCGGACACGAGGTGCCCTTTATTACAAAAACGAAATTCCCCGCTCATCGGACCACCGCGGTGCGGTCACAGGGCCAAACGCCCATCGTCTGCCGCAAGTCAGTGTTGAAGAACAACATGCTTCACCCGTACTGTTGTTAGCACGCCAGCTGGGTACACCGAGGATGACGGCTCGCGCAGACTGGTGCACCGCGCTGACGGTGACGAGCTGGCCGGCCAGGAAAGCAACGCGAGCTCGCGCTCGACTGGAAACGTCTTGGGCCTAGTAGGAAGAGGCATAAATGTACAACATCCCGAAAAACAAAAGACGGAAGAAAAGGACCGGCGGCGGGCCTCAGAAACGGCGAGACGTGCATGCCATCGAGGTGGAGCGCGCCCGCCGGCTGCCGGCGCTGCTGCCACCGCCTCCTCCAAGGCGGTTTCTCTCTCTTTGTGCTCCGCACCGCGTGGAAGAAGAAGCCTCGCTCTTCAGGCGTCGTCTCTTTTACACGTGGAAGGAATGTAAATATGGATCTCGACCCCCCTCGGTCGCCAAGCCTCCTCCTCCTCCTCCTGAGCCCACCCCGCTCTCCCGCTGCTCTCGGCGCAGGGCGTGTCTGTCTGTACATACGCGCACAGCGTCAGTCTCGGGGCCATTGTGGTGGAGGGCCCGCCGCCGCGAATAAAAAGAAAAGCCGGGGCGTACTCAGCCTCTTCTTGTCTGGCAGCGCGGGTGAAATAGTGTCCCCTATTCTTTCGCCTCGCCCGCATAACGCAGCCGGAGGTCGCCCGCTTTTACTCCGCCGGCATGCAGATCATCTGCAACAGCCCCCTCCCCTCGCCCTTCGCCTCTGCTTCTTCCATCGTCGGACCGCGGGCAACTCGAAGAACAGGTGGCGGCGGCGGTGATGCAGTCTCCGAGCTTGCTTTGGTCGCGAAAGCGGTCCCTGGAAGACGTCGGGGCCACAGGGGCCTGCCTTTCCCCGTCGTCAACGTTCCCGCCGCCGCAGCCAGAAGAGCGGGGTGTTGAGTAACTCAGGAAAGCACGACTTGTAAGCGACGCGTGCAAAGAATGTGCCAGTTCCATTGCCGTATACCTCCCCATCCTTATCCTTCCTTCTCCTGCCTTGCCCTCCCGCGGCCTCCTCCGCAGTGCGCTCGTTCTTTCCCGCCCTGTCGGCTGTAAATACGCGCACTCAGCCTCTCAGCGCGGCATGCCTGAGTGTATGCGCCCGGTCGCCTCCTTGGATGCTGGCAGCGGTGGGCCGCCGTGGCGTTGCCGCCGTTATTAGGCGACACTCCGGAGTTGTTTGTCACAGACATTCCTTGTGACACCGCCTCCACTCGCCCGCTCTTTGGTCCCGCTCCCTGCTACACCTTATTCGCAGTTGAATTGCGTCTTTAGTCCGTACGCGTATGCGGAGCTGGGATCATTTGCAAGCGATGCAATCGCACGTGTTCGCAGCGGCACCGCCTTCCTTGGAACCAGGCGCGGGTTAGGAAATAACGAATGAAGAAACGCCTTCTCCTTTTCCTGGTTAGTGCTGGGCGCCAGAGATGGCGGACTAGGAAAATATTCCTAGCAAAAGTTGCCAGATGAAAAATCTGGTGTTATGAGAAAGGCACGAATTAGTTCGATGCAGCTCATCAGTTTCGCGCTAAATAATTTAGCTCATATAGGGACAGTCACGTAACTTCACCAATTCCACATAGTAAAGGGAGAGGTTAGCAGGGTTGGCGCCGTCGCCAGGGAAATTAATAGAGAACTTGTCTAGCCGTGCCCACTTATTGAAGCGCAATTTGAGGGATATACGTGAAACCCGTTGTTTTTTTTTATTTTTCTACTTTGTCTGACGACGACTGGTGTACCGAAATATAGGACATTCCATGCTTGTGGAAACTCCACGTCCGGGCACAGCATTCCATTGGCGCCAATCTGGCCAGGAAGCCTGGCACCGTGGCCGCTTGTACTGCGAACCCAACGGATTCAACTGTTTCTAGCGCCCTGAAGCGGTTGTTGCTGTGGAGAAGGTCATATTGGAGGAACGCCTTGCAGCGTGATGGTACAGTACATGACTATTACTTTACAGCTCAAGTGAAGCAAGCCTTAATGTTCAACCCTATAGCCCCCTGTTTAGGGTGCGAATAAGTGGCAACAATAAGTGAACAAAACTGGGAGCAGATTTATGGAATACTTATTGAGGGGGCGGTTGTGGGGGGCGGTCCCATTTGAATCATATATTCCTTGGACTTTTGCGCCGAGAAAACAGGGCTCAGCATGGTTTTCCTATGTGAAATTTCTCGCTTGGGGGAGTGCCAACTTTACATCCGCCCCACTTCTCCCATAATTCCGCCGTGCGCAGAGTAAAACGAAGCATGACTGACTCGGTAGCTACAGATGGAATCAAACCAGGGACTCTGCGGCTGTGAGGGCGATGTCTGTCTTCTTAGGCGCCGTGATAGCCAGGGGAGAAACGATTGTTTGTTTCGTCTTACGAGGTGAGAAACTGTTTCCAGCCATTCAGTGCAAAATTAATGGTGAATAGCTTTAATTTAACCGCTGCTGAACAAAATAGCAATGGACGGACGGATGGACGGACGGATGGACGGACGGACGGACGGACGGACGGACGGACGGACGGACGGACGGACGGAAGGCATAATCGGCAGCTGGGGGAGTGCGCTATCATCATCGGTGGGTCACTAGCTAAAAGGCCGTTATGTGTCCCGGTGAAGCCTCCACCTGCCAGCTGCCATGGCTGGTAGGTGGAAAAGTGGAGAGAGAGAAACGCAAAAGAGAAATGGGAGAGGGAAGACGAAGAGTGGGTGACAGGCGACGGGTTGAGGGTGGCAAAGTGGACAGAAATAAATCCCCCTTTCCTTCTATTGCACTATGATGGGTCACTAGCACGGTGTAAGAATAACCATGGTCACTAGCGAAAAGCCGTTATGTGCCCTAGTCAATCCCGGTGGTGTCCTGCTGAAAGAGGAAAACCAGTTTCACGGCAGCCGTAGCCACGTGGAAAGGAAGAAACCCGTGCACGCCAGCTGCAGCCAAGTGGAAAGGAGGGTAGCGCGCCTGCTGCAGCCTACTTCAACGAGGCAAACCGGTTACGCGTGAACTTCAGTCAAGTGGAAAGGCAGAAACTACATCGCGCTAGCTGCGGCTTACATTGCCTGTAAAACCATCATAAGTAACATATTGCGAAGGGTCTATACATATTGTGCTAGAGCGGCTGTACGTCCCATTTAGTTTAAGAAAGTTAATTGCGAGTTAACCTTTTTGATATTAACATTGTTAGCTCTGACATTTTTTTTTCTATTTAAACCTTCTTCTATTCTTAGTGAGATTTCTAGCATGCTCACGGGAACATGATCGCAGACAACGACACGGGGACATCCGCTGCACGCTGTCAGAATGGCAGCGGCCAAATACACGTGTCGAGCTTGTCTTTGTTCGAAAACGGACCAAGCGCGTGTCAATGTATTTCTTTTTCTATCCCGCACGCATCCGCCCTGCGCGTTTTGCGTTGCAGGGCAGCCTTCAAGCTATTTCCTCTCCGCGTCAAAAATACGTCGTCGCCGTGGCCAGATATTGATGTCGCGAAAAACACGTGTTCATCAAGGGCGGCAAAGCCCTCCGCTCCCGTATAGCAGCCGCTATAGAAGATAGCGGCCTGTACCTGCACTGTTCACGTTCACAGGAGCGACCACGTGGTGGCCAGGTACCGTGTGACGAGAATGGTAGTCGCCCCTAGTTTCGACTGGTGGCTGCGCTGTAGTAAGTGAGAAGAATGAGAAGAGAGGAGAGAACAGCTCAATTCCTGTGAAAACGCCAGGGTTCTGATAACGATGTTTTCGCACGAATGAGAAGCAGGCTCTCGCTTGTGATGACTGCGTCTCTTCTCTTTCGGCTTCCCGTGGTGCGACGAAAATAGAGCGACACTAACGCCGGTGACGTGCCTACCAGCATGTCTGCTAATTGACCTACGAGCATTCCTGCTAGGAACATGCACGCTCACCTGCAGGGATGTGTGCAGGCTCACACGCTGCTTTCCACGGCAGAGAAGGCGCAGTCAGCACGAGGGAAATGTCAAACGAGCAACACGTGCACCGCTTAAAGTATAGGGAACTAGACCACTACAGCTTAAATGGAGACTCGACGGCTTTTGCTAGCAGGAGAAAAAAAAGAGATGTTAAACTTGATTTGAAAGGAAAGTTGAAACCCTACCCGGGAGGGCTGCTGGGTCCAAGAGCCCTTTTGATTTCCCAGGACATCACCATTCTTTTGCTTGCAACCAAGAAGAAGGTTTAACGACAAAACTGCAAACGCTGCAAGCAGAGAAGCCGAAGCCAGCTTTACGTAAAATATATGCACAAGAGAAACGCGACCAACCGTGCAGGCGGGTGCCTATATTTGCAGACCATTTGTCGCTGAGCTAACGACGGAGACAGGAAGGAGATGGTAATACTGATTTCTCGTCTCCTTCCTTGGCTCCGTCTTTGGGCTGTTCCTTTCAGTTATGTCGTCGACCCAAACAGACCGCACAACGCCCTCGTGAGGTTCAGATATTTGGTTCGCACCGAGGTCACCATTGGGAAACATTGCGTCGGTTCAATAGACCCTATTCAGATGGACCTGCGCCTGCAGGCCGACAGGAACCTTGGAGTGGACATTTTCGACAATATGGCATGAGGTGTGGTCAAGAAATGCAGGTCTGCTTGCGGAGGGTGCTTCTGGTACCCGTATAAGTTCTTCGCCCGACCGAACAGCGAAAAAAATTGGAGTCCTGAAAAGAGCCAAGCCTTGTCTATATCCTCGCAGAGCCCACTTGCGTTGTAATGTACATTTGTCTTCTAAGGAATTAAAAAAATAAACACCTCATTTCTGCAGCCTAAGTGTTACTGGAAGTCAGAGGGTACCCACTGTGCTCTCACGTAGTCAGCTTTTCAAGAACTGTGTAACATAGGAACGCTATGAGCAGCCTTCCAAGTTTTTTGCTTTGTCTACGTACGATTTCTGCTCGCAGTATCCAAACAGCTTCCGAGTTTTTCCTGCTGTACCACGATATTATTTTTAAGTTTAATTTAAATGTGCATTTCGTCGTACATGTATTTAACTAGATATGCGCCATAAGGCGTTGTGGCATGTTTATTTAGGCACAGGAGCCTATAGCCGAGAGCATGACGAAAGCTCATAGAGGAAGAACTGTTGGATCTACGGCCGCAAAAAAATAAAAAAAATCATTCTGAGCATTTGTGGGAACACCGAGACTAGAAGGGAATGTTTGGATTAATGCTGACAAGCCGAACTTTCGCTCGGTGAGGACGAGGATATTCCTGTCGCCTTTATATGCCTAACGTAGCCGAACGCACAACACGATTTATGTTACTGGAGCGGCGGCATTTTGCTCAACCAGAAACAAAAAACCACCAGAACACTTGCTTGCACAATTTTAGTTAATTTTCTCGCGCCACAATCACCAGCGTGGTTCCGCTGGAAACGAAACAAAGTAACCTAACCAACCGGGTTGGCTGAATTGCTAAACAAGCAAGAACTAATGGAAGAGCTCGCCTCGCAGCTCAAGTGAAATCTGCATGACTCCCTAAAAAGCAGCCATAAAGAACAAATTACTAGGAACGCTTCGTGACACCGACCGGTCGGCCCTCCATTCGCTACCCGTTGCGGGGTTCCACTTAAAGAATAGAAGACCAGAAAAAAAAAATAAAATCAAAACCAAACGCCGCACTCGGGTTGCCTCGATGCTGGCCCGGGCTCGTTAAAATTCGAAGACACGCCGCGCCCCCTGCCGGCTGTCTAGGGAGTCACGCGCGCCATCTAGTAGCGCCGTGACAGCGACGCACGCAGCGTCACCAAGACGACAGGCTTTAGTCGAGGCAGCAGAGCGAGCCTTCTTTACCGAATGGTTTAGGCAGAGGCTGCGTGGAGGGTAAGAAGGAGGGCCTGCCCTCTTGTTGCAAATGGCGGCACGAAGGACTTCCTCCAGTGTAGATCACTGTCATGACCCAGCCGACGACGGCAGCTCTCTCGGTCGCCGTAAGTTGCAAACTTCCCAGGGCGCTGTGGGCTTTAGCGCGAAATACGATGGCGGCGGCGGAACAGCAGCAGCCCCGAGGTGCGCTGTCGTGAATCAGGAGGCCGAACGGAGGAGCAGCGTTTGCCCGCGCTGGCGTTGCACGGTGGCGGCCGGAGAGAACCGGTCCACCGAGCTGGGGCGTGCGGCCCTCTCCTTCGTCTCTTATGCTGCGCTCGGTTCCCTTCGCATGTGGTCAGATAACAGCGAAAGAGCACTCGACAGGGCAGGATAGCACTGAAGCGCGTCACATGCGATTTCGTCGCAGTGAATAATAAGAGCGCGACGATCGATCAGAAAGCGTGCACTAAGTGCTACGATGGTTGTAGCACTTTGTGCATGCTTCTTCATTTTCAGACTGGTGTTTCTTTTTTTTTTTCTTGCTTCTCTCTGTGCGTCTGTGTACCTGAAAGCTGAACGCGCTAGAAGAGTGACTTGAGGGAAAAAAAACTATTCAGAGTGACAGAGCTTTGATCGAAACCCTTAGGCCAAAGCCGCGATCTTAGCACTGCGTGGTGAAACCTTGCCGGCAATTGCGTCATAATGAGAGGGTTGGGGGATAGGGGTCTCATAGGGTCTCAAAAAATGTTCGAGGTCCAATGCAAGGATTTCAAACACTCTTTGGTAAACTATCTTGCACAGTGTCTTGACCGTGCTTTGATGAATACCCGAGCCAGTTTATGCAGAAGACAGCGCGAATGGGAGGGGCACAAAAGCAAACGCTCACACAAACAGCGCCTTGAGGTGCCAGCGACATCCTTAGTGTGTCAGTTTCTATTTGATCTTGCTCTATTGTTCATAAAATGGGGCCCCAACTCACCAAATCTACACATCAGCCCCACATTGCTCTCGAATCGCAATACGGAGCGCACTATCTCATATTAATTGGGTTCGCGAAAACATGGTGATCTTGTGTCATCTTCATGCGGTGGAAGCCCAAAACACGACAGAAAAGAATAGAAGGCTAAACCATTTACATTATCCGCCCTAAGCCTTGCGATCATATTTCATAACTAACCCGCCGCGGTGGCTCAGTGGTTATGGCGCTCGGCTGCTGACCCGAAAAACGCGGGTTCGATCCCGGCCGCGGAGGTCGAATTTCGAGGGAGGCGAAATTCTAGAGGCCCGTGTACTGTGCGATGTCAGTGCACGTTAAAGGACTCCAGGTGGTCGAAATTTCCGGAGCCTTTCACTGCGGCGTCCCTCAAAGCCCGAGTCGCTTTGGGACGTTAAGCCCCCATAACCCATATTTCATAACTATATTAGGATGACGAGCACCATTTTTATCGCTAAATAGTTAAATAGCGTTTTATATTCTCGGGCAGTCTTAAAAAGTAAATCACATGCAATACCGGGAACGTGGTAAAGCAGATTCTGATGGTGCTCGACGTGGCAAAACGAAAGTAAAAAAAAATATATATATGGAGATAAGCCTCCCAACTCTGGAAAATTTATGAGGATTAACCGTAGATGCCTGCGTTTACCGTTTGGCAGAGATTAATTCGTAGGAAATGGAAGCAACAACGTACACGTTAAAGGAACAGTTATCTGGCGACATCTAGTCTCCTTCTGTGTTTACATTATCATTCCAAACGAGAAATGACAGTACAGAGACAACGAAAATACAAAGCTTGAAACAATGTGCGCACGCGAGGGGGAAAAAGTAGGTGCGAAAATACAACAGCTATTTTTGAGCCACACCAGGCGCAGCACACATGTCTGTGTTTTCACGCCTGTTTTTTCGCCTAATGCAGGCATTTAACAAATGTAGCTGTCATGAAAATTTTCTGCGTGTTCTATAATGGATGACACTTGGCATTTGCGCGCATGTTGTGTCTTTATATAGGTCATTTCTACGTGCCTAAAAAGAAGTGAACAGAACGATTCGGTAAGCTTATAAATCACCGAGCTCTTAAACCGCGCGCGAATACAACACCAATCAGGCCAGGTGATTTCCGACGGACTACTTCTCATTTCACACATGCATTGTGAAGGCCATGAGGTTTGGGGCACAGGGTGGCTGCTTTTCATTATTTGGACCAAGTCCCTTATTGCGCACGAAAGCCCCCGTACACATGCTCTTTTCCCTTTCACGTGCTCAAAATTCATGCAGCTTGTATAAACGACACTGTCCGAACCACAATGTCGACCACGAGCTCACTATCGACAGAGTGGCGACACTACTAATGCGCTGCACTCACAGAATCACGCAGACTACCAGAAGAGGTAACCGAAAGGCAAACGAGGGGGACTCTATGCTACCCTTCCCTATTTGTAGCCGTCGTTTAGGGTGGAATTCATTCGTTGTTCAGTCAGGAGGCACGATCTAAGGTTCCACGCAGGTGTGGGGAAGACGAAGCTTCTAAAGTTCTACCTAAACCATAAGCGTGCATATAGGGCAGATGGTGTGCGCTGGGCCGCCCAGTAGGCATCGGCGTGATCGGGGTGTGTGTGCGTGTCTGTGTGTGTGTGTGGGGGGGGGGGAGGCGCTTATTTTGTCCCGTCAAGTTTTTCCCGGCTACCCAGAAGACATGAACATGCATTACCTTCAAGATTGCTCCCTCCTGTATGGAGATACCGGCGCAAGGCTATGACTTGAAGTTAAACTTAAGTAAGAGTAGTGCAGCGAAAAAAAAAACAGAGACATAAGGAGAAGACACAAACAACGGGACTGGTGCTGTGACAAGGTTCTTGACTTAAGGTTGTGATGGCGACGAAATTGACACATATGATTCACGCGTCTACACGGCCGCTTGAGAAATGAAAGAACCCAATGTAGGAGAAATGCAGCCTATCAAAATCTTGGTATGGCCCCAGTCGATGATTCATCTTTAGTAAGAGTAGCGCAGCACAAAAAACAAGCGGCCTTTCTCAAGCGGTCGCGCAAGACGCGGACATCATTTGTGTCAATTTCATCGCCATCACAACCTGTAAGTCAAGAACCTTGTCACAGCGCCAGTCCTGCTGTTTGTGTGTTCTCCTTCTTTAGGCTCCGACCCCGGTGGGCTCCGACCCCGGTGTTGTACAGCGCCTTGGGTCCCGGAGACCCGAAAATGGTGGCATGAAAAACGATATGGCGGCGGCTTGGAACAGTGTCTGGACGCGGAAATGGAGTAGTTGTACTCAGTCTGAATAAAGGTGACGGCTTTGGATATGAATTCAAGCAGGGCAAACTTTTCATCAGCGTGACTTTTGTTTTTGTTTTCTTCCTTTGGTGTCTTTTTTAATCAAACTTGTGGACACCTTGAACAGGCGCTTTCAGACCTGCCAAGCTAAACGTAACACAGAAAAACTTTAAATGAACTGCTAACTGAATAAAATGATGTCTTACTTACTTGCCCCAGCTTGTGGGGCGTGCAGGAGACCTATTTTATTCCGCACCCGCTTTTGCTCGACGATAGAAAGACATGATATTAGTTGTCTAACGTTTGACGTAACACCGTCTGGTCAGGCCTGGTCGGAACACGTGCAGTCCACCGGCCACGATATAGGCTGGGATGAGGCAGCTTCTTCCCAACCGAAAGTAACACTTCGGAAAGACTACATTTGGGGTCCCAATCATACAGACGACGACAAAAACGCCGAAGAACCAGACCACGCTTCATCATATCTACGGTAAAATATTACGAAGGATCCTGAAGCCAATATAAGCCTTCCCATTTTCCTAGACAGTCTTATTGTGAAAATTGCTTCGTATGCGGCCCGAAACGTCATTTCGTTTTTGACTTGGTCAGTGACCAAATCTTCACGTTAATAATGCTCTTAGGTCGCGCATCCGGCAGGTGACCGCTCGATAACTATCTGATGCAACGCGATCAGTTACAGTTTCCTTGCAAGAAACATGTTTTGGTAGCAGCACCTTGATTAAAAAGTTAAATTCTGCTTCGATTGTGTAATTGGTGCTTTTGAAGCACCGTTGCAAGGGCTTTTCGTGCGCAATCGGTACCTCGTTTCAGGCGTGGTGAGCGAGTTTGAAAGCTGTCGATACTGAAGTCACCAGATAGCTTGAGGCTTTCTGCGCAGGAAAAACACAGCCATCACACGGCTATTTCGCCACTCGAGCCGATAACAGCCGCAGGTCTCATTCAGAACACGCAAAAAAGACAACAAGCCTCAAGGACGGGCGCGTGTCGAACGCATCTGGCGGTCGAGTTGCCCTCCGCGTGCCGCCAACTGCACACGCACATTGCAGGAGCGCAACTTTGTAGGTGGTGCTGCCATCTCTCGGCTATCAAAAGAGTCGCACTGCGTTGTTTGATGCTTCTCTATAACGGCTCACATTTCTTCTTTATTTTTGCTTTGTGCTTTTGTGCTTATGAGCATTTGGTTGAAATAAATTCAGACGTTGCATATCTCGCCTTCGAACACATATATTGTCACTCGCGTGAACATGGGCCGGCACTACCTTTTCCACTGGAGTACAGCCTTCGCGCACTCGACACGCAGTGGTGGAGAAACTTATGACTAAACCACATATGAGGAAGGCTCCAAACTTGGTTATTTCGTAACAAGAAGTGCCAGGTAGGCATGATGAGAGAAAAAAAAAACGAAAAGAAAGACGGGATTTGACCCTTTTGTGAGCTGCGTGTGTTGGATCTTTACGCTCACGGGGCCCGTAGACCCATCTAGCGTCGAGAACTGAAAACAGTCAAACAGCACAGCCGCGCGGTATTTCAAGCGTCCTCCGCGCAGTTACTGAGCAAGCCGTAAGCAGCAATATGAACAGACACTTTATGCTATTGGCCAGCCTCGATTCAGTCATAATCTGTTGTTGAGAGCTTGTTCTGACAGCGTCATGGACGAGGAGAGCTCCGCGCACCTGAGTGTACTATATGCCAAAAACGGAACGATGATGGAGCCGAGTTATTCATGCTTGCAGACAATGTTGTGTGAGGATATCGCTGCTAAGTTCCGATTTGTTAATCCTTCGCTGTTGTGGTATTTGAATTTCTGTATTTATACTCCCCGGCGTCTGACCTTAACATATTCTATGATGTCACTCAAGGCCAATTATGCGATTTATGTCGCACAGTGCAACTAGCCTGTTCGCAAGTAGTTTGCGCAGCTAATTTAAGACTAGTTTTCGGGCGTAATTCTTCAATGTCAGGAGCTGTGCGCGACCATGAACGTGGTATTACGTACATCTTTGTTCAAAAGTACAGAGCCCAAGCGGTCCACTTCTGGGCCATAGTGTGGGCTCGTTATGCCTAGCCACTGTTCCACATGATTTGAAGCTGAGAGGAATTCTCAGAAAAACATAAGACGGCCACGGGCTGCACGAGCTCTAGTCCGGGATTCGAAACACACCCCTTGGGCGCTTTACTTTTGTTGAAGGTTGGGAACCAAATGAATAAGTCAGCTTTGCCAGCGCGCGCCCTTCTCTTCCACAGCCCGCATGGACTTCTGAGTCTAGAAAGCGGGTCTTGGAGTAATGATGTCGCAGAGCAAAGAAAGAAGCCTATTCAGAATGTTTAGCTCCGTATTCTTGGTGCTGAGTTTCAGCAGCAGTTTCAGGGTCTTGGAGTAATGATGTCGCAGAGCAAAGAAAGAACCCTATTCAGAATGTTTAGCTCCGTACTCTTGGTGCCGAGTTTCAGCAGCTAAAGTCGACGCTGGCCGCTCTAAAAGAGAGCACGCATTGGCGATTTTGTCGGGCGAATATGTTTTGATTGGCTTCGCCGCACAGCTCACAAGCACTCGATTTATACCACTTCTTTGCATAACACAAATGTTTTGCGGAGAATGCTTCCGCCAAACCGAAGGTTTTGATCATGGCTCTCTTCTGGTAAACGCAAATTGTTTTACGCATTCTTTTCCTGCCGTTTGGCTATTTGAAACCAGCGCGACGTCTGTGCTGTCAAGCACACCAAGCGCACTGCCAGGCGCTTTGAACCATGGGAATGTGCGTGCACATTAAAACAAGGATCTATAAGCGAGCTCACAGTGGGTCGTTTGCCACGAGGAGGTTGGAGAACGGAGGAACACACTGATTTTCCGTATGGAATGAATACAGAAGTGTTGAACACTGTTGCAGATGGACATACTCAGCGCGATATGGTCACTACGGTTCGTTGGAGGTTCGTTATACCCCGATGTAGGAAAATACCACCGCATTAAAACGAGATATGAAATACACGGGCTTCTCTATTCCTTCTTTGGATCGCTACTCCTTCATTGTACCCGTTATTTCGTTAAGGACCGTTTAGTTATAGCAAGGTTCGACAGTACTCGTGACGAATCATCCGAAAATTTCACGGAACCAGGATTACATAAGAGATTCTTCGATGACAGGATTCAGCAGCGCACAATGGACGAGGACACAAGGAACGACGAGACGCATGAGCGCCGTATTACAACAGTTTATTTCGAAACTCCGCCCAGAATGTATTAGTATCTCAAGGCCAGCATCATGCATGCGCGACAAGCGGAACATTCAGAAGTTCCTTGTGGGTAAGTGGGACCGATAACTTTTTATATCATCGTATGCATTCGACGGCCGCACTTCAGACATACAAGGAAGATGCTCTGCGTAGTGGTTTCCAGCGTGAACGAAGCATCCTATCGGAACACCTGCATCTGTTGTGAGATGTCCCTTAAGTGATGATGTTTATGGCTGGCCCATTACGGTTGGCGGCTGGAAGTGCAGCAGTCATAGGCTGGGCACATGCTGGCAAGGAGCGCTTGTACAGCAGCATGAGCGAGTCAGAACAGTAGCTGTCCCCTTAAAGAGTTTCAGCTTCCCGCTACCTATACTGTTGCCGTTACACGTACCGCAGGCCGCTGGCAGCCGCGCGTGTATCGCGCACCCGGAATACTAGCTGGCTAAGCACAGGAACAGATGGCCACCAAGGGTGGGGCGATCTGCATGTGCACTGCTGGCTTCTGACAGTAGCCTACAATAGCAGCATGCGGTAACGCTATGCTAAAATATTCTAACGGCAAGCTTAAGCGTTCCGCTAAAAGCGCATGCGCACGGAACATGCTCTAAATGCTTGGTTGTGCTGCAGCTTTCCTATATATTTACACGCAAGTATAAGATAACGTGATTATGAAGATGCCCCAAACCACATTATTTTTTTTAATTTGCGGACATTTATTTACAAAACCATAGCAGACAGGCCGGTCTGGTCTGTTCAGGTGGACTGTACAGCTGGGCAGACATTAGTTACATGACAGAGCTCAATTAAAACACGATTTGTTAGCTAAAATTAACTAATCTACTTGTGAATTTGTGGATTTTAGGGCGCAAGATTATATTGTGAAATTGAAGGCCGTCAACATCGATGGCAAGCACAGTTTTTATCATTGCTGAATCGGCATTATGGTTCGAAATTACGAACGCGAAAAGTGCATTCTTGAAAGCTGAGTTGGCTTTCCCGTGTTGCACATTTGTAAAAGTATGTCTGACTGTCATTAAAATAAAAATATGGAAAAAATAAAAAACTCACCCGTTATATATACGCCATGTTTACATCGTCCATGCGCTAAAATAAGCTCTAGACATTCACGCTCGAAGAAAGGACCGAAGGACACAAGAACTGTTGCGCATATAACCCAGGAAGTCTATACAGGGAAAGTCTGGATTCAGGAGACGGTTTCGCTGGAGTTCAATGAGCGCAGCTCTAAGAAATCTGCAAACAAGTTTCCGGCTGTGCTGAGCGAGCTCTGCGGTGATCACTATTTCGTCTTTTCGACCGATTGCTGCGCTGAAAGACGTCCAAGTTGGTCAATTCCTCCGGTCGTGTTAAACACACGTGCTCATCGGTCTTTGTTTCCTCTTTATTGTTTGACGTCGGTCGTAAAGCCTATAACTTTATCTAGCAGAACAACTAGCCATATACATCCCTCCGTTTTAATGCGAAAGCATTGCTAGTTCCATCACGAGAAAAGCCGGCGGCGTCTGTGTGCTCGCAGGTAGTACAGATAATCCCAGCCATGGCAAGAAAAACGGTTGATCTTATCAAGCGGCCGTATGACGCACACAGCAAGCCTAGCACCGCCACTTGTCTACACATGTCTGGCCACTGGCCGACCTCCATGTGGCGTCGGTATTCCCGACATTCGCGCCAAATTTGTGACGCAAACGTTTGTATTACAATATTATTGGTGCTATAGCTTCATTATAGAGCTTCATACAGCTTCATTAGAGACAATGTCATTGAAAATGTATCATCAAATAAATATCTAGGTGTACATTTATCTTCCGACCTTACTTGGAATATTCACATTGAGCACATGATTAACAAGGCCGCTGAAACATTAGGATTCTTGAAGCACACCCTGTGTCAAGCCAGTCAACAAACATAACTTGTAGTCTATACATCTCAATTCGAATATGCATCCATCATCTGGCACCCTCATCAAGCTTACTTAGCATACTCTATTGAATCATTTCGGAGTAAAGCAGCCAGGTTTATTGCCAACGATTATTCCCACCTTACTAGCGTAAGTAGCTTCAAGCAACGGTTTAGCTTATTGCCCCTACAAACTAGAAGACAAAATGCCCGCTTATCTTTCATGCATAAACTATATCATGGTTCATCAGACTTACGAGAAACGTGTCTTCGCCCTGCTTCCCATATATCTTTTTTTAGATCATAAATATAAAATTAGCCCCATATTTGCGCGCACAGATTTGTTTAAATATTCCCCTCAGATACTTGTCATCACTCAATAAAACAGTTTGCCTGCAGATGCCGCCGCCATACTTAACCACAGGTCCTTCCTCAAAGCATTGGACGGAAAAGAATGTTAAGCTGACTTGGTTGGTTGGTTGTTAATACTTTACGGAGTTTCTCGCATGATGTAGAGGGCCGTATTCCCTGTTGTATAGCGTCCCCTTCTCGGCATTATACTGCACATAGTTCAATTGTTTAGAGTGTGTAACATTTTCGAATGCCATATAACTGTTGTGCAAATAATATAGCTTTCTGAAAATTCTTTTACTTAGTTCTTGCATTTTTGCTGGTGAACCACTCTGTATACTTTGTGCAGTGCGATTTTTACTTACGTGAATTTTGTAATCAACATTCTTGAACTGACTCCACCACCTATGTAGTGCTCGAAAGGACCCTTAGGGTCCTTTCGAGCACTACATGTGCCAGTCATGTTGGAGGTTAGCTTACGACAGGGATTCAAACCGACGCCATATGCACCTTCATCTGTATGCCTTCTCAGACTTTCTTATCAGAACTGTGATGCAGCCGTCTGCCGTACAGCGTTTTGGGTGGTGTCATACGCGCGTGCGCGTATGAGTAGTTTCTGTGTGGGGGTGGATGTCAGCGCATCCAGGAACAGTAACAATATCGCATTCCCACACGTAATCAGTTTTAAAGGTCTTTTCCGAATTTTTTATGCTTGAAGTTCTCTCCTGAAGCGAGACTTGCGCAGCTTGAAGAAATAGGTAATCCGGAAAGAACATTCATGTCTGTAGCCGGTTTTAGAGCTTTATGTCAAAAGCATACACAACATAGAGTTCTTTTCAAATACCACTGCGTACAGGAGAAAAGAAATAACTAATCCATAAACGTTAACTGCTGGTCAAAAGGCGAATTTGCGTCTACAAACGGACATTTGGTACACACTTCCTGACGCTTTGGTGAACGTCAAGTGACATGTCCTGTGTCGCTACATTAGACCTAACAAGGTATCGCTTTACACGAAATTACGCTGGCGGGTTGTCCCGCAACTCTTCATACACCCAAGCCTTACTTTAACCATCGCTTAACCGCTGCACCACTGTGCCAAGAGAGGTATGAGGGCTACCACCGGTCTATGAATGCAAAGAATAGAATGACCAATTCTGCATATATGGACATGAAGGTATAACCTGGGCGAAGTGACACGCAAAGAGGACCCCAGGCCACCGAAAGGTGCTATCGTGTCATGCACTCAAGGCGTAGCTAGTCATACCATCAAGGTGGAGCTAAAGTGTTCCTTCGTGCTTTTTTAGCCTTCCCAACTTTCCTGTCGAGAACTGCGTCATCTTAGCTTAGTAAATTGTGATATGTAGAGAAAAATTGCAAATTGGTTTTTGCGGATAGGAAATGGCGCAGTAACTGTCACACATATCCCGGCGGACACCCGAACCGCGCCGTGAGGGAAGGGATAAATGAGGGAGTGAAAGAAGAAAGGAAGCAAGAGGTGCCGTAGCGGAGGGCTCCGGAATAATCTCGACCACCTGGGGATCTTTAACTTGCACCGACATCGCACAGCACACGGGCGCCTTTGCGTTTTGCCTCCATCGAAACTCTGCCGCCGCGGTCGGGTTCGAACCTGGGTACTCCGGATCAGTAGCCGAGCGCCTTAACCACTGAGCCACCGCGGCGGGTATATGTGGGAAAGCCCGCTTGCAGATTGTCGCGTGAGGTTTGTCGGCGTCAACACGCAGAAAAAAAAAAAAGTTTACATAACTGAACGGCATTCGCTAGAGAAAAGTGCAGTGATCTTTCTCATGGTGCTGTTGTGTGCAACGAAATGCTTGAGACATGACGTAAGCAGACAGGACCATTGAATTGGGGTTTATTGCAAGATTTTTTTTCGCTAGCGCTTTTTAATGACACATATTTAAAAGATTCAGCGACACAAAAAAAATAATCAAAAATTTTCTCACAGAAATAAGAAAACAGCATTTTAAACCACGTGCTTAAGAGGAATTGGGGCGAGGTTTGCGATTAATGAGTTCGTACTTACGTTAGCGCTCACGTTGTGTGATTCAGCCGCCGCGGTGGCCGATTTTTCATTGGGATGTCCTCCAACGAACCCTGAAAAAAGATTTTCCCCTGCATCCATACGGCTTCAGGTTTTTGCCGATCACAAACGAAGGAGGAGTGCCATATGATTTAATCATGCTCTTGGGCCTCCACAGCCTTTGGAGGACACGAATGCAAGTGCGACATGCCGATGTTAATGTCCGTTCGGTGCGAGAAAACTTTATTGAAAGTGCTGTGAGCCTGAGAGAAGTGTATCGTGCGCAAGCTGAACCGCCCGAATGGACCTTTGTTCTGGACGACTTAGTTGTCTTGAGAAGATTTTAACCTCTCCCGTGTCAGCCAAGTAGGCTGCTGCTGTTTTTATCATTTCTACTTTTGTTTTAGCATGTAAGAATCGGCAATAAAGAAAAAAAAAAGCCGCGGTGGCTGAGTGGTTATGGCGCTCGGCTTCTGGCCGGAAAGACGCGGGTTCGATCCCGGCCGCGGCGGTCGAATTTCGATGGAGGCGAAATTCTAGAGGCCCGTGTACTGTGCGATGTCAGTGCACGTTAAAGAACCCCAGGTGGTCGAAATTATCTGGAGGCCTTCACTACGGCGTCCCTCATGCCTGAGGCGCTTTGGGACGTTAAACCCCCATAAAACCGAACCAAACCAAAACCAAACGTTGCGTGATTCTCTTCAGCACTACAATTACTCCGTAATAAATATGCGAGGCGAATATTTTAACTTCAAGAATTTTTTTAGTTAGCGGTTACTACACTGAAGAAAGGCAAAAAGGCTGGTACGTATATTTAGAAAGTTATTGGTTTAGCAATAAAAATAGGAAGTTGGAGATTATGTGAACGCCTGAAACGGTCAAAATGGGCACATAAATTAACAAGCGTAAAAGAAATCAAAACAAAATTGAAAATCTTTTCCCCCGCAAATGCAGCAGAGCCTATTAAAATTTCGTTGCTTCGCATGATCATCTTTTCTAGCCAAGCTTCTTAATCTTCGTAGCTGACAACGTAATTTTTCATTAGAAATAAAAGTGGCAAAATGCATTTTGCGGGTGTACTTCTGGCAGGAAGTGATTTTGTATTGCGAACCAGAACGAAAATTTGATATTTGTACAGTCTGCATCATATACGATGCTCTGGGAATTGAAGTTTGAAAGACGTGCTGCACGAAGCTACTTCGGTTTGGTTTAGTTTATGAAAGTTTAACGTCCTAAAGCGACTCAGGCTATGAGGGCGCAATAGTGAAGGGCTCCGGAAATTTTGAAAACCTGGGGTTCTTTAACGTGCATTAAAAACGTTTAGTACATGGTCCTTTGGCATTTCGCCTCCATTAAAATGCGCCCGTGCGGCCGGGATCGAACCCGCGTCTTCCGGGTCAGCAGCCGAGCGCCATAACCACTGAGCCACCGCGGCGCCATGGACGAGGCTTTTGAATATGTACGCACGATTTCTAATAATTTTCGTCAAGTAATGCTTTTATTCCCCAATTCCTGTTTGTGGTTTCGAAAATTCAAACTTGTCACACACAGATAGCTGCAATAAAACAGTGCTTTTTGCTTTTTGCGTCTTTCTTTTCCACTTGCAATGCGCAGCAGCTGAATCGGACGACACGCGCATCGCACTTAATTATAACGAAGTAGTCGGACCCAACTATTGAACGGCTTCCACAACCGCTGTGGCCTGCACGATGAACTATCACGAAATCGTAACAAAAGGGAGTATACCCGCGGGATCAAAAGGCTCGTGCATTAAAAAGAGCTGAACTTACAACCGTGCTTTATCGAAACATACATTTGCCGCACAGAACATCCGACGCATGCGCATCTTCAACTACTCCCATGACACGCGGATTGATGCAAGCTTTTGTCACCCTTATCTGCCCTCTAGGTAGGCACGTTTCTTGTTCGTTGGGCACGGCGACGTGTCACAGTTATCTCTCCGAGTGCTAATATTAAAGGCTTCCGATATTTTAACTGGCCCTAGAGCTAGCTCTTTCGCACCTCGTGAGCGATCAGTTAAGCAATTCAGAATTCGGGAATATCTGTTCGAAAGGCTACGTTACAATATCAATGTATTCAAGAAGCAAAGAGCATCAGGCTTAGTCACGGATACATTCAGCCACGAATTCACTGCAGCAAGTGACGGAGCGAGCATATGTCCGGAACTGTTTACGCACAGCTGCTTATTAACACAAGTGCACGAAAAAGAAAAATGCATGCTTCACTGAAAACAAACAACGTGTTATTTTTGCTCTCGTCTTCGGTGCCCCAAAGAGCGCTCGCTATAAATGTAGTCCGAAGCAAAACGGGGCCAGGCTCAAGAGGTAGCAGCACATGCAATAACCTATGCGCTGCCTGCGGACTTATCGAACCAACCAAATAGCCCTCAAGTCTATCTTAGCTCTCGCATGAAATCCTGTCCGCAGCGCCTACACGGGACGTCGAGGTGCACGGAACTAACCCAAATGCGGTTGGGTTACCATTATTTGCCTTCGCCATTATTTGCCAGCGAAAACGAAGTCGCTACTCAAGAACAGGTAATTGGCCCAATATTCGAAAAAGATGGTTTCGCACTGGTCCTTTGTAGGACCAGCTTTGTCCAATACAATTCCAATACAGAAAGACTAGTACACAATTCCGGGAGATGAGAGTAAATAAAGCGACATTTTGAGCGCCTTCTGGTTCTTTTATTTAAGTACCACAGAAGGTCGGACGAGACATGAAATGACAATGAAACGAGACATGGTGGTGACAGTGGGTCATTGGTGGCTCCAGATTCCAGCCACAACATCATACACAAGAATGTGCAAAAAACGCATACAAGCTTCAAAGACTAAAATGGGATGAAAGTGAACTGCACTTCTCGAAAAGTTGAGATCACGAGTAGCGACACGCAGGGGTGGATTTAAGGCATTTTTCGGACAGGGCGATAAAAGGAAATGATGTGATGGATGGTGGTGTTGCTGGAGTACAGAAATATAGGACACTGCGCCCCGCAGCAGGAAAATCCCAGAGGAAAAGACATTTTTGGTATACTATCGCGTCACATGAGATTAAACAAAGGCGTGTCCGCCGCAAAGCACACATTAATGTGACGATGGAGGCGTGCTGCCTTTACAAGTGGCCCTTTCTTCCGCAAACCGGCGTGGTAACCACGGGACACTCCATTTACGGCAGCAAACAGTATCTGCGGGTGACCGCCTGCAGTGTGGCCACAGCGTGACAACGCGCCGACAACCAGGAAGAGGCAGAGCGTACGCATAACAGGTCAAGCGACGCAAGAATAATCAATATTATCTTACGCAGCCTTGCGTTTCAGTCGTACTGAATGGGCGGAATTGCGAAGGCCACAAGCAGCGGCGAATTGCCACTCGTAGAAGGGTTCAACGTGTCCGAGATGTGCGAAAGTGAAAACAAAAAAAAAAACATTAGCTACTGGTAAAATTACGCTCCCCTGTCACCCCCCGTGACCAGATGATTGTCTAAAACATGTCCGTGCACTGAAACGCATCGTCACTTCAGTTGCGGCGGAGAACTGCTTTCCGCGGCTTATGGTTTAGGCTTCTTGTAGGCGCGGAAGTAGAAGGCGAGAAACCACACCAAGAAGAGAACAGCCTCGGCAGCTTCCAGCCAGACGAACAGGCGCACGTAGTTGCCCTTGGCGAGCGCCATGCCCATGGCATGCACGAAGAGGACGACAAACTGCGATATCTGCAACTTGGTCAGGTACTTCTTCCACCACAGGTAGCGCGCGAAGGCCGGTCCCAGTGCAGCCAGGAAGTAGTACGTGTACATGAAGACGTGCACGAAGGAGTTCATACACTTGATCAACATCGAGTGAGACTGGGAGCCGTAGGTCACCTCCAGCCACATGTTCCACGCCACAATGACGTGGTGCACGACGTGCAGCGCACTGACCTGGTCGTTCTTTTTGCGAAGCACGAAGAACACGGTGTCGGCAAGCTCGAAGATCTTGAGCACGTAAAGCCACCACGAGAGGCGCACGATCTCGAGGTTGGCGGGCGTGTCACGCAGGTCGAGGTCCTGGAGGAAAGTGTAGCCGAGGTCCCAGTAGCCGAGCTTGGTGAAACGGCAGACGAAGAAGGCGCTGCAGAGCGCGGCCACGAGGTTGTAGACCAGGATGCAGGACCTCAGGTTGAAAGGCTTGCGGTGGGCCATGTAGCGGGGACCGCCTATCTTCACGAAGTACACGTAGCTAACCGTGATGAGCGCCACGGCCAGTGGGCTGCCGGTGAGCGTCCAGCCCTCGGTCCTTGGGTCCCGATAGGGCAGCCAGGAGAGGGACGCATTGTACGTGAAGGGACTCGTTATCGATGCCATGTTCACAGCAGCAGCAGACGATGTCAAAAAGCACACAAGGCACTGCGCACCGAGCTTTTCTAGTAGTGTCTGGCACGTGAAAATGATCCTCCTCCCTCACAGCAGCTTCTTTCTCGCTTGCATCATGGCCTCGCGACCGAATTGATACCGAGACGGAACGATAAGTGCAAGCGCACGCGTTGACGCAGCCCCGGTATTGCGGCGTTGAAATATAAAAGGAGGGGTGGCGAGGGCACTCGTGTGACGTCGTCAAAACGAGCCATAGCGCGGCAGCTACTGCTTTTGTTTATTGCGATTTGTTCCCCCTGTCTTCTTTCTTGCTTGCTTATTGCAGAGTAGGGTGAGGGGTTTAGGAAAGGGTACCGCGTACGGGGCTTCCGCAACAGCTGCGCTGGGAGACAACGCGGAACTGTGGGTAGCCCGTGACGCGCAGCAAAAAGCCACAAAAGCGCAAGTTATCAGAACCTTGTCGGGCACGCAAGGTGAAAGTGGAGGGAGCGCCGGAGGGCCTAGCACGAAGACGATTTCAGCGCCGATTCGGGCGCAGCTCGTTGCAGGAAAACATTTGCGGTTGGCTGCGCGATACTTGCGCGCCGAAGCACTGCCTCAGCCTTGAAGTCTTTAGAGTCGCCTGTAATACATATGGTGCTGAATTTCTTACGTATTTCCTACAAAACCGGTCCGCAATGTTTTATCTATGACAAGAAATGCTAATACCGCCTCTTTTTTACCAAACGAGAACCCCCCATGGGCAAAACTGCAATAATGTACTTATAATGGCATGGTTGCGAACACCGTATCCAGTTTTCTTTTCCTTGTGTGTCTCCGCGACACTTATTAACACAGTGCAATGGAACGAAAACGAGAAGAAACACGAAAGGCAGGACGGCCGCTTGGATAGGACGGGCTTGAGCCCAACCGCCTAGACGACGGCGTGGAATTCGTGGACCCGAGCGATGTATCAGCTCCCACCCTGTGTTTCGTGTTTTTTCTACCTTGTCCTCGTTCAGATGCGCTGTGTTCATCTGTTTCGTAGAAAGTATGAACCAACTAGCCCACACCAGTCATCTTGTGTGTTTTCTTACAGAAAAATAGGGGAGCCAGTGTTTTTGGCGAAGGAAAGAAAAAGCAGCAAGTCAGGCCCAGGCCAGAGAGCTGCTAATGAAATAAGCAAGACGTATATGGCTAGTTTTGGTACAAATGCATGAGGGAAGCCAAATGATGGTTATTAGGTAGTGAAGGAGTGTTTATGGATGAGGGGGGGGGGGGGGGGCGAGCAGAAAGCGCGGCGTATACAAACAAAAGTTATCGGTTGCTGTTGCTGCGACCGAGCTTATTGCGGGGAGTGACCAAATCGGGCTGATAAAGGTGTAGTGGCGTTTGTTATCGACAGCAATCGAGGACAACTTGGAAAGAATCGGTGGAATTTCTCGGTGCGGGAAGAGAAGTAGCTGAGACACTTCAAGGCCAATTCTATGTCTCGAGACCGCAGCCTTTCTTGGATGAAAGTGAGATACTAAAACTTCAAAGGGAATTGTCGAATCAAGTAGTGTAGGCACCCCGTATCGTACCAGTTCTTCATGGTTACTGAACTGATCTATTGTTGGTCATCCTAGAACTTTTTGTAGGATGACAATTCTTAAAGCGTGAACACGCAGGTGGGCCCAGAACAACAAAATCCTTAAGCACCGCACCAGTTAAAAACACTTCGTTGTTCAGACGCCGACCACACTTGGCAGTGACAGTCTTCGTGCTGTTGTGGTAGTCTAGCACTCGCCTCACTCTTGAAAGCACTGTGCGCCCGTAATTCGCGCACGTGAAGTGTCCGTACTGGTTAAAGCTCTCAAGCGCTCATTCTTTACTAAGGGTAACCATCTGCAATCAATGGCTGCTGCAGACAGCAAAAAAAAAATAGAGAAGTAAATGAAGTAAGCGTTTAAAGGGAAGGAACACGCCACATGCCCACTCTGAGGCCCCTCTTTCTCTCTCTCTCTTTCTCTGCGTACCTCTGTTCACACCTGTAAGCAGCGATGGGGGGAAATGAATGAGGCGGCTAAAATGAGCACGAGTACCGCACACGTGATCACTCTGATGCCATTTTCTGCTTCATACTTCCGTTCAGCCTGGTAAATAAACATAAGGGACCTGTTTTTGGGATGTTCGAACAACCTATTTAGAGAAGGAATGCTTCCTGGTTCGACGGAGGAGTGTCTGTCACGGCCATGTGATCAGCGTCGTTGCAGCACACTCGCCCTTAATGGGCACACTGTGGCTCACCATCGGCGGGCTTGCAGCTTGTACTGATTTGAAGCGTTGTTTGCTTCTTTCGTTGCGTCACTGATGCGTGTTTTCCTCCTGACTGCGCTCAGGCCTGGTTTTTCCTTTTCAAATGTGAATTTTGAGGGAGTTCGTGTGGAACCAACAGGAAGCCAAGATAAAACCAATGTATATGGATTCACTCAACAGCCGCAAAAGAAAAAAATCGGTTGCGCTTCACCAAACACAGTACGGTGGACAATTTCTTTTGGTTTTCATTTGTGGTGTTACAGAGCATACAAATAGTAAATATAAGCTTATAGGCGCATTAGTTGGGAAGTAGAAATGGGCTCCTTTTAGAAAGTATTTGAAAAGGCAAACGCTCTAATGCATTGCAGATTTCGAAATATTGAGGATAATTTACCATATAAACCATAAGTTACGCGAAAATGGCTCAGGATGTGATGGCTATATGTACTTAGTGCAACATTACAATGTCCTGTAGTAGCACCTTATTCCTTTTGACTGTTTAAAGTCAGCAGGTCTCTCCAATAGACGGAAAATCTGTTTCATGCAGATGTAATTTTGCCCTGCGCGTAGTCAGGCGGCGCTCCGTAGGAAATAGCGTGGTTGCCCAATTGGAGATATTGCTGGGCTATCTTAGATACCAATGCAGGCTGGGAGGCTCCAAATTGTCGCCAAACTTCGTTCATCGTCACCAGGCACTTAGGGCAGTTGTTTAGTTAAGCAGGTTTCTGCACTGCTTGTAAGTGCACTCGAAACCGTGCATTAACGTAACGCAAAGGTGGCATGCTCTGGCCACCTGGATGGTTAGCGGAAGTTCCAGCGCTGTTGTCAACGTGCAAGCCGCGTAATGTTGCGCCCTCTCGCTCAACCTAGCACAGTAACCCATCGATAACATGGCTATCCACATTCTAGAAATCAACGTCCAATTGCGTTTTTCTCTAACGGTTCCATCATATAATTACCGTTACTTTTTTATTATTGGCGATAGCAGTTCCTTCAGCAAGTACCGACATGAGCGGCAAGTAGCGGCCATTTGTCATTTATTTAAAGGTAAATCGAATGCGCAGGCTGAAAAAAAAGCCAAGATGCCAAGCCAAGCAAGTGCTCTCACATCACTGCGGCAATCATGCAGGTGTTGATGCTGCAATGTTTCGACGCGTAACTTTTCTATTTAGTGTTCTTTTTCTGATTTTTTTTCGGGTTGCCTGAGAACGGCGGAAGCATTTTGCACGGCAAAAGCATGCGCGCCGGTAAATAAGAAGCACAAGAAGCAAGCTTCGTTCCGGTGCACAATGTCAACACTAAAGTGGACTTGCCCGCAATTTACGCGCGGGGCGCAGTAAACCTGTTTTATACTTTTTCTTGTACGTTAGAGAAACCAGTCGACCGGCCCATGCACTTTCACTGTCGTTGTTCCTTCCGTCACAACAGCAACAAAAGCTTGAAGAGAAAGCATTCGGCTGTCAGCCATTCTGTTATAGTCTCGTGGGAAAAACTGTTCCATGTTCTGTAATGCGAAGGTTGTACGCGCGTGTGTTGTTTATATGACGCACGTATCCAAGGGTGCCCACACATCTTCCCCCTCCCGTATTCTCGAAAGCAAGCCTACTCCGTCCGTCAAACCCCCTGGAAGTAGTCTCGTTGGGTTTGCACCGAGCAGCACCCCCTGCCGGTTTAAAACAGTAGAGGGTTTTAGCCCCACCGTACGAAAAAGATGGCAACAACTACCGTACGGCAAATGCAGCTAGGCGAGCCTGGCAACGGCAGCAATGGCAACGCGTTGCCGTATTTATCGGATGGCTGTCCGGCTACGCTAAAACTGTCTATTAACTCTGGCTCTTTTGTGGGTGCTGACAGCATCACATTTACGAGAGGTTCCAGCAATGAAGTGTTTACGCCCCTGAAAATTGCATCGACAGTCGGTTGTTCCGCCGTGAAAGGAATGCTTGCACACATTTTTTTTTTTTTTACCATAGCCGATGTTCAACTTGATTAGTTGAGTGAGCCAAATAATTTCAACATGAATTTGACATAAAGATAATTAAGAATTGGTGTTCAGAATGGTCAACTCAAGCACAGTGGCCATATTTCTGTTAAATTGAACACTGGATCAACATTCGATCAGCATAAGCCCTTCTTAGTCGCAACACAAATTCAGCATGACATGCATGTTAAGTCTGCTCAGAATTCAAACACTCCCTCAACAAGATTTTTTCAAAAATTCTTCACGTCGCAGCGAAGCCGAATGGTGGTAATCGCCGATGAGCCTTTCATTCTTGATTTATAAAGTAGAAATAACCTATAGGCGTGTACTTCGTTTAGTTCATTCGATTTCTAAATTTCTAACCTCAAAGCATTCGACTTGGAGCTGACGCCGATCGCTTTCAAGGCAATGGCGACTTCCGACACGTAGCCTTTCGGAGGATAACGTAAGTACACCGATCATGTGAAATTCAGAAGACTGGGAAATCGAGAACAAAACGCAATAAAGTCTTAAGGGGCTTCGTTTTTATTTTTGTTGGGCATAAAATGCGTGAAATCAGAGCGAACAAGGGCCGATCAAAGAGGCAAACAGCTATGCTATTAGTCTCGGCTTTTCACTCTTTTTTTCGGTCTATCGCAGACATGTATGTACCTGTTGGTCAGACTTGGCACTTCCTTGTTTTTTACTGTTTTTTATTTAGTGTTCCTTTGGAAACGACCATGCATTGCTTAAAACATGCGCTGCCGAAGACCATCGGCTATTTTCAGGCTACTTGAATGCAACGAAAACTGCTAGGCTAGAAACCTGGAGTGCCTTTCCACGAAACCTGTTCCTTCGGGATTTTAATGGCAGAGCTCTTGGGAGTAGCACTCTATGCGAAGCCGCTGTCTGCAAATTTTTATTTTTTTATCGCCAACCTTGACGTTCCTATCGAACAAAAATTCTTAGTACTTACTTTCAAGCGAAATTAATGCATGCCCACAAAGGTAATGTTTGTGCTCAAGAATCACAAAGAAACTTCACTAACCTTATGATCATTCGTAATGGCGAAGGAATGTTAGACAGGTAGCGTAATTAAGCTCATACTAGCACATTATTTGTTCGCATTGCTATTTGTGATGTCTAATAGAGGCAAGGAACATAGCTTAAAGCGGATGACTAACAAAAATGAAATCGGACGTCACAAAATTTAATTGGTTCATTCAAACCACTTCTGCGCTAGACGGCGGGAGCTATACTGAAATGTTATACAGATGTTTTGCGCGGTCTCATGGAAAAATTAGAGCACTCAGGACAACGGACAAGGAAGTGCAAACAACGCAAGCGCTTGTGCTGTTTGTTCTTCGTTGTCCGTTGCCCTGAGTAAGCTATTTTTTCCATTATGCTATACCAACTAGCTCGAATGTCGATTCTAGTTCTGTTTTGGACGGTACATGAGCAATCAAATAAAACTGTTGTAGTAAAAAAAAAATACCCCCAATAGACCGGACCATTGTTACGACATTGGGTTATGCCATATAAGGGAAAAAATGTGGCAGAAGTGCAGCACGGAAACTGACATTGTTAAGCAGAAAAAAGGAATCCGTGCGTTGCGAAATGCAGAAACAGCTAAAATACTTTACAGAAAATAAATTATTGAATGCACCTACTTGCACCAAACAAGAACTGTTGGATAAAAACTTGGGATACGGAACACGAATTCATCGGGAGATACAACGGTGGCAGCGTTTATGGGGCGGTAAAAAGCTTTCCGCAAGAAAAAGCACGAATGTGCGATAAATACCAAGAAACATTAATCGCCTATACAGAGGAGACACAGGGCAGACCCACGAACAATGTTTGGAAAGACATGTTTGAAGAGATTTATGGAACATACTACGCAGAAGGAAACTGATTAAGCCATCCGGATTTGATATTTGCCTACGTGATCTGCACTATAACTTTGATGAGATGAAAGGCGTACTTTTAATAGTATAATAATACAGACACCAAGCAATGTCAATTTCAACTGTTAGGTGTATTTAAAGATCGAAAAAAACGTAAATAAAAGGAGAGGAAAATTAGTGACCCGCACCTCACTATTTTACATAATAGCACAGGTTATTAGTTTCGTTTTACTATAAAGGAAGCTTTCAGGGAATCATATACGAGACGGGATGACATAAAAATGATAGTTAAGGCTTTGAGTATGACAAGTCACAGCCGTCGCAAATTACGATGGGCAGGTGAAGGCAGCAACCTCCTAATGAAGACAATCCTAGTCGATAGCTATGCGGGGGGAAAAAATGAGGCAGCAGACTTAGTGACCATGGTAAGCGGTCGAGAAATACTATGAAAAGGATGACCAGTGGGATGAGATATGCTTCATGGTGGAGATATGTAAGGGGAATGATTGAGAAAACGGTGAAATACCTTACGAAGCAGGCAAGGACTGGCATGCAGTGAGAAGTGCCACAGTTTAAGCGTTTCGTAATGGACAGAAGTTGGCGCCTGTGATGCTATTGCCTTGAGAAAAGTGCGCGATATAAAACGTTTAGCAACTTGAGTTTGCGAAAACTGCACCTGTTCAGTTTCGTCGTAACTTTGTTTATAGATGTATAATACGTTGCCTACAGCAGAGCATAATATGTTGTTAAAAACGTCGAGCAATCTGTCTCCGTGCTCTTAGTTCCATCAATTTTTAAATTGATCTTCCCACTTACTATGGAGAGTTAGAATTGATAACTTTAAAGGTCTTAATAAAATTTTACATCTCTGTGAAGCACGCAATGGCCCGATACCTTAAGACATTTTTTTTCCGACCTTCGCCACTTGCTTCTCGAATTGAAAGTTTTTCTGCGTGACGATAACACGGAGTGCAAATTTTTTCAAGGTGATATATCTAAGGGTTGTACCTCGCCTTTAACAAAATTAAACGTTCCTAAATAATCAAAACAGATGTAAGCTTACCGGCTTAGCCCATTAATTAGCATAAGCTGATTGGCATTATCGGCCGACAGGTCTGCAGTGGCAGGCCCATTTTGACGTTTCGCAGGCGACTGCTCGGTTGGGCATCAGACAGGCCTGTTTCGGCGTCTCTACATTCACGTGCATAGTCGGCCTTCTTCAGCCTGCGGTCTTCGGTTCGATCGCATTCCCGGCCCACATAGCAACTCCAGGACCCACCTACACAAAAAATATTAGGCAGTCTTACTCCCAATGTTGTCTAATTTGCAGTCTAAACACTACTTTGGTTTTGAGGAAAGGAAAAGCGCATAACTAGCTCACTGGGTAAGTAGACACCTCAGTAGCGCTGTGAAGTAGAGGTGGTGTCCATCTCCTGCGACTACTACTAACTCGGACAGCTCCATACCCCATACTACTAGATGCACCGTACTCAGATCAATTCCCCTCCTCATGCAAACATTGCGGCAAACCAGGAGACTTTCTACACACCTTGCTCACATGCCCCATCTTCCCTCATCCCCCATCACCGACCATGGCGGAGTCTTAAGGTACGGACACACTGGCGGCAAGACGCGCGCGGCACGCCGCCGGCGGCGCGCCGCGTGCCGCGAAACCTGCCGCGGAGGCGGTTTGGTCTGCCGCGCAGAGGATGGGTCGAGGAGCCATTTTCGGCGGCTTGCCGCGTGCCGCGAACCAATGAGAAACGTCCAGGCTTTCTCCTAGCGCCACCTCTTGGCTACTGCCAAAGTTAACTTCCAGCGGCGGCGGCAGAACCACGATCGACGACCAAGCGCTCCGAGCCAGCCGCGACAAACAGCGCTAGTGCTTTCTTCTCGTCCCGGGTTCGAACCCGACCGCGGCGGCTGCGTTTTTATGGAGGAAAAACGCTAAGGCGCCCGTGTGCTGTGCGATGTCAGTGCACGTTAAAGATCCCCAGGTGGTCGAAATTATTGCGGAGCCCTCCACTACGGCACCTCATTCTTCCTTTCCTCTTTCACTCCCTCCCTTATCCCTTCCCTTACGGCGCGGTTCAGGTGTCCAACGATATAAGAGACAGATACTGCGCCATTTCCTTTCCTCAAAAAACCAATTATTATTATTATTATTTCTTCTCGTGTACATCCACGTGGCAAAATGAATTTCAGCCGGGAGAACATGATGGAACAATTTCTGGAGACTGTTCGCGTGTTCCCTTTTTTGTACGACAAAACTCACCCGGAGTACAAAGATAAGGACGCCAAAATGAACCGGTGGGCGATCATCGGCAGAACATTCGATCTGACTGGTGAGTTGTTTTCATTCTTTATCTGAGTTTCCGCTGAATGTTCACGTCGGCAGGAATGTGCGGGGGTGAGCACACTTGTTTAGAGTGCTCTAGCGGTGTGCTGCAGAGCAAATGATGTGGAATCTCGGTTTCCTACGGGCATGGTGATTTTGCCTGAGCGGTTCGCATGTCGTATCAGGCTGCGCGCTTCGTACAGCGCCGCTTGAGCACTCAAACAAGTTGCTCATGTTTTCATTTTTCGACCTTTCTTGGTGATAAACAGTGGCATTTCTGTAGGACCGCAAGCAGCCGCAAAATTTAAAAACGTGAAGGATCGTTGGCTGAAAATTGTGTCGGCGTCGGAGGGGAGCCGGAAAAGTGGCGCCGGAGGAGAGGCCGGAAAGGTCCACACGAAGTGGACACTTTTTGACATCGTGGATGGCATGCTGAGGAGCACACCACATTATGCCGAAAGGTAAAAAAAAAGGCAACTTAGTTGCGTAGCCATCTGCGCCAACTCAAGCCTGGCATTGATAACTTCACTACTGTCACCTGTCCTACCATTCTTTTTAAGCTGCTTTCTTCGTGTTTAATATCTTTTTACGTAATTTGACTGCCCAAGCGTCTGTGTTTTTAACAATTTATCTTCTCTTCAGCTGCGCTGATAGCTTCGCTATTGGTATTTTCACATTACCTTTTTCCTGGCAAGAAATCTGCAGGCTTTGCATCAAAACACCTCAAATTTTACATTTCAGGTCTTCATCAAATGTGCCCCCAGAAGAGGACATGTACGTTAAGTCTTGTTTTCATAAGTATAACTTCAGTTTATAAAGCTTCAAGTGATTTAACTTGTTATGCATCTGTGCTTTTGTGCAGCTCCATTCTGATATCTCCACTGTCATCCAACAGCCCTTCCAGTCCTAGACTGGTGGCCAGGTGTGCACCTCGTAGTTTGCTTACCATAACGGTTACTGCAGCGAAACAGTTTATGTACAACATTGTCATTTCATTCACCTGTGCAGCTGTATATCAAGCCCGGCTGCTGCGCTTTTTCAAGAAATGTAAGCTGTACTAATTGTGGTGTCATTATCCACCAATAGTAACAACATCCTATGTCTTTATATAATGCAGGTACTGTGACAGCCCCAATGACTTTACCGATGAGGACGATTTGAGGTGAGTGGTGATTTTCAGTTTTCCTAGCTGTGGTGCACCCCAGGTTCCATGTCAATACACCCTTTTCACCAGCCTTTCACGTTTAAGAGTGTGTCCACTCTATTATGCGCTGTTATGCTGCACTCCCATAGAAATGGATTAGTTTTATGTGCATACAGATCTTGGCTTAGTTGCTGTCATGAATCGTCGCTGGTCTGCAGTTTCAAGTGAATCACACACTCAACACTGCAATGCAAGGGGAAAAACTTGTGTTCTATTTAATGACTGCACGTCTAAAAACTGCAACAAGGTGTGAAACCAAGCTTTCGGGTACTAGATGAGTGTGATATGTCTTGCTCCTTTTCATAGCATTGCAAGTAGACAACATGTTTTTTGCACGACATAAATGGCAGCATTTTTATTTTTTCTATAGGCTCCCCAGCACATCAGAAGGTGCGGCATCTGCTGCTGGCTCTTCAGGGTAAGTTGGTGTTCACTTTCTTGTGTCGGAATATGACACCATAACAAACATATTTTTGAGGCAGGTTGTCAACTTCACAAGCAGGAGCCGCTGCCCCAGATCCAGGGTAAGAAAGCTGTGTGCACTTTCTTTTATTGGAAGCAGACATACTTTTCCAGTGCATTTCTCTTGAGTCTAACGATGTGGCCTGTCCTGCAGGTCTGCCAAAAGGCGAGCATCCGGTGTACCTTCCTCTCGGTACTGGCATGGTTCACATTTCCTGCGGTATTTGAATGATAATCAGTGATTGCAAGAAAAACATTGTGCGGATATATTTATATGCAGGACCAAAAGAAGGCAGTCTGACAGCTTCGACGATGCGGTGAAAGATGTCTTGGGGAGCTGCTCAGCTACGCTGTTAGAACTAAAAAAGAAAAATGAAATGCCTGCACCGAAAGATGACAGTCAAGAGGCAGCACACTGGATAGCTGCTAAACTGAGGATGCTACCACACAAAAAAAGATGTGAGGTAACATTCCAAATCCACAAGCTGCTGTATGAAGCCGAAATGGAGCAGTATGAATAAATGAAATGTAAAGTGCAAGCAATCGATAATATTTTTCTATGAAAGCAAGCAATTTCGGCTTTCTTTTGACATGATAGTGTTTGTGCATGCTGACAAGTAGTTGCCTGTTATTGGAAATTACCTGCCGTCCTGCACGGGTCACGACACTTTCCTGCCATGGCACCTGGCCGTCGCTCATGAAGTAGGATGCCAGCCTATCCCTTATCTCCAATGCAGCCCTGTAACACAGAAATGCACGAGATGTTCAACCTTTTCCTTCAGCTTATTCTGCCTGTCTGTCTGAGGTCACAGTTCTAATGGGCGTGTTTTACTCCTCGTCGTTAGCTGTACCCACTGACTTTGTTGAAAACATGAAATACGCATGTATTTTTGCACTGCTACAATTCTTAACGCAAACTCTAATGAACAAGATCTTAAGTCGTTTTAAATGATCAAGTTAAATCAAATGTTTTGAATGTTTCGCTGTTTGTTATCGATGAGCTTCAATTGTTTTAATGTAAATAAAGCAGGAAATGCAAACTATTATTGATTTCATGCCGTCATGGAAATAATAGTTACCGAGCAGAGTGGTACCCCTGGTCTTTCCATCCAGGAAGGGCACTACTGTCGTTCCTCCATGCCCCATTTGTGACATTTCCCTCCCAGTCTTCATGGTCAACAAATCCAGGAGGGTTGTACGTTGTCCTGGAAAACACCGAATCTTTCATTAGAAAATTGTGGAGCGCCACACATGCCCTTACAATGTTCTCGGTGGTTTCTTCTGACGCTCGAAAGGGTCTCTTCAGTATTCGCCACCTACTAGCTAGGATACCAAAACTGTTTTCTATGAGCCTCCTTGCACGACTCAGCCGGTAATTAAACACTGCCCTCTTCAAGTACTCGCTGTACTGGCTGACCCTGTAGGCATGAAGAGCTAGAAAAAACAAAAGGTCAGGGCATTAAAATTGCAGCAAACATGTACATGCTTAGATGAAGAAGGCAATGGCACTAATTTCAAATCATTGAAATAATTGGCAGCTCTGCGCACCCACTGAATACAACTTGAAAAGAAAAAAACTGTTCCTACATCTTATGTCCTCTGGGTGCCTGTTTCTGGTGCGGACAATTTGAAATGCTACATAACTGATATTATAAGGGTTTTTATTCATTTTTTGCATGCTTAAGTTGTGCTAAAGAAATGCTACATAGGGCCCCCTTTGGCTGCATTGCACAACTTGAGATTTTCGTATATTATCCAGTCAGTAAAACAGGTTAAATAGTGCTCATGCATTTGCTTGCAATCATTCAACTAAACCATATATGTCAACATTACATTTTATTACTGCATCATGTTATTGCTTTCACACAAAATGCAACATAACATGTAAATTATCAGTAATAAAACTATTTTAATACACTCATATTGCACTGCATACACGAAATTTAGTCCTCTGAACCATTTTTTTTCCATGCAGAAACTAAACCTTTCCTTGTAAGACTTGCTATATACATGCATGCAGGCTAGACTGGATTTGTAAATTTTTTGTAGAAATTGTTTGACCATTTTTGCCGTGTGTATGCATTGCACGAAACTGTATCTGCTATGGCAAACAGCGGCAGCAGTAACACAGTACAGCTGCATTGATATTTCATCTCGGCAAACAGAGGAAGATGTCAGCATTAAAAGTAATTGAAGCAACTTGCCACGTCGAGGATAAGGCCGCATGAGGTAAGGCTTCAATGGAAAGGCCTCGTCGCCCACCATCAAGTATGGTATCAGTCCCGCTGAGCCCACTGTTGCTGCTGGGGGGATCCCAAATCTGCGCTCGCCCAATATATGCATCAGCTTCGTTCTTAACAAAACTCCTCCATCGCTTTCTCCCCCGTTGTGGCCAACGACCACATACACAAATCTGAAATAAAGCAAGAAGTTTCAGTGTAGCCCATTTAGCATCTGATGTAGAACATGACTTTCTCCTTGCTCCTTCTGAAGTCACTACTGCTTTCAAGTCTTGTAAAGCCATTTCTGTGCTGCATTATAGTTTGACTAAATATACATGCCACACACAATCACAATTCAGAGATTGCCATTTTAACATCTGCTGCTATTTGTGCAGAATCAAATATGTTTACTGTCAACCTGCATGAGCAAACCATTGCAATCATACACCTGTCTACGCTATGCTCCTTAATTCGTCATGTAACTTACACCACTGAACTGTCCTCTTTTCTTTCAGTGCATACAATAGCACTCTCTTTCAATGAATATAATACACTGTTTGCATGATTCAAAAGAAAAATGCACCATACCTATAATGTGCATCGCATGTTGCCATGAGGACTGTGCTGAATGACTTTTTGTAATTAAAGTTTCGTGACCCTGAATTTGCAGGACATTCAATGCTCACATGCTTGCCATCAATACATCCAATGCAGTTGGGAAAATTCCACTCGACAAGCATGTCTGTGGCAATCTGAAAGAGTGATCGGGAGGCAATATAATATGAGACTGTGACAAAACAATAGCGTAGTAATGCATAAGGCAACCTTTAGTTGTCTTATGCATTATGAGATGCAGGAGTTCAACACATTTGAAAAGTCGGTACGCAGGCGGCATTGGGAAAGTCAGTAGCATAACAAATGAGGTAAAGAAAGGCAAGCTGGACGCTTGTCAACACTATAAACCCTCTCCGCAGTAACAAAACGGACTGCAGTGCACTTACTTTTTTCCATTCTTCTGCTGTTTGTGGAAATCTTACATAGGTTGGCTGAAGTATTTCCCATAATGCAGCACAAGTTTCCCTTACGATCATTCCAGCCGTTGATCGTCCTGTCAGGAAGTTGAACGACAAACTTCTCATTGTGTCGCCGTTTGCGAGAAATCTGAAAAGCGTATTCTCATCACATACGTCTCAAAGGATAAATGAGGAGGGGGGGGGGGATGAGTTGCATCACAGTGCTCATGCGGTATGTTTTACACAATATTTTCCGAGGGACCGCTGATCAGGCACTGTGACGGGACAGTACCGGGTCACGGACTTTCGGACTTACCTTACTGTCATGGCAAGTCGATCGTGTGCGGATATCGACCGCCTGAACGGAGTGTCCTGCCGCTCAATCACAGGCCGAACTAGGTGGAGCAAAGTGTCGAACGAGCTCGGCGGCATCCGAAGGAAGCTATAATCAAGAATCAAAGACATCACTATCACGTCACACACACGGCACACTACGCGTTTGAAAAGGTTGTAATCACTCACTCTCGGAAGAAGCCTTCATCTCGGGCGCGCAGCCGGGGAAGCAAAGCATTCGCTTGCCCTTCAACGTCTCGGTAGCGCCAGCAGGGGTGCACCCAAAACCTTCGTCTGCGTGCCTTTTGCGCGCGCCGCCGTCGCAACAGCAGGGAACACACAATGACCAAAACGCTCATCGTCGTCAGAACATCGTCGTCTGCACCTGCCATTGCAGAAGTCAACGCGATCAGCGCGGTTGATGAGGGACGAGGAGCTGGTATGTGGTCTGTTTACCGAGCAAGGAATAAGCGCGCGAGAACCGCGAAATCGCGCCTATGCTCGCGCAGTTCGAGACAAGGCGAGATCAGCGCTGTCACGTGACTCCGCGGCGGCCGCCGCGCGCACAACCAATGTGGCCTCTCTGCCGCGCGGCGTTCTTGCCACCGGCGGCGTGCCGCGCGCGTCTTGCCGCCAGTGTGTGCGTACCTTTACTGGGAGACTCTTCTGACCGGAACTTTTCCTCAAGACCAGCGCCGGATCATCTCCAGCGCCCTATAAGAAGGATTGCGCTCCAAGGGCTATCCTTCGCTTTGTAACGGTGCCTCCTCATAATGAGGGAGCATCCAAGTGCCTTGTGGGGGATTCGCCCCCTCCATTTTTATCATTGGCAATAAAAGTTTCCACCACCTACAACGTAAGGCGGTTATGCGCCTTTCCTTTTCTCAAAATGAACGGAGTGTATAGTCTGCGAATAAGACAAGACTAGGACTCCCTGCTGTCGCCGCGCCAGGCTTTCCCCTTTTACACATCGGCGCGAGCTCCGCTATCGCAATGGCGCGCGGGTTTCGCCAGACTTTCCCTCTCCCCTAACCTCTCCACTGCTGCCGCGCCAGGCTTCCTCGATAGCCCTCCCGCGGCGATGCAAAGATTAAAGTCTGCTGTACGATCGTTTTTTTCCGCATGCGTACGCGTCCTTGTCACCATGCGCACGGCCGATTGAGGGCGCGAGGCTGATCAGGTGCTGTACGTTCAAGTTTGCTGCATGCGACCGAGCGGACGATTCCGGCGTTCTGATTGGCGCGCTCGTGAGTGCCGCCCGTGCGGCAGCACAGGCATGTGCCGTAGCAAAAAACCCACACATTGATATTGTGGCTCACCCGATACATGCTTAGCTGTGAGATTTTTCGTAGCAGGTAAAACCACGGTCGGCTGTAATTGTAGCCATGGATCTCGGCGCGGCCGGTCCTAGCTGACGTCCGCGAACGAACTCACAACAAACACTGCAACACCGCAGCGAAGTTCTGAAACAGCGTAGCGGAAAACGATTAACGTTTGCGCTATTTCTACTTCACAAAGTGAAAAAAGGCATCGCGCCGTGATCGTCACACAAGTCCTTCGAGCGCTGAAGACCGCCAATATATGCAACCGTTCTCACTACGATCTCAGATTTCTGCCTACTAATATTTAAAGAGTGTCCCCATTGAAAGTTGCGCTGTACCCAAACGTGCAATAACGATTTCAGAACGACGACGCGATTCGTATCGCGAATTCTCGGCGCTAAGGACACATGACTAGAACAAGCTAGGTTAGCAGTACATATTCGATCGTTTGTAATTATAGCAGGGAAATTCTCATAGCTGAGATCAGGGACAGGACAAATTATCAGTTGTTCAAATTAGCACACCGCAGTCTTTTTCCATGTATTATAATTGCCTTTATTTTGTAGCTTCTTCATTAACCCATGCATACTATAGTTGTCATCTATAAACGCTGGTTGTAGCTGTCAAGTAATCAGGACTCCTTGCTGTCTCCCCACTTAACTGTTATTGTAAAAGACGCTTACTTATATTCATCGACATAAGAAGTGTGTGTCTGAATTGAGCACGCATTAAAAATTCCATATTTCCGCACACTGCCGTCGATGCGAACCCAAATACACTAGAAAATTATGTCATTCCCAGTAATTTCTAATATGTAAAATCAGTTGTAACTGCAGCAGCTCTGAATTTCACAGAAGAGTAACCATGCAACAGTCTGATTTCTCTCTGTAATGTTATTCGGTCCGTTAGAAAAGCCAAAATTGAAATAGCACAGTGTGGTGAGAATTAAAGGGGCCAAGCCATCTATCACTGCGCTGAAATGCAGAGCTTTGTTTTTTGCACATTGACAGCGGGCGACCAATTTTATTTTAGCAGCCATCTCTTAGCTCATATTGCTATGAGAATCGCACAAGCTAGAATGCAGCAGTGCAAACAAGCCTGGAGAGTTGTGCTCAGAGCCAGTCAATGGAGACGCGTGCAGATACAAGCTGACATGTTGTCCGTACAACTCCAAAAAATTCTGAAAGTGCCCACGTGATTGAAAACGAGGTGGTTTCGATGTACCTAGTAAAGACCACACATGCCTTTTACCTTCAGTGTATGTATCGGTAGCTAAATCATCGTCCCGGAAGCCACGGGAGATGCGCACACAGTCGGCCTCTGTGAGAGGAGGTCGCCCTTCCTTCCAGTAGTGGCTATAAAACTAGGGCGCAATAAAGCACTACGTTCTTTCCCCTGCACCCGAGCTGTCTTGTTTTATCGGTTGCAGCAGTCGGTACATGGTGTCAGACGTGGGGCGTCGCCGACCTAGCAGTGGGGCGTGAGCGACCAGCAAGATGGAATTCCTGAAGCCACCGGAGCCACTGCGTGTGACAGGGGACATCAGCAAGCACTGGCAGCTCTTGAAACAGAAGTTTGAGCTTTTATTGACTGCATCGGGAGCCAACCGAAAAACTTCGACCGGAGTCTGAGAAGGCTGCGTTGCTTTTCAGCATCGCAGGTGAGGAAGTAATCGTAATTTACAACACATTTCCCTTTGCGGATGGCGAGAGCAAGCTTGACTATGCGACGGTGGTCAAAAAGTTTGAAGAATACTGTGCTGCCCAACGGAACTAAGTCCACGAGCGGTACCTCTTCAGGAAACGAGTGCAATATTCTGGTGAGTCCTTTGAGCATTTTTTGCGTGATTTGAATGCGCAAGCCCAGTCATGCAATTTCGGCACATTGACGGAGTCAGTGACTAGAGGCCAAATAGTTTTTGGCATCAGTGATAGCAAAGTGCAAGAGAAGTTGCTCGCAGACAACCAGCTCACCTTGAAAAAAGCAGAAGAAATCTGCAAGGCCACTGAAAGCGCGCCTGAACACCAGGAGATGTGGAATGAGCGCCAGCAGCAAACGGTGGACTTGGTACGAAAGGAAAGCCCTGTTTTGGGTAAAGCGTAGTCAAAGCAATTCAAGTGCAGAAAGTGCGGCCGAACTCATGCGCCGCGAAGCTGCCCAGCGTTCGGACGGACGTGCAGAAAGTGTCAAGCAAGGAACCATTTCGCGGTTGGCTGCAAGGCAAATAACCAGGTGGACGCACTGCAAGAATCCGAAGAAGACTAACGTACTCGACGTGTCGGTCAGCCGCATCAGCAGTCAACGTGATTGGACCGTCGAAGTACGCATGAACAGTATGCTGGCGGAGTTGAAAGTGGACACGGGATCCCAAGCGAACCTTTTGCCATTCGGTCTCTACAGAAAGATGAACCCCAAGCCATCATTAAGGCCGAGCAGTGTGATCCTGAGGTCGTATGGCGGAGGCGTTATCAAACATAGGGTGCCCTCAGAACTCAAGTGGAGCAGAGTAACCGAAAGAGCGTTTGCAACTTTTTCGTAGTACGCAAAGGAAATAAAGCAATCCTTGGTCTTGAAGCATGCGAAGAACTGGGGCTTCTGCCGCTGGAAGTTCACAACGTAACAGTGAACAGTTCTGATAGTCATTCGGGATTACAAACACCTGTTCAGCGGCACAGGCTGTGTTCGACGCCACTATCGCATGGCCCTGCGTGAAGGCGCCGCACCTGTTGTCCAAACAGCGAGACGGGTACCTCTGGCTCTGCGAGAACCGCTTCGGCTAGAACTTGAACGCATAGAAAAGGCTGAGATAATCACCAAGGTCACAGTAGCCACAGACTGGGTGAGTCCTCTCGTTATCGTTCGCAAAAAAGACGGCAATGTACGAGTGTATATGGACCCTAGAAAGATAAACGAATGCATTAAGCCAGAACACTGCGAAATGCCAAGGCGAAAAGATATAGAATCCGAGCTAGCGGGCGCAGCAGTGTTCTCCAGACTTGACGCAAACTCAGGGTTTCATCAGATTCCTTTGCACGAAGAAACCTCCAGGATTTGTACCTTTGGAACACCGTTCGGTCTATATCGTTTTTTACGGATGCCTTTCGGTATTTCGTCGGCATCTGAAGTGTTCCAGAAAACATTGAACGAAATTTTTGAATTGCTTCCCGGCGTGAAAGTGTACGTCGATGACGTACTAGTCTGGGGCACCTCCTGGCAGGAGCACGACGAGCGCCTGCGGTCAGCGCTGCAAGCAGCTGAGAACGCCGGTCTCGCGTTTAATCGTGAGAAGTGCACAGTTGGCGTTTAAGAAACTGAGTTCTTAAGCGACGTTATCAGTGCAGAAGGTATAAAAGCAAGCCCTTCACTAGTGAAAAGTATGTTGGAAATACCCCCCCCCCCCCCCCCCCCCTGACAAGTCGGGAGTTCTGTGAATGCTCGGGGTCGTAAACTACTTTGGAAAATTTTTGCCCACGCTGGCGCAAAGAACAACTTCTCAGGAGCCTAATCAGACAAGACGCAGTTTTCGAATGAACAGATAACCATGCGAGTGAATGGAAACTTCTATGCCATAGCATGAGCATGAGCAAACAACCGCTCCTGTCAATGTTTGACCCAAAAAAGCCGACAAGTGTCCTGTGATGCATCACAGAATGGGATTGCCGTAGCTTTGTTGCAGTGTCATGGCAATTCCTGGAAACCCTTGGCTTACGCTTCCAAAGTGCTCACTGACGCGCAGCAGTGGTATTCTCAAATAGAGAAGGAAGCAATGGATATCGCATACGGATGCGAAAAGTTTCAACACTTCGTCTACAGCCGGCAGGTTATTGTGAAACGAGACCACCGCTCATTAGTTACCATCTACAAAAAAGCAGTTGGCGATATGCCACCGAGGCTGCAGCGGTTCTTTCTGAGGCTGATGCGCAACGACATCACATTATGCTTCCTTCCAGGAAAAAACTTCTCGCCGACATGCTATCAAGGGCCCCCGCCGAGGACGATACGACCATCCAGAGTGATGACGTGGAAGTTCATGCTATAAGTGTGGTTTGCTCGCTTCTCAGCGACGACACATGGAAGCGACTGGCCGTAGAGACGAGGAACGATCCTTATCTGAGCTCTGTTCTAAAATGCCTAAGTGATGGTATTCCCATCGAAGGGCGGCTGAAGTCATGAGAGGGCGAACTGTGCGAAGTTAGAGGCGTCCTGCTAAAAGGCTGCAAGGTTATAATACCAACTAGCTTGCGACGGGAAATGTTAGAAAAAAACCCATCCCGGCCATATGGGCATTAATCAGAACAAAATCAGGGCACGAGGTCTAGTTTTCTGGCCTGGAATGAACTCATTGAGGCGTTTGTCAAGAAGTGCAGCGTATGTATGCAGTACGCATACAGCCAACCAAGAGAGCCATTGAAAATGCGTCCTGTGCCTAAAAAGCCCTGGTACCGAGTGGGCATCGACATCTTCCAGTACGGTGGGAAATCCTACTTGTGTTTATACGATGCGTTGTCAAACTTCCCCGAAGTAGAACTGCTCAACGACTTGTTAGCGAGGAGTGTCATTGAGTCACCTAGCTCCATTTTTGCGCGATACAGCATACCAGTGGAGGTATGCACAGACAACGGTCCGCAGTTCGCAAGTAATGACTTCGGTGCTTTTGCAAAGCGATATGATTTCAAACACACCACCTCGAGTCCACAATTCCCTCAATCAAATGGTCTAGCGGAATAGGGTGCGCAAATTGTAAAGCGCATCCTAAAGAAAGCCACTGAACTTAAACAAGATTTCTGGTTGGGACTTCTTGCTTACAGGAGCACACCTCTAGAGTGCGGCCGAACCCCTGCAGGGATCCTCCAGGGCCGCGAGCTTCGCACCACATTGCCCGACTTGCGCTTCAGTGCCAACTACCAGGTGTACAAGCATCGCCAGACCGAAAGCCTCAAGCGGCCGTTGACTCCACTGGAGAAAGGTGACGTCGTTAGGTTGAGGAAGAGCACGTGGTCACCGAAAGCTCAAGTCTTGCGTCAGCCCATGTTTCCCAGGTCGTACGACGTCCTCGCCGAATATGGAAGAGTTCTGCGACGCAACCGGCGGCATCTGCTGCCGACCAGCGAACCCTTTAGTAGGGAACTGCCGGACTTCGTCGACGACGCAAACAGCTCGAACAATTCGGCAAGCCACGTACTACTGAGCCACAGCTCGGCACAGCGCCCCCAACCAGGATCCCTCGCACACTGCCTCGCCAGCAGCAGCACTAAGGAGGTCAACACGACAAAGAGCACCATCTCTGCGCCTCACGTACAACAAGGACTTTGTACAAGTGCCTTAAATTTCCAGTGCAAGTGAAGTCAACAATGCATCTGTGCGAGTGGCATACTATATTCTTATTTGTTTGTAACCGAGCTTTCTTTCTTTTTTTCTTCTTTCCAAACGAAGGAGGATGTATCGGTAGCTAAATCATCGTCCCGGAAGCCACGGGACATGCGCACACAGTCGGCTTCTCTGGGAGAGGAGGTCGCCCTTCTTTCCAGTAGCGGCTATGAAACTAGCGCGTAATAAAGCACTACGTTCTTTCCCCTGCACCCGTGCTGTCTTGTTTTATCGGCTGCAGCAGCCGATACAATGTAAACATAACATGATATGGGAGTTCGTAAACTGGCTTACATCTGGCCGGCTCCTGGTTGAGGCTGGGAAAGAATACTTCTTATATTCAGGGAAACAGGATACACTGACCATGCATGGTCGTTATCTCAAGCAGAATTTGTAGAAATATATTTACAGAGTGAAAGCTTTAAAATTTGCAAAATACAATCAATCAGAAAATAAGCATTTAAGTGTGTGTGGATAGAATTGCATAAGCAGGCCTGAGATGCGGCCTGATCTCGGTGATCAGAACCGACAACGCACTACCTCACCAAAACAGGATTGGGCCACCTTGGTGTAGAACTTGGCCACAATCTTCTATGAACAGATCAATTAACCCTCGCCCCTCAGTCCCCAGCGGCTGCGGAGCAACTGACCAAGGCGGCGGTCAGAGCTGCGACGTAGCGGAAAGTGCTAAAAAGGACAGGGTTAATTGAAGAGACATGGGAGAGGCGTTTGCCCGGCAATGGGTATATTCAGGCTGATGATAATGATAATAGCTTACAGTAATGTTTGTCTTTTTTATGAACAGGAAAAAATGAGGAATCGTAACAGTGGTTGTCGTTTCCAAAACAGCAGATAAAAGCGAACATTGTCTGCACCTCTTGTCATGTATAAAATTTTAGAACATGCTAGCTGTTGCTTATTAGCCACATCTTCTGCAAGGTAAAACGTATTTCATTGCCAGTTTGGTTTCCTAACTGCAGAAGTTTCCTTTACGCATACCATACGTTATAATGACTTTGTTGTTGACCTAAGCTGCTTGAAGATATTTGCCTAGGCTATGCCTACTTTTCGGCTTCATACAGGGAGTGTGTGTGAATTTAAACGGTCCTAGAAGGGCTGCATTTATTAGGCAAACAAATCTCTTGTTTTGTGGCCTCCTTTTTCAAAATAATGCACCAAAATGATAATCCTCCTTGGGGCCTTGTGTGAAAACTCGTGTTTCTTATATAAGGGAAACAGCAAATCTATAAATAAATAATATTGAGTACAGGGTTGTGCATTTCCACTGCATCATTGCACATGCACTGCAAATCATTGCAGCTGTAATCTGACTACATTCATGACTACAGCATTATATGTGAAATTTAGCTTAATTATAAAGGAGAAGGAGGCATCCTTTTATAAACACTGTAAATGCTGGCCCCATAACATACCTCGCTGGCTATTTCAGATGAGGATAAGGATCAAATGACGCACGCACATAAAAGTCACATGCGTAAACATACGCACCTAGCATTTTAACCACATCACGTAATGGAAGTCTATCTGTAGTTTCGCTTGACACAGGGTAGGTTACAAGCACAAATGAAACACTGGCACATATCAGCTCGTAATGGAGACGGGTATGGCCGACAGTAAAAACTATTAGCGCAGTCCTGTTAACACTGTCAAATAGGCCATTCTCGAGAACGCAGACGGTTTTTCTGGAGGGTTGGAATGTCGGTATTGATAGTGGGATGGCAGACCATATAGCAATCGATGAAGACTAGTAGGTGATGATGATAGCGGATTTTTATAGCGCAAGGGCATCTGTGGCCAAAAAGCACTATGGCCCAAGTTCGTTTTCATTTCACAAGGTGGGGCCAAAAACCCATTTCCCAAGCATTTCACCCTAATTACGCCGAGCACCAGACCAGGCGAAAGCTTGTACCCAATGTATCACCGGTGGGTACCCGGCGGCACTGGGGATCGAACCCCACACCTCCCAAATGTGAGGCGGATGCCCAAACCACTAGGCCATCGCTGCGGCAATGAAGACTAGTTAAATAAAAGAGTGAAAGGAAGGTCATTAATGAATGTAAGAGATAGGGAAGGGCAAATACAATACTTTTGGGGTTGCCTGAGATTCCAAAAAATGAAATGCGGGAAGAGTAAGAGTTAGCATGGGCCAACTGCTGTTTGCTGGCTGGGATCACTCAAATCCCGCTCATTATACGATGAAAGGCATTATGCTATAAAGGATTTTATCGTATGCTTTCTCAAAGAGGCTAAGGTGCAAGTGTGTGTCATGAAAAAAAAAAGTTGGCTACCGAAGGAATGCTTTTCAAAAAGCGTAGCGATTTGGAAGGAGCAATTTAATGGGCCACAAAAATTTAGCTGTGTGAGAGTATATAGTGTTTTTCACGATTAGGTACCCATGCTAGTCATAGAAATGGTGCAATGATTTAGTGCTTGTGACATTATCAGAATTAAAAAATTACCACACTCTGCTGTATGCAGCCATGCCCCGCTAATATCCACAGTGTAATGTGATGACGTGAATTATGGGCAGTTTTTCTGTCGGTGAAAGTTAGTTGTCCGAGGAGCCACTCGACATTTCCACTCGCATCGGTAACGTCAAGATGCACTTGCCGCAATAATTGTGACGTCACCAAACTCAGTGGTTGTTCAACGGAGCAACTGGCGCTTACCGGTGTCGCCGACGTTGACTGGTCGAGGTTGACTGGTCGATCATGACGTCAAGGTGAAGTTCAGCGCTAGCGTGGACCGAGACCAGAACTGCCGGCGAAAATTTGTTTTTAATTAATTACTGATTACTCGTTTTTAATTTAATTAGCTCAGTTTCCTAATCACTAGGCCCGTAGGACTCTTTCAAGGAAATAAAAGAACAAGCAAAAAGTTTGTGCATATACCCCCTTAGTCTGTATGAGCGCATAATTTGCGAGGAAGAACCCCCCCCCCCCCCCATTTACGAACAAGTATATGATAAACATTAGTGGAATTGGTTATGGCATAAATGATTAGTTAATCCGGCATGAGTTTCAATGGAAAAAAAAGTCAAGAAATCTTATGCTCGAGAGAACTGTCAGCCACGTAACCTGGGCAGAAAACTGGAGCAAACTGCAAGTAAGGAAAAGTACCCAGTTTACGTTAAACTCCTTTCTTCGATCTATTTAACTGGGACGTATGATGTTCAAATTTCTTAAAGTAGTTAATTGCACTTTCTTTTTTTCTGACTTTAAATTTTTTTCTCTGCTTTGTGGAAGATATTTCTAAGGTTTCGAAACTGATGTTCAGGAACATTATATATCGAAAGTTTCTGTATTGTACAATGTTTTTTGATGTTTCTCGCACTGCCTGCCTGACTAGCAAACCTTACGTCCGTACACCAAACAGAAATCTTTTGTATTAGATACGCTGCACATCTTCAATTGAATTGCATTTAAAGGGACACTGAGGGACACTGTGTTCTCTGTTGCTGCCAGAAACTTGTGCTGTAAACATGGGTGATGATTTGATATGTTTGACATGTTCAACAGAAATAGACAAGGATGAATCCTACCTGAAGTGTAATGAGTGCAATTATGTCTATCACTTGGGGAAATGCACTGGTATCGCCGAAGCTCAGTTTAACAGCATGAGGGAAACGACAAAAAAGGCATGGCGATGCCAGACGTGCCGAGTAGGGCGATCACGAGGTGCATCGAAGAAAGCTAGTTCCTCAGAGGCTGCAGATGAGACTAACGAAATGTCCCACATTAGTCTAGCTCTTGTGGACATACAGGAAAAACTTGCAACCCTTCTGAGCCTGAAAAGCACCGTCGAAAACATCGAACAAGCTGTGCAATTAATGTCTGACAAGTACGACCAGATTCTCGTGGACTCAGCACGTCATGAAACAGAAATCAAGGAAATTAAGGCTAGGGTTGAAAAACTTGAACAGCAGGACACAGTGGGAGTGCAAACTATGCAAGAACAGCTAAATGACCTTGAATGGAGGAACCGTAAGCAAAACCTAGAGATTCACGGAGTCGCAGAGAGTGAACAGGAAAATCTGCTTGACAAAATCAACGCTCTCGCTGAGACAATTGATGTTCCAGAGTTAGCCAAGCATGAAGTTGTAGCCATTCACCGCCTTCCGGCAAAGCCCGGTAGGGTTCCTGGCATTATACTCCGCTTCGCCAGACAAGACACACGAGAAGAATGGTTTGAGAAGAGGCGTGCCTTAAGCACCCACTCATCGCAGGTTTACATACAAGAGAACTTGACAAAGCACTCACGGGAACTACTTTTTGAAGCGAAGAAATGGGCCAAAGAGCACGACTTACAGTATGTGTGGCACAGAAATGCTAGGATTTTTCTACGGCGCAGAGACGGAGAGCGTGCATGGCGCATCCAGGCTTTGAACGAACTGAACAAAGTTGCAAGAAGTGGCCCTCGATAGTTCCACGTTAGTGCTTTTATTTTGTTTCCCTCAGATTCTGCCATGGATACACAATATGTTTCTCTGAATAACTTTGACACTTCTGTAGGCAAAGACTTTCACTCGTCCTTTAAAATATTTCATGCTAACATGCAATCTGCTCGAAATAAAAGCACGCCACTTGAGGTTCTTCTCAGTCAAATTAAGACCCAGTTTAATATACTCATGTTGACAGAAACATGGTATCGGCACGAAGATGAGGCACTTTGTACGGCGGAATATCAGGCATGTAATCTCAACCGAAGTTACGGCAGAGGAGGCGGTGTTTCCATGCTGATAAGGAAGGACATAAAATACGAATTGCTGACAGCTTTCACGGAATCAACAACAGATTTTGAGGTATTGTCTTTACGTTGCAACAAGATGGTTCTTGTTGTGGTATATAGACCCCCCGAAGGAAACTTGCCAGTTTTCTTCGATTTTCTTGAGTCCCTTTTCTCTTACGTTAATGACTGCGAACTTGGCCTTGTTTGCGGGGGAGATTTCAACCTAAACATGCTTGAAACAACTTCAGGTCGTATCAAAGAATTTAAGCTGTTGCTTGAAGCACAAAATATAAGAAACACCATTTACCTTGCAACACGAATTACATCCAGCACATCAACACTGCTTGACTTATTCTTAACTAATTACTCAGCCAATAAAACTAAATCAGGTGTCCTTGTATGCGATCTCAGTGATCATCTTCCTATTTTTATATGTGTGAAGCCTCTAGAAAAGGGAAAAAAAGTAAATCGCGTAGTTACCTACCAGCAAATTTTACCAGCGCAATTAGACCAATTTCGGGATGAACTAAATAAGGAGGACTGGTCACACGTTCTAGAATCAGATGATCCTAATGTTTCCTTCTGCTTATTCACAGATAGGTTCAATGAGCTTTACAGAAAACATTTTCCTTTCCGAACTATTAGAGTGTCTAGGAAGATCAGGAAACCTTGGATAAACGATCACCTATGGTGTAAAATTAGAGTTAAGAATGACTTGTTCTATAGGTTTATACAGACCCGAGATATGGCTAAGCTGAAAGAATTTAAACAATATAGAAATTGTCTTAATAAAGAAATAAAGAAAGCTAAAAGTGCCTATTTTGAAAACTATTTTAATGCAATCAAGCATGACTGCAAGTCTACTTGGCGAAAACTCAATGATGTTCTTGGCCGTTCATCAATTTCGGGCTCGGTTAGCGAGCTAAAGATAAATGGCGCGACGGTATCTGGCCATGCCTTAGCGGATGCATTCAACGACCACTATGCCAATTTACCTGTACCAGCATTACCTAATCATGACCATGCAAAGTCCCTCAATAAAGAATATCCTAGTAGTATTTTCCTGAATCCTGTTACCCCCAATGAAGTGTACTTAACAATGATGCAACTAAAAAATTCAACCAGTTGTGATGTCCATGACGTGAAAATCAAGCCCGTAAAGTATGTCCTCGATGTTATATCACCTATCCTGTCATACATTTTTAATTTGTGCATAAGCTCTGGAGTCTTTCCTAATGACATGCAAATAGCAAAAGTACGAGCTATACACAAGAAAGGTGATCATAACAATCTTAATAACTATCGCCCAGTTTCTATTCTTCCCGTGTTTTCTAAAGGGTTAGAAAAACTTATTCTAATACGCTTTGAAACGTTTTTTGAAAAAATGAATAGCATAACTGATTCCCAGTACGGTTTTCGGAAATTTCGATCTACCCAACTTGCCTTGCTTGACCAGAAAGAATACATTTTAACCAATATAGATAGTAAAAGGTATGTAGTAGGCATATTTCTGGATTTTACCAAGGCATTTGACTACCTCAACCGAAATCTCCTCCTCGAAAAATTAAAAAATTACGGTGTTCGCGGGCTACCATTTGAGCTAATTAAATCATACCTCTCAAATCGCGTACAATATGTTGAGCTAAATGGTTATTCTTCAAGCGTGACTTGTACTAAATCAGGAGTCCCGCAAGGAAGTATCTTGGGGCCATTTTTATTTAATATATACTTAAATGACATTGTGAACGTGGATATGCAGACTAAGTTCGTCATCTATGCCGATGACACTAGCATTTTTTGTGCTTCCGATAAATGTACAGAATTGTTTAGCACTGCAAATTCCGTGTTAGCTAAAGTAAATGATTGGGCAAAACACAATGGACTAATAATTAATAGCCTGAAATCAAAAGCGATCGTTTTCCGCGCGAAATCAAGACTAGTTCCGTCTGAGTTAAGACTTAATTTGAATGGTTCGGAGATAGATGTTGTCGACGAATTTAAAACACTAGGGGTTATTTTTACAGAAACGATGTCCTGGAACAAGCACACAGAATATATAGCCTCAAAAATCGCGAGTGTAGTTGGGATTCTCCACAGAAACAAATATTTTCTACCGAAAAATGTCATGATGCTTCTATACAACTCTCTTTTTCTGTCTTACTTAAATTACTGCATACTCGTGTGGGGAACGACCACAATGACCGGTATCCAGAAACTTAGCAGACTACAGAGTAAGGCAGTTAGAGTCATTACACACTCTGCCCATGATTCTACTGTACAGCCATTATTCCACAAGCTGGGCCTATTACACATTAAAGAGATGTACAAGTACAACCTATGTCTCGCATTAATTCGAGAAAGGAGGCAAAATAGCACAATCCTAACAAAATTAGCACAACTAGCCGTTAAATGTTCGTCAGGTCACTTCACAAGAAATCCAGAATACTGGAAAGTTGGCTCCTGCAGAACAAATTACGCTGCACAAACCCTAAAACACCGCATTCCTTCGGTCTTAAACTCCTATTTGTCTGAAGATGTAGACATTTTAGCGCTGAATTCTACGCAGCTTAAGAATATTTTTCTTCAATAAAACGCAAACTGTATGTAACCGCTATTAATATTGTATAATTCATAGAGATGTTCTGTTGTTAGTCGTGAAATCTGATGTATCACTTTTTCGGTAACCATGTTCAAATTCCATGTTCAATTAACCATGTTCAATGTACCTTCCTGAGATTTTTTATTATTTTTTATTATTATTTTTTTTTCATGTTTTGTTGCCATGTATTGTTACAATAGGCATTTCTTCATTTAGTCGTGTCAAAACGACTGTTCTTCTGTCATGCTTTTTGTTGTTAAATGTTTGTCAAGTGCCACCTGTCGTTTTCATATAGGGGGGCGGGGACCAGTCAAGCTGCGGTTGCAGCTTTTAGCCCCGTCTCCCTCCATCTTTTTTTTTGATGGAAAATAAAGTTTATCTTTATCTTTATCTTTAAATTGAAGTTGGCTTGTATCGATAGAATACCAGATCCAGATCACAGAAACGCTGCTATCACTGAAAACAAAGCTCTTGTAAGGTAGCAAACAGCAAGAACCAAAATACAGGTATCGCCGCCACGGGCCAATCTCGCAAGTATAAGCGTGGTGACGCCATAGGACAAGAGACGCCACCTTGGAGGAATTTCCATTTCTACATTGTGCGCGAATCTCTGAGGCTGACAAAGGTAGGTTGCGCGGTTCAATATTCAAGTAAGTTTTGTTTTGAAACCAATAGTGCAGTTTTATCACACAAGGAAGGCAGACAAAAGACAACCTGAATGTTGGAAGCAAAGAAAACCGATGCTTGGCGGCGCCACATGCGGCCAGGAAAGTTTCGATTTGTTATGGCGCTTCGCGTCTATGAGCTTTGCGTGCACCGTGGTTTTGTTTTCGACGCGCCTCGATTTGCAAGCGCTGAAAAGCAGAGGAACTCCAAGTGCCGCTTCAAGTGCTAGTTAACATTTGAAGGAGCCTGTTAAGGCTTGTCAGATGATCGCCACGGTCGATGAAAACCTATGATGACACGATGGTCGGTAATCGTACAAGGCAGCACTTGTGTATTCGCACGCTCGCCCGGCGAAACATTCCCGGCTGTGCCAGTCAACTTCAAACTACTTAACGGAAATCGTTTATTAGGGACGTGAGACAAGGTACAAAGCAGTTCAGAAAAAAATTGCGGATGGCCTAGTTCTGTTAGGCAAGAATATACCTAACGAAAGCGCGGAGATTTCTGCATCAGAAGGGTGCATTCACTAGATGCGCCTTTATTGCTGGTTCTAACTTGAGCCGTCGTGGCGGAGTGGTTGCGTCTCTGCCTGAAACGCCAAAGGCCATGGCTCGATTCCGAACCTCGGAACAGGATTTCTTCTCTTTTATTCAGTAAGTGGGCGGGGGTTTCAGTGGCTCCCATAGATGCCGCCACCGAATACGTTGGTTAGTGGTTAAGCGCAGGTTCTGTTAAGGCGCGTTTATGCTCCGGCGTAACGCGCGCGCGCGCGCTGCACGGCGACGTCACGTCGGCCAAAGCGAGACCCTCTACTCCAACTGCGCTTGACCGTCGACGCGTTCGGCGGCTTCGGCTCACTCTGACAGCACTGGCGGGCAGACTTGGAGCATGTCTCTATTTCGCTCCGAGTGCGCCAGCCGCCGCCGGCCCGGCCAGACTGATTCGGCTCCGCGGTGAGGTGCGCGTTGTGTCGTAATTCAACAGCTTCGGCAGTTAGGCGGAGCTGTTTCTTTTAGAGCTTGGCTAATTTAATCCATTCACAGTACACATCTGAAGGTACATGCAAGTGGGTGAGAGAGCCCGATCCAGTGGACCCGTTGGATCTAGCGAAAGCCGCTGAAGCGTCGTGCGCCGGCTTTAGTTTCGAGCCGCCGACTTTATACGCGACTGCCCTTGAGCACCCATCCGTTTTTTGTGGCAAAAAAAAAAGCAACTTGGTCCTTGCAACCGTGGGAGACTTCGACGCCGCCTGCTGCGCCGTATAACCGCGCCGTTCAAGGAATCACAATCCGTTGGCCCCAAAGCCCCGGCCAGCCTCCGATGGGCGCGAGGCGCCGATCTTGTCCTGGCCCCTCGCGACTCCCCGCACTGGGGTTATGATATTTAGTTTGCAACGGCTGCTGACTGAGGAAGGGGGAAACGACCCGCCGGCGCCTAACCGAACCGTGCTCCCTCAAAAGCATCGCACGCTCTGTGGGGCTGAGGTCGCTGAAATGCAGGCCAGAGTTTTTAGGAGAACTACGTCGTCGGGTTCGGGAACGGGATCCATCGTAACGCTGGCAAGACGCCGGTGCAAACGTAAACGAAGCGACGGTAGCGACCGCCGATAGAAGCTTTCAACGTGCGGCGGCGGTAGCTTTCATTTCGGCAGTTGCTAGACCGCACCGCTAGCCGCCAGAATTCACGGAGTCTCCGTTTACGTCACGTTTCACGTCACTCTGTCCTTTGACGTCATAAGGGTTCTCCGTGACGTCATAAGAGTTCTCGAGTTTGAATCGGAGCGGCGGGAAAAACTTTTTCAACTTCGAATCCAAATTTCTTTGAAATAAATTCATCTTGCGCTCCTGGACAAGAGGCAACAAAACCACGAAATGCCTAACTATTAGACTTTGCTAACAAAAAAAAGATTTGATAGAGTTCTCCTCAGTGTCCCTTTAAGTTCGCAGCAATGTGGCTACGCTCTAGTTGGTACCTTTATAAACTGATAAACCCGCGCTTTTTTTTACATTTTCTTAATACCAAGAGAAGGCAAGCGTAGCAGTGGGCGGCCGAAAGTTAGGTGGGCGAATGGCATTAAGAAGTTTGCGGGGATAAGGTGGCCGCAGCGGGAGCAGGATAGGGTTAATTGGAGAGATATGTGAAGCCTTTGACTTTCAGTGGGTGTTGTGCGGATTATGATGATGAATATATTTCCTTTTGTTTTGTCATCTTATGTTTTTCTAGCCTCATGGAATCGCACTAGTGTTGCCAAAGTACCTAGTTGAGACACTTGCTTCAAGTTTTCATAAAATGTGCGAAAAAATGCCAGGAACACAATAAAAATTCCATAAGGCTGCTTGCAACAAGAAACTATCTGATGGAGAAATGTGTTTCGTGTTGTCCGTGTACCACGGCAGCTGAAGCGCAATTTTCTGACGTTTCAAATTTTTTATTACCCTTCGTAGTTTTATCCAAACTGCCTCTTTTTGACGAGAGAAATGAGCGCCCTGTTCGAAAACAAGAACTAATCAAAGCCGTGAAATTCCGAGCAGACCCAAACAATTTCGCTGGGCCAGGTATTTTATTCCTATTTTCCCAAATAAAGAGCCTTTAGAGAGAATAATAGTTTTATTTTTTTTTAAATCGAACGTACTGAGAAACAAACGGATGATCAGTGTCTATTCAATCATTGCTCCCCATCCACCTTCCCCCGTTTTCTCCTTCTGTCTTCAATCTTTCAAGCACTCTTTCCAATGTATCTCTTTGTTCCCTACCGCATCAGGCTTCCGGACCGTCCGTCTGATACGTACACTAGTGAGGCTGCGGAGCAGGTCATTAAAAACGAATCCATCTCGGCGCCGGGCGCACACGATAGAAAACTCATGAGGGGCTCCCCGCCCTTCTCATCAGACGAATTTTCTCTCTCTCTCTCTCTCTTTCCCCGCTGAGCTACCGTTCGTTCCGCGCTATGCGGCGACGAAGCCCACGGAGACGCGTGGCCAACTTGGCGCGCGTAGACAGCCGCTGCTTTTTGCGACGGAAGGATGGCTATCCGGCGGCGCTCTTTTCTCGTTATTTGCGGCACGTTGTGTCGCTCTGCTCAGCTGCGCTATAAATATCCGGGCTGTATAGATGTCGGCCGGCGTCTCACGACCGGCCGGCTTTGGTGTTTCAGCACGTCTCGTGGGGCTTCCGTTTGTTTCTGCATTGAGTCCGCGATTTCTCTTTTCATCTCCACTCGCTGCTGGGTGTTTGGCTGAAGGTGGAATCCCTTCTTGCACCGCGCGCTCCAAGAAGGTCGCGTTTCATTAATGTGGAAAAGGTTGTTGCACTGTCAGTGAGCACTGCAGAGAGCGTAAAGGTAAACGGCCACGTGGCTGAAGGGGTCGAGTTGTTGACTGGCGAATCGTGGATGGCGGGGTTTAACGTCCGGAAGCGAAACATAGGTTGTGAGTGATGCCGTAGAGAAGGGCTCCGGATTAATTTAGACTACCCGGGGTTCTCGAACGTGCGCTGACATCGCACAGCCCCAGGAAGCTCGTGTATTTCGCCTTCATCGAAATACAGCGGCCGCGACCTTGGGATCAGCAGCTGAGCAGCAAAGCCACTGAGCCATCGCGAAGGGGGGTTCTTGTTTGGCGTATTGTACCGCCGAGCGAACGGGAACTAAGGATCCACTGTTAAGAACGATCAGTATGTGGAAAGAAGGAGAGAAACCATTAACATAAGATGCAAATCAGTTCGCTTAGGAGCGGTCAAGTTGCTAGTCAAATGACAGCGAGTAACGGACTGAGAGTTCACAGAGCTCGAGAAGAGAACGCGAATGGTTTTGACACCTCGCAGCGACAGAGGCACAAAGGTAAGAAAGGAGAAGGATGGGGCTCAGCGTATTACCCGCCACTGAACATAGGGAAACAGTTTATTAAAGGGAAGAAGTAAACGTGTACTAACATTTCAACTGCGCAAATGTGAAACAAAAGCTTAATGAGGAAGTCCTATTTTACACCGATAAATGCATCGAGGGGGTTTTACATGGCTGACTATAGCCGCCAGAGTTAACTGTACCAGAATATGAGCTTTTAGTTTTATGTTGCCAAGACGTCGTGTGATGCAGTGGAGATCACCAATCCTCATCGTAACGCGGTCCCCCAGAGACCAAATTCTCGAAGTAACGGTAGACAGTCGATTAGCGTGACAGCCGATTCGTGGAACAATGTTAGCTGAAGCGTTCAGTATGTGTGTGCAATTTCATCGCGGGTCGTCATGTGCAGCGAAGGCGATACAGCTAACCCTCTTTTTTCATCTTAAGAATGAACATCGACATCATTTACAGCTTCCTTTCCTCTTTTGTTTTTTTCCCGTGGAAATGCCTCATACCTGTCGCAAGTTAGGCTATAGTTACAGATCCTTCAAGAACTACCAGGTTCGAATCCTTTTAGCGCATCCTTGAAACAAGCCGTTTTTCTAGCCGGTGCAAGCCTTTCCGCCAAGATGCTCGACTTTCTCAGCCTGACTGCGCTTCAGATGAAGGATGTGCGGTCGTTATGTCTGAACTGTGACAGTGTTCACGCCGGGCTATGGGCAGAAGCGACAGGTGCTTGGTCGCGCTTATTGGCAGCGACGGGGTAGGGGCGGGTGGATTGCCAAGTCAAGGCTGTAATGGGATGCATTTCATTAATGGATTCCTTACCGGGATGTTACGTCGAAAGTGGGGGGATAGCAGCCAGGTGGCATGGTTGGCGAGAGCCGGCGACCTAATAATTTTCGCCGCGGTAAGGCGTCACACAGAAACGCAACGCGTCAAGATAGGCGGTGCTCGGCGAATTCAGGACTGATCGCGAGCTGAGCGAGAGGGACCGCTATGTGGGTCGCAGGGGGACTTCAAATATGAAATGGAATCTAGCATGCAGGTTACAGAAGTATAGCGGAGTGTTAGTTCGATACTGTTTATCTCTCAAGACAGCTCGAGGTTTTCGCTCTGCACGCACACACACACGCACGCACTCACGCACTCACGCCCGCATGCACGCAGGCATGCACGCACGCACGCACGCAGTAGTGACAGCAGGTATAAAGGAAGCCCTGAAAACAGGCACCGCTTAGAAGAAGAGCCTCGCAAGGAGCTCTGAGCTGTTGAAGAGCGAGAAGGAAATTGAATTTGTGTTATGTAACACAACACGGTCACGAAATTGCTTTGCCCGACGAAATCGACGCTAGCGTGCGTGCCGTCGTTGTCCGCTGTTATGTCTACGAATATTCGCCCCGTGTATGGAAGGCGTACGAGGGGGCACGTTCCGATCTGCCGCGTTCCTCATTTGTTTGCTGAAGGCCTCGGCTGGCGCATCGCTTTGAAGAAGAAAAAAAAAAAGAGAGACAGGGTAGCTGCAACAGACTTCCTCCCCCCCCCCCCCCCTTCCCCGCCTTCATTTTTCTTCTTCTAACTTCTTTCCCTCCTGCCACGAAATAGATTTGCACGCTGGAAAGTTCTTTTTGAAGAGAGGAAGCCGTTTTGCAGAGCAGATAGATGGATGGCGTGAGGACTGCTCCTGCGGGCTGCGGCGGTTGCTCCCTCGAGACCCGAGTCACGTTCACCGGGGCTGCACACGTTCCCGCTATGAATGGGCGCAGCTGGCTAGTCGAGCGAACGCACTGTCGTCCGACAAATGCGCCCCTCCCCGTTCCTCCTCGCGTACAGCGTTCTGAAACAGCTTCGCGTCCCTACCGCCCTTTCCCTCGGCCTGCCTCTCTCCAGCTCGGTTGTGCCTCCGGGAACCTCGCCCCTTGCTCTGTCTTAAGAGCGTGGTGCCGTTCGGATTCCGGAAGAGGCGAGATTGCCATCGCAGATATAGAAGTCGTTCTGCAAGCAGTTCAGTATGGCAACGTTTCCTTGGTAGCTGTTTTAACTCTCTCTCTCTCCGCCCATGCATCTCTATCAATCCGCTATTTCACCCCCCCCTTCCTCACCCTCCCTTGTATGCCTCTCTCGTACGACAATAACGGCACGCAATAGGAAACTGCTGATAGAAGTACTTCCTGCAAGTTATAGCGTGCGCATTGTTTGATATGGCGGCTCAGCCGGACCGGCGACTACCGCGCGAGCGCGCCATGGTACGCAGGGCCGCGTTCACGCTGGCCGCATCTGTGGAGCGACTGAGGCGTATTGAACATAAGCCAACGGTGACAGCGAGTCACCCATGGACAAGTGGGAAGCGTACTTGCACGAAAAATGTTAACGTGGAGGAAACCCCACCAAATTTAGTGGCTCGGCCTCGAGTATTATTGTTCTTTTCGGTACGTTGCTCTCCTATATCGTCATTGCACTTTTCGGCTCCTGTGAAAGCGAATCAGCGAGTGAATCTGTCGAAACCTACAAGTGATTCTGTGACTGCTAAAACTTAGTTCTTCATCTCAGGACTCCATATTATTTTTGAAACCAAATTTCGATGCGCACTTTTGCGAAGGCGGCGTGCATTTTGTGATGCCCATGTGACTGAGCTTAATCCAGAAGAGCACGCCCCGTAGCAATAAACTTAAGAGAAGCGGCTTGGTCCGTCGCGTGGAATACAAATCGACACGATGAAGCTGGTCGCATTTACAGGGAACGAGAGCGGACACTGTTTCCAAACACTGGGGCGGCACAGCGATGTGAACGTGGGCGCGTTGTCCTCGTCGACGTCGCGTCGCTGGTAAAATTACCTGAAGTTAGTTAATGGCACAACCGCTAGTACCACGTGTGTTTTGGTGCAGTGACGTCTTACTTGAGGTTTAACGCCCCGATTCTGCACATGTGACTATGATATTCACTGTTGTGCAAGGCTGGCGATTAAATGCGACCACCTGGGATTCTTTTTACGCGCACTGACATCGCACATAGGTGATTTTGTTTTTCGCCTAAACCCGATTTTCTCCTAAAATTGCTAGCGCAACGCTTTGGAATTAGTACACACAGCTATTCACGGAGATCGGCTGTCTTCAGTTGTGCCTCTAAGGACGAGCGTGATCATTCATTTTCATCTACCGAGAGACCAATAGGGCTCTGCGTCCCTCGACTCCGCAGTACATCGGTGAACAAAGTTGCCAGGAGAGTGAACTACAACTAGTGGCGAAGCTTGAGATGTCTGGAATGAGGCAGAGAAAAAAAAATCAGAATTTAGACAATGCTTTCGCGCGGCAATTTTTTGAAACAGAAAAGTTGGGAAGAGTAGGTAAAAAGTGAAAATTTAGGAAAGGTTTCTTTCTTTGTGACTGAATTGTAGCTTTCGTAACCTGCTTAAAATGCAAGCCAGGAAAGACATGAGCTTTGCCAGGCTGATGCGCTGGCACATGGCATGAATTTTTTTTTATTTAATACTGGCTACCTTGATCTTTTATTTTTATTGTACAAATATTCCCACATGCCTCTGGCCAAAGAATGAAGGCGGCGAATTACTGAAGGCATTGCAAGGCCATGCAAGCTCCTTTGAACACTCGACTCCAACAAGCTTGCGCACTGACATTGAGGACATGTGTGAGAGAGTGAAAGCGTCTTTAGTTCAACAAAAATTCTGTGTAAGGAATCCGAGGCGTCTCCAGCGTGCTTCAGCTTCGTAGTGTGCGTGGAGAAGCGGGGAGGAGGTGGAGGAGGAGGAAAACATTATTAAAATCAAAATGAGTTAGGCGAGCTTATGGGTGGGGCCCTCATTCCAGGGTTCCACTGGCTTGAGCTGCCCTGCGGACCTCTTGTATGAGGACCCGTTGGTCCTCCACGTTATCGCTGGTCAGCAGCGCCTCTCGCCGTACAACAGACGTGTTTTCCGTCTGTAGAGTGTTTGGTTTGGCCCCACATCTCCACGAAATGTGTAAGAGTGTAGGGCGGGCCTAGCACCAGGGAAAGGTGTCGGAGTATAATGTTGGGTGTATGAGATGTAGTGTATGGAGGTTTGGAAATGTGTTCGTCTGTATCTGCCACCAAGAGACAACATCTGGGGTTCTAGTTTCCTATGAGGTGGAGGGAAGTGTTTCCTTTGAAGACGCTGAAACTCGAGGCGTTCGTTATACCTAGAAAGTAGAGGGGTAAAAGCGGGCACGGTTTGTGGCCCCGCTCGGTTGATGATGCCTCGAGCAAGTAGAGCATGTACCCTCTCATTTCCCCCTAGTTCCTCGTTGCCTGGGGTCCAGGTGATTTGGTGGTGCTTGGTAACGGGTGTAGCGCCAATGAGCCGACTGACGAGCTTGGGCACTCGGCCTCCCAGGAAGTTCCGACACGCGTGTTGCGAGTCTGTGATCACATGAGTGCTTTGACCTTGGGACTCGTAATGCCTAATGGCAATGGACACAGCGGTGGTCTCCGCAGCCACTGGTGATTCGGCTCTTACAGAAGCAGTGAATGAAGTAGAGAATCGGTCGTCCACTGCCGCCACTGCGTACTTGTCATGGTCCGGGTAAGCTGCGGCGTCAACATAAACCACGTTCGGGTAATTGGCTAGGCGTCAGCGTAGGTAGGATACTCGCGCTCGTCGTCTGCCTGTACGAACGTCTTTGAGCATATGTTTCGGTATCGGGGCCACGTTGATGTATTTCCTGTGCTGTTTTTCTAGAGAGAATTGAGCATCTAGTGCGCGGATTTCCGTAACTGTGCCTACTCGGCGTAGGATAGCTCCTCCAGCTTAGGTGGTCAGAAGTCTTAAGTGGTTGAGATGCACGGATGGCTTCTTTTACGTAAAGGTGTTGAAGATTCCTAGGACGGTCAGACTATCCGTCGAGGTGTTTAAAGGAAAGCTAAGGGCCGGCTTGTATACCCCCCTTATGATGGAGTCAACTTGCTGCTCCTCACCCTTTATTAGCGTGTGAAAGGGTAGTTCATATGTGATTCGGCTAAGTACCATTGCAGTCACCAACTGAAGAGTGTTTTCTTCTCGCATTCCTTGACGATGCTTGGTAAAGCGGCTAATCATGCGAGCTATCTGGCTTGCGGGGGTTTCGAGAGTCTGGATGGTGTGGGCAACACGGAGGTTTCTCTGTATCCAAATACCAATAATACGGATCAGGTTAACTTCCCTGATGGCTTGACTCTCAATCGTGAGGTTGATGGGCCCTGGAGAGACGTATCTCAGGTCATGTACTTGTATGGCCTCCGATTTCTCCGGGGCGCAGTGGAGGACGCTTTGCGAGGCGAAGTCCTCGACGATCCGGGCTGCTGATTGTGGGGTGGTTTCTTTTTGGCCATAGAACCATTTGTGACCCATATAGTTATATCATCCGCGTATATGGTAAAGCCTACATTTGGAGGTGCTTGTAGTGCACGCGATAGCCTGAGAATAGCAATGTTGAAAAGCAGGGGAGAAATAATATCTCCCTGAGGTGTGCCTTTGTGTGGCATATCTTTGACGTCGGAGCGGGTCTGTCCGATGCCTATCGTTGCCGTGCAGCCCGTGAGGAACGCACGCACGTAAGACCTTTTCTCCGCCGCTAAGGTCATTTATGGCTTGAATGATCGCCTCGCGGGATATGTTGTCGAAGGCGCCCTTTAAATCTAAGGCCAAGGTGAGATGTTCTTGACCTCTGGGGATGTTGGTAAGCACTTCTTCTCGCAGGAGCAGAAAGGCGTCTTGGGACGAAAGCCCTGGTCTGAACCCAACCATAGTAGAGGGGAAGAGATCATTGTCTTCAATATAATTTTGGAGGCGGGTGTGGATGACCCGTTCATAGAGTTTTCCTAAACATGATGTTAGGGAGGTGGGCAGGAGGGAATCAAGTGACGGCCGCTTGCCGGGCTTGGGAATGGTGATAATTTCGGCATGACGCCAATCCTGAGGTACAATGCCCTTCTCCCAGAGTTCATAATTGAAGTAGTCAGTGATGGCTTTGATATGCGCATGACTGAAGTTACGAAGAATAGCGTTTGTGATTTTACCCACTCCAGGAGCGGTGTTGCACCGCGACGCATGGGCTGCGGCTTGCACCTCGGCTATTGTTATTGGCGCATCAAGTGTGGGGTTTGGAAAGCCGTTGTAGGCGGTTGGATAAGGCGGTATTGGAGTGTCGCCAATGTAACGCGTCCACAAAGCTCCCGTGATTTCCTTGTCGGTCCCATGGAATTGTTGAGCTATTGTTTGGAGTGGACGATTTGTGGCTGATTTGGCTTTGTCAGGTTCAATGAGACTGCGGAGGATGGACCAGGTTTGAGCAGTACTGAGGGTTCCTTTCAAGGCTGCACAGAACTATACCCAATTTTGTTGGGGAATGAATACTTTGCGTCGAGCGGCAATCAAAGTCATGCTTGCTGTAATTAGACCGTCATCGACGACAACCGAGCGACATATGGTTTCCTCTCCGGCCATCGGTGAGCCAATTTATTTGCGCGCTGCATCATTACTGACATGGCGGGCTCGGTGAAATATTCCCTAGGCCTACTTATTACACACTTGCACTGCATGTGCCGCCGCAGACCTCGAACATAATCGTGTGCTAACTTTCTGTAAACTGGATCGCTGGTTGGAATTATAGTGGGAATTCAGAACATATGTTTCGTAAGAGATTAGTGGTTACGAAACATGGTGTTGTTGGCGGTGCAACACTCCTTACTGCGCGGGGTAAACTTACGGAGCAGACATCCTACCAGGCTCGCGGATGAATGTGTTATATATATTTTTCTTTAGACGACACTGCTATTACTTCGCTGAATGCTAAAACAGGTATAGTGATGAAGTGAGAGAAAGGTATTGCTCCTTTGAAATGAGAGAAAAAGAGACGATTCTCTGCTAATGGCAATGCTAGGCTACGCGCCAGGCCAAATGACGCACTTCACTCTCTCTCACTCACTCACTCACTCACTCACTCACTCACTCACTCACTCACTCACTCACTCACTCACTCACTCACTCACTCACTCACTCACTCACTCACTCACTCACTCACTCACTCACTCACTCACTCACTCACTCACTCACTCACTCACTCACTCACTCACTCACTCACTCACTCACTCACTCACTCACTCACTGCACTTTGTTGAGAAGAGCCAAGCGATGCTGATAAGGAAATTTAGAGAAGTGCATGCCTCCCTAACCGCATTGTTTTCACACATTCCCGAGCTGGGTTATCCATGTGTACACTCGGGCAGTAAGCTCCACAATAAGAAAGAACGCCGAATTTTAAATTCATCCAACATGACTTCAACAAGGCCTTTTTCTAAGTTATCGAGAAAGAGTGGCCGTTATGACGTGCTATACGAATAAAAATATGTTATCTTCACAGTAGTACGTCAAATCCAAGCCGAGCCGTAATCGCAGTTCGTCTACTAATAAGGTATTCTCTGCAAGTATGAACCACACTGCACGTGCAGTGCAGTGGCATTGCTAGCGATCTCCCGCAAGCGGTCCCCGTCGATAGATACAGGAGAAGTATGTATGGGACGTTGGCAGTAAACGATAAGTCGGTGAACTTTACAGTGGCTACTAAGTACTCTTCGCTCGAGTCGGTAAGTACAGAGATGCAATGAAAGCTAAATACGTTTTAAGCTTAATAGCTTCCGTTCTTTTCATCGTTCTGTTTCACGGAACCTACGAAAGAGTCCCCCTGCGTAACATTCCCCTGCTTAGCTTCCTAGCACTGCTGGGCTCCAATTTACCTGCATGATTGCACGCGGCAGATGGCTTCTGAGCAGGCGAAACAGCCTGTGTGTTGTACGCGCGCTCGCGGCTATTACCTTCCGCGTTGTTTTGCGCCAAAGCACCGAAGACAACAAAGCAGGGAGCACCTGCGCATAAAGGTTATCTCCCCCTCCCCCCTTCCGCTTGTTTGCAGCTTGCCGCGGCGGGCTGGCTCGCTGAAGAGCCGTAGCCCGATTAATGCTGTTCCGGCTGTTCTGGACGTGATATTGCGGTGCGCGTGACAGCTTGAACGTTATCTTTCTGGTCTGCTGGGCAGCGGCTCCTGGCGGAAACGAGGATGGGAGTAAATGGCGATGGCGTGCGTTTTCCCCATGACCGGGCGCGCCCGCCCTTGCTGTTCGCATCGTCGCATGTTTTTGCCTCTCCCGAAACCGCCACCCATCGGAGGGAAAACTACGTGCAAGAGTAGCGGCTAGAATGGCTCGCTTCATCTGAAGTGCGACGAACAACTATGACGTGAAGTTGTACGAGCAGCTTTGATAGTGGAGACCGAGACGTAAGGCTGAGCAGATGGAATAAGAAAAAGGGAGGCATTTCGTGACTTAATCAATGAGGCTAGATCATGCGTGAGAGCGGCTGCGTGTTATGCAAACTCAAATAACAGAAAGGATGTAGTTTGACGGGTATAAGTTAACCACGCTGAATAATTTAGGAAAGGCACGTAAATGTCATTTGTTTCTGGCACTCAACTTGCTGGACTTCATAATGTGGTGCCCTATATAACCAAGAGAACATTACTTCTGTTTCGCTGATCTTGATGGTCGTTATCGCCACATTCGCTAGCTGGAGTTGGGAGTGCAGTGGAGTGAAATTATGTAAGAATTAGTGCGTGCGTTTTTGAGCGCACAAATTATAAACACTCACATTAGACAAACTGAGTAAGTTTATTAGCTTACAATCTGAACCTGAATGCCAACGGCCCAGAAACCTTAACGTTATACAGTAACCGGGCAAGCCATCTGGAATAGTCAGGACTGAAGTTAGGTGTCGAAGTGAGTCGTTTTGCGAGAAAATCAATGCACCATGTAGCCTATCCAGCTTCAAGTACCATCACGAACCTGCTTTTCTCGAGGCCATACAGAGGAAAGAAACCGCTCTTTGACCGACTTCTTCCAATGCTTCTGCACTAGCCACTAATCCCAGTACAATAAACGCAGTACCAGATATAGTTTAGAGAATAATTCCGCAGTCATATCGATTCCAAACTGCCACTTTTAAAATTATGTGATTCAGTTTTAGAAGCCATTCGGTGATTTGTACCGGATACAGCCAAAAATGTGACGGAAGATCACGCGTCTGCATGCCAAGGCTAGCGTAACACTCGATGGAAACGCAGTACTTACAAGGAAAACCGCTTTCTTCCCATTCTATTCTTCGAAATAGCGAACAAGTCCATGAAACAAGCCCGGGAAACGCTTCTAGTTTGTATGCCGGCCGCACACTAATTCAATGGAAGAGAATTATAGTGCAGAACTATATGGATACTGGAAACAGCAGATCAGGAAGGAAGCGTTTTATGATAACTCAAAAGGCAGTGCCCTACTCTTCGGAGCTAGGTCAGGGTGTCCTAGAACGCGCAGCTATAAAAAGATATTTAACGAAGACGTTCACACATGTGTTCTGTGTGGTAAATCTGTGGAAGCAATAGAACACCTCATACTAAAATGTGATGGTATCCATCCCGATGTCAATGGAGGCACAGTCGCTTTTCATGAGGCTCTAGGATCTAGAGATAACAATAGTCATGTAAATAAAACTGCGGTGGAAATGAGCAAAAAGCGGTTGGAAGATTGGTGGTTCAAAAGCATAGAGGTGACATAAGGTTAAAAGTGCAGGAAGACGTACTTAACGAAAATGGGGAATTTTAATAACTTACAACACCGTTAAACAAAAATAAAGAGGGAAAAAAAGCTGAGTATGGTGGAAACTGCCATCACGCCGTTTCAAAGGGGACGCTCCTACCTTCTATCCGTCCATCCATCCATTGCGGGAATTTCGAATGTTAGCCGGATTCGATTGATTTTCTATGGCCGTCGTAAATAGGTGGTGTGAACGCAGGAAGCATTTTTGCAGGTCATATTTGGCAGCGAGGAGGAAGAATAGAGCGTGAAAATAACTACGTTCGCGCACTCTCTGTTTTTCTCGAAATTATAAATTTCAGATAGCTGGACTAAGTTACCCGACCTTTCCTACTGGCGCCAACACTGGTGCTTCTTTCTGATATCCAAGAAAGCCGGGCATGTTGCTCAAAATCTCTTTGGAACGTTCGGCTGTTAGGAAGAGCTGTCGTCACAGCGATGATTGAGGACCCGCAGAATTTTGATTAAAAATGAGAATGCAAAATTGTGGCCATAAACTTGGCTCAAACAGCCTTAATACACTAATTAATATTTATTAGCAGTGATGAAATAATTAAGCAAATGTTTATGGCACCTTGAGCTCAGATCAGGATGCATGAGACGGATGTCCCGTGATGGAAGATAGCATCGAGCGAGAACGAGCTCAGCGCTCGAAGTGCAACGAGTGTCGTGTTGAACAGAAAGAAGCTCAGCGCAAAAAAAATTTGCAGGAAAAAGTTACCGAAGAAACAGAGTCGCTGAAAATTTCTCTTTTTCTCTTTCTGTGCGAGATAGTGTGGAAAGGCTTTCCCGGCCAAGGCCATCATAGAAGTAACCAAGAAAACAAAATGCAATGAACAGTGCTTTTGGGAGTTCATGAGGCTGTGAGAGAGAGCGGCTGGTAATTTAAATTTTGAAAAATAAAAACAAGCGCGTAGACGCAGAAATAGGGGCTGTTGCGCAAAACGCACATGCAAAAACTCTCACTACTTTCGCAATGCCTGCAACAACCTCCGGCTTCCGCGGTGGATAATTAGAGGACAATGAGCCGCGAATATTTTCAGAGAGGGAAGATCCGCGACCGAACAAACAATTAAAAAGGCAACTGCATTCCCTGATATTGACTTTTCGCCGGGGGAGCAATAGTATAAATAAAAAAGCTTTGGGAAAGCGTACAAGGGAATGCTGGAGGCGTGCGCATTGCTCTGCTTACTTAATTTTTTTCTATTTTCGCAGGCCCATGGTGAAGCGACAAATTACTAAACAGGAAACATTTGTCAGAGAAGAGATAATGACTGCGAAGGCCTCGTAAACGTGAGAGTGTAGGTTTAGAACGGAATTTTTAATTTGTGCCAAATGCGTTGTGGCTGCGGTTTATGCGGCAGTTTCTTTTAATATTCACGAGTCGCTATCGGACAAGGACGCGTGCAACGTCCAAGTCGAGGTCAATCTCATTATTTATTCAGATTTGACTGACGAAGTTAAACGTTTTCTTTTTTCAACCGTTTCCTTAATTGCCTCAAGCATTCACTCTTTCAACTAGTCATAAGCATAGTAAATATCGCTCGGTTCATTTTCGCATTGATAAACTCATACTACATCAAGACATAACCCTGCTTATGGGTCAGTGGCACAATTTAAATGCATGCCGAATGTTTGTTTTCTCAAAATATGAAAGGAATAAAGAATTTTACAGAAGCAAATATTAATGCCGCGATGCTGGATGTTTTTCAGTAATTTTTTTAATGCACAAAAGGGGGCATAGAAGTTCAGTAGGGGTTAAAGTCTACAGAGAATGGAAAAGAAAGCCGCAGTGAAGTCGCCGGTGTTGGTAACACTTGCGCATCCTGGTGTGTGAAGGAAAACTCGCCATTCCTCCATCCTTACTTTCTGGTGGTGTGAAGTTGGCCACCGTTCCTGCTGACTCATAATGTGGCAGTAAACCTGCAAAACGATTATTATTAACCAAGCCATAAAAGTTCGTGGCAATAATTTTGTACTCTAATTTTTTTTAACGTGCCAAGTCAGAAGACTATTATTGAAACCTCTATGCGGTTTCGCCATATTTAAGCGCATTTCAAGCGATTTTAAATACTGACGTTTCTTTAGCGAGTAATCAAATCGATCACACAGAAACTGTCTCTAGCGTTGACAAAAATAATTTCAAACTGAGCTGAAAGATGCTTGCGTAATACAACGAAAATCAGTTTAGTTATTTATATTTTGGCGATAGTTCATCACTAAATCCCAATGAGGTAGCTAAAGTTGGAATAGTAAACGAATAAAATATTAAAAAGAAGTTAGAAAGTGACAAAATGCAATGGTGTCGACTCTACCAGGACCTTTGCAGGATCGCGTTCAGGGCGAAATATTTAACTGTCAACTCCGAATTATGCCATCCAATGTTGTAAACGGCTTCACCCTGTCTGCATCGTGCGCAATTGAATGCTGTGCATAACACGTGCTCCCTTCTTGCCGTTCTCCATGCAGCGTCGGCGCCGAGGTCGAGAAAATGCACAGAGGGCAAAAGGAGGCGACGACCAGAGAAGGGAAAGGAAAGGAAAGCGGGATGGGGTTGAGGCACACACGCCCTTGAACCCAGCGCCTCGCTGCGGTAGCCAGCCGTTGCCACATACCGATAGGAGCCAGCACCGACCGCGTTTCGCCTAGCGGCCGCTACGCGCCGCCTCTGGCGACTGGCGCTGCGCAGTGCGCGTGCGCTGGGGGCCGGGCAGAGTCCCGTCGTCCCCACTTCCCTCTTCCCTCGCATCGGGGCGTTGCGGATCAATAGAGGCCCCTCTCTCTCCCCGCGCGCCGCAGTGGCCGGCGGCAGCAAGGCAAAACGGCAGGCCAACATGGCGGCCCAAGGAGGCTCCCTTGCGCGCCGGGGGATACGGTCGAGCCTATAGCGTGCAGGCCCCGGCGAGCGGCCGGCTACGCGCGGCCCCGCTCCGTGGTGCTGCCCGCGTGCTCCGAGCCGGCGGCTGGATACTCCGGGGCATGTGCCATGTCGACGAGTTCCAACCGAGAGCCCGGAGCCGCGCCGCCGCAGCCGCCGCAGCAGTCAGGCTCGGCCGCGGTAGACTCGCACCACTTCCAGTACGTAGGGCCCTACCGGCTGGAGAAGACGCTCGGCAAGGGACAGACCGGTGAGCATTTCCCCTTGCTACGCAACACGGGCTCTATCGCGGCGATTTACACCGAGGCCTTTTGTGAATCAGTCGAGGTTCACGTTTAGCAGAGGGGCAGATGGGTTTCCAACGGCTCGTACCCAGAAGGCTCCACGCGGTGGCAGCCGACACGCAGGCCGGTTGCACACTCGCGCTTTCACGGCGCCGTCCTTCGGGGCTGCGGCTGTGGCCACCCGCTCTGAGAATTATTCCGTAGTGTTAGACACGTTTCGGTTTCTACTTGGAGAACAGTGCTAGATTTCGGTGCGGCACGTTTCGTCCGACAGTTGTCGCTCGAGCGCAGATGCGAAATTGTGCACGTATGGAAAGTAGCGGCACGTCGATTGATCTAGCAGCATTTATCGCAGATAACTTGCCCTTCCTGCGGCGATTGATCTCAGCGGACTGCGCTTACCCTATGGCGTGTTAAAGCGCGAGATATAACGGCTTTTAAGAGCTCTTGTCACGTTTCGTGGTAGGTAACAAAGCAAGGTGCCATTGCAATAGACACGTGTGCCGAACATTTCGAAAGATTTTGTCATCTTGTTGGCTTTATATGTTATCATGTTGTTTTAATACTGATCTGAAGCGCTAGAAAAACACACGCAATTCAGATACACACTGGCACACTTTTTGAAGCATAAAAGAGAAGAAAAATCTGTGGCACTGAACTGTCTTTATTCGGTCCACGGCATGATTAAACTTCGGTTGGTGTTTAATTATGGTGGACAAGCGAGCTCCATCAGTTCACTTTCGGTAGGTTAAGGAATAGAGAGACACTGTCAACGCTGCCCCATGATCTCGGTTATTTTTTAGCTTCTCGAAGGAAACGCGAAGCAGACAGGGTGCAAGGATTATGGCCAGCAGGTATTTAATTTGTAAAATATTAAACTTTATTCTTACTTTGGTGAACGAGCGCAGCGGATGACATTATCAGTTCAGCTGCAGTGCTCTTGAAGAAAAGTTTTGTGTTCGCTTTTTGCAAAGACAGACGCGAGGCCGAAGCTTTCAGTATGAATGAATATGACATAATTATGCGTTCTGTTGGAATCTTCGGGTATATCTCTGTTACTTTGACTACCTCCTTTCTGTTGCAGTGGTACTAAACTGGTGGCCGATACTAACAGTGTATACAGGTAAAATGCTAACAAAGTCACACATGGTGGTTTGAACGGTACACAGAATCTTCGTTTTTTCAGCTGTAACAGAAGGTTATAGTGTGCAATTATCGTGACAAATGCGTGCGTTTAAAAGCACTTAGATTTTTCACGTACCATTCGAGCACCCTTCAGACTCATTAAAGAATCAGATAAGAAGTACGACTACTGAGGGAGGAGATCCCTAGAGAAACGTTGACTGCTTTCAATGGTGCAGTCATTTTCTTCCCCATTTAGGAGGCAACAGTACGCGAACTGCTCCCCCAAAGAATACTCTTGCAAAATAGATATTTCAAGAAAACAGAAAAGAGAAGCTGAAGCACTTATATATTTGCCATATGTACTTCACTAAGGCAGAAGACTAAACAAGACTGATGCACTGATAAATTGGAAACGATGAAAGTCTTAAGCAGCTTCGTGGCGAGACAATAGATGCGGCACGCTCAGGACACGCCATAGCAAAATGTATGTGCCTTTAGCAAGAGGTTATAGTAAATAGTCTCTCATGTTGAATAGTGCGCTGAGGAACTGAGTAAAACATTTCATGAGGATCATGACATTTAGACGCAGACAGCTCGGTTGACTAGTCGGTTCCGGGAGTTCCGGGACTTGCCTGTACACTCCTTGCAACAGTAACCAGGTGATGCTTATTGTTAATTATTTCGCAGTAAATATGCCTTCATTGTTTTGTTTTCCGCTGCTGCTTTAGCTTCCGTGATTTTTGCGGCTTATTTTTTTCTCCGAATAAAATATATGTGCCTGAAGAACGTGCTTCGCCACTAAAACGCCCTTTGTGTAAGAAAGCCATCTTTAGCGAGCGCGCGCACACAATAAAAATGAAGCAATGAGCGGACGGAAGCATCGTGTGTGTGTTCAGATCGGCACCTCTGATATTGTATGTCAGGGCAGCTTGAGAGAATAAGGCGCACCATATCTTAACGTTTGTGTGGTGTTTGTCCACGCCAAATAAATTGAACCAATATTTTTTAATGCACCGTCCCGAACACGTGTTTGATGGGGCACCTAGTGCCTCCTCTGAGTGTCATAAATTTGTCACGTTAAGCTATAAAGGCACCATGTCCATTATATATTTCGATCAATCAGGCAGATAATCACTCTCAACATATGAAAATATTCACGACGCGACATAAAGCCAGGGAAAATATTTGACAGTAGTCGGCGCAACGTACGAGGACTTGGCAACATCTACATTAGTCACACACACAGAGTAATGAAGAGAACACATACAAGCACGAAAACATGTACAAGTTACGATGACGTTCATACCGGTCCAAAGTATATGCTTATGTTATTCGCGGAAAATTCCTTTAATGCTGCGCCATGGAGTATAAGAGTGTTTGTCAGGGAGATTTGATATACTAATTCTTCACGTAAGTTTGATTTAAGAATACAACTGAATGCATTTCTCCTGCACTGGAAGAGTTGAGATGTGTTCACCTGATGGTTCAAGCAATAGCGTATGTAGGCCTCAATTGAAGCAGCAATCCTAACTTAAAGTTCTTGTGCGGCGTCAGAAGAAAAGTGCATTAAAATTATTTCTCGCGTTTCATTTTTTTCCCTTTAGGTTTGGCTTGTTGTTGATATTTTTTTTTCAGATGTCAGCAGAACAAAAAAATGGCCACAAAAGATACCGAAGGAGCACAACAATAAGCAGGGCACTAGCATCTCTTTTGTGGTTTTATTTTGGTCCTGCTTGCCACTAAAAAAAAAATAAACGTAAATTTAGGGGATTACTAGGAGAACGAACGGTCTTGACAGCGAGTCTCGAGGCCGCCGCGCTATTGACATGCGAACGCTTCTTTCGATGCCGGACACAAGTTTTTCACTAAGCTGGACGCTACAAAATGTTACTGGAGTGCTATTTTGGAATGCACGCGCTCTAATAAGAAAACAAATAAGGAAAAGGGAAAATGTCTTGAACGTTGCAGCACTTTCGCACGAAGAAAAACGGCACTAAGCAAGAAGTTAAGCGTTTATATATTCAGATCACGTTTCTTAGAATCTGTCACAACTTCATTGTTCGTTGTTGCTATTGCTGGAATTGCGTTTATTTGCACTAAAAAATGCATTTTGCATCATTCGCCATTCTATCATTGACCACCATCAGCAGCTGCTTTTGACTGCAGCTCCTCCTTGTAGTCCCAAGCATATGAAGTGGCATCTTTGAATGATATACTGCATGCAGTAATAGTTTCGTAATGAGCCGACCAAAAAGCAGGCAAAACCGAGCACGTTTTATGCTGTCTTTCGATGCCCGCGTAGCAGCCTCTCCAAGTGTTCTTGCGTGGAGCGTGCTTTCAGCACCAGCGCATTTTAACGGCTTGCGAAACCATCCATGCATGTGAAAACGAGTGCGCGAGAACGTCACAAGACGAAGAACAAAAAGAAATGTCACTTTATTCCGCTTTATTCGTCCACCGCTCCCGAGACGCCAAAGCTCGAGTCCTTCATTCCGAGCGGTGAAGAAAAAAAGCCGTAAGAGAGCTTTCGGGAAGGGACGATAAATAGATAAAAGAGCAGTTACTTGTTTCCGCAAAGGCGCCTCCAAGCCAAGCGCTCGCGACACGAGCACGCAGCCATTTGATGGCGCAGCGGCAGAGCAGAATAACGAAATGCGAGTGAGGTCGGCGGGGGAGGAAACGAACGGGTAACAGAACACTCGCTGTGACGCCAACGACGCCAATTTAATTTCACGAGCCGCAATTTCGCCCTCGCGCATGCACGTCGAGAAAAGGGCCTGGCGGCAGTTTCTATATGAGAGGGCTTCTCTTTGCTCCAACCTCCGCGTCGCTGCCGCCACTGCTGATCGTTACGCCGAGCCGGTAGCTTGCCGTGCTCTGTTAGCCTCCGTCGACGCTACTGACGTCGCCTGCGGCGTGCGCTGGCGACGTTCGACGAGTAGTGGCGCTGCGTGCGTTTCCACTGTTTGGTCCTGTTTTTGTTTTTATCTTCTTCTCTTTCCAGGTATTTTTTTCATGTTTGTGTGCGGGTGTGCGTGTGTTTGTACATGCCAGTGTGGCGCGGCACGCGTTTCCTGGCAACTACCTGGATCGGCTCATCCTTCGATTGATAGCGGCAGTGGTAGGCGGGGAGGGCAAGGCTCGAAGCGTAATAGCTGTGTGGCAAACCGGGAGCTGCGAAAGGCTGGTTCCCCTCGCTGGCTGTCCACTGCAGGCGCGTGCGTGAGATCGGGTTCTTGTGGTGGATAAGAAGGTTTCCGGAAGGAGGCTTAAATGCGTCGCGGTCGGTTGCGTCGCATACGCTTCAAAATTCAACAGATGGAGAGCTTCGGTGCAACTTTACTTTACAACATGAAACAGAAAAGGGGCGTTGTTTTCCGAACTTCTTTCTACTAGGCGACAATGAAATCGTAGATATAGACATCACTACATAATATCCGTGGATTTCTCAATCTCAACAAAAAACTGGGGCTTTGCGTCATTAGGCGAATGCACAAAGCGAGCCGTGGATTGTTAAATGGCTTTATATCGTTGATTCCATTTTTTTGCACGAAGGCTTCAATTTTTCATCGTGATTCATTGCCCTTCACTTCTGGACATGTCATTTTATTCGGGCATAATTCTAACAATGATCCGAAACGATTCAATGGCCTCAATACTGCCGTTTAGAATAATTAAAGAGCCTCGCTGATAACTTACTTTTTCAGTCTATTCCACGTTTTGAATTGCAGAAAAGAATTACTACAAGAGCCAAGTTCCTCATCAAAAAATTTCATTTAAATAAGTTCGAGGTGAAATTTTATGCCCCTAACACGTCATGTAAATATCGATGTAGATGGCATTCAAAATAAAAACCGAAACTAGTATATAAGAAAACGCAGACACCACCCTTAACGCCGATATATGGAATTTTTATCGTGTAAAATAAGCAGAAATCTTTTTCTTTCTTTCTTTCCTTCTTTCTTTCTTTCTTTCTTTCTTTCTTTCTTTCTTTCTTTCTTTCTTTCTTTCTTTCTTTCTTTCTTTCTTTCTTTCTTTCTTTCTTTCTTTCTTTCTTTCTTTCTTTCTCTCTTTCTTTCTTTCTTTCTTCCTTTCTTTCTTCCTTTCTTTCTTTCTTTCTTTCTTTCTTTCTTCCTTTTCCTTTCTTCCTTTCTTTCTCTCTCTCTCTCTTTCTTGTCTTTATTCTTCCGCTTTCTGAGAAACCATTCTCCGGGAAACGCACCTCGCGGAAGCGGGAACAATCCCTCCGCAATAGCTTGATTTGAAAATTAAAGCCGCGTTGAGCTTTGCTGGTTATCGAAAACTGTCCCCTCCACGCAGCCGCGATATTTCTAGACGCGTAACCAGGATTCTCCACATATGCCACCCACGCTTGCTTGCTTGCTTGCTTGGTAAAGCAAGCCTAGCGTTGCTCACGGCTGCTCCCCGCAGAGGCGCTCTGTACCGCCGAGCGGTAGCGGCTTTTCTTTTATGCAGATTGGTTTCCCGCTCGCCCTACGGTCAATGTTCCGCTCTCGTTTTACATTCCGTTGGATGCTCTAAACTTTTTGTTTGTTCAGAGAAGGCGCATCACCCCTGCCCACCGCAGCGCACCTTGCAGCATAAAATATTCACAGAAACAACCGGGGAACGCGTTGTTCGCAGGTGTATAAAGTAAATGCTAGCGATTTTTATTTTATTTTTTTCTCACTGTTGCGTCATTTGATAGAATCTTGGGAGAGAAAAGAGCTAAAACATGACAGCCAAGAAATCCAGGTATACTTTTAAGTTGAATGCACAGCAGATATATTGCGCTTCCTCTCTCTTTTTTCTGCCACAATTGTGTTTTTTATTAACGTACATAAAGTTTTTACTTGCTCTATTTCTACGGAGTACCCAGCATTTGTTTCCTAACATGGCTGTTTGACGCATGTAGAGTGGAGGTAGGAGCTTTCTGATGCCAGATGATGTTACAGCTTGAACAGCCGAGAAGGCCCGTTTGACAAACCTTTGGATCGCTGCCTGAGTTTTGTGTAGATAACCGAGCACTGTCTTGGTTTTTTTATTCTGAAGATTTCCGTGGCCCTCTTTACTCTGTTTCGTGCATCACAAGTGTAGTTTTCTACAGCATACTCTTGTAAAATAAAAAGAAGCATACACCCAAATTTACTTAAAGAAACCACTGAACCCAAAAAAATAGCTATATCAAGAAGCTACTAAAAGAAAATGAGATTATGATAATTATTCTTGCCTTCAAGTTTATGTGGGTGTGTCTGTGGTACAATATGCAAGTATTGTAGATTTCTTATGTCTCGCGTATGGCGAAACTCCGAGCTCCATTTCTTCATGCTGCGTAAATTGGATGCTACAGAAACACAGTAAAAACGCTGAGCTTACAGGAGTGCAATTGCAACGTGATCAAGCTTTGCAGGTTAAGTACCCAGTATACTCTAACGTCTAAATACCTGTAATAATATTAATAATGTAAAAACAACCTATGTTATGTGTGAGAAAGTGAATTGAAGAGAGGCGTCTTGAATAATATGGCGAACTTAAAATCTGCAAAAATATTCAGGAATAGAAAAGTTGCAAACAATCTATGCTGTTCTCGCGTTCCATGCCCCGGAAAAAGACAAGAGCTCTGCATCGGATTAAAGAAACAAACTTTTTAATTTACGTTTTCTATCGTTTAGAATTTTCCCGGAGTTAAAAAAAAAAAACGTACGGCCATTGTAGTCTTTAAAGGTGTCGAGTTAACAAATTCAAGAGTCAGCCTATTATTCTGATTAGATTCAAAGCATAAGAATTCGATATTTTCGCGGGAGGCTACGGAAGAGACCTGAAAGCAGAATGAATTGGACAATTCTCGCGAGCACCAGTCTTATTAATTGAGATGTGCGAATGTCTTCATCAGTTAAAAAAGAGAGACATGAAAGCAAGAAAGTTCAACACTCGAAGTAATCTTACATTATGCAGATTAATTTCGCTACTTGGCACAAAGCCTGAGATAAAAATAAAGACTCCTTTGTGTCTGGACTTCTAACTTTATAAGCGAATTTAGAGAAGTTCTCAGTTTAATTTAAAAGGAAGCACCATCCAAAGGATTAAGAAATTCTAACATACTTAGTTTTTAGTCGTTTTTCTTTTTAGTTATACTTCTGTTGAATAGAATGTATCAACGTCGATAAGTTTCGTATACGAATCCATAATAAAAAACGATGAAGAGGGGGAGACAAACGGGCAGGTACTGAAAATTCGCACAGCTTAGTTGAGGTCTACAGGTTTAGAAAAAAAATACGTGAAATAAAATAATAAATTAAAAGCGATAGAAATAGGAATCAAAGAAAAAAAATAGAAACACCCCGGATGATTCTCTTGGTGTCGTTGACTGTTCGCTTCCTTAATGTGTGGGTCATAACAAGTCCCTCATTTCCTTTGGCTGCCCAGGGGAAGAGCTACGTCCTGGACAGGTTTCGAACCGCTTTGGCGAACGCCGACCAGCGGTGCACTGTCGGTATACGTTACTACAAGAGCTTTTTTCTGGCTGGGAATGAGTGTGGGAACTAGGAGGAACCTTCAGGATACACTGCAGTTATGAGCAGCGTCTTATTGTGCCTAATCGGTTCCTGAAATAAGCTGCCGTACCCGCTCGTTATAAGGATGAAGAATTACATCCAACGCTGTATCACCGTACTTCTCCCCATTCTTGACCGACCTTCCAGAGCAGGTGTGCGTCATTTGGCGTGCGGATAACAAGGAATAACAGAACCAACAACACGAGGCACACTTTACCTCTGCTGCCTGTTACCTCTGTTACATCTCGCGTCAGCGAGACTGAAAGTATCACGCAATAGGACATAGTGTCGCGCTCGTCTGTGTATAATTCATGACGGCGGGGCGGCAAGGCCTGTTGCGCCGTGTGAAGCACCACTGGGCTTATGACGGGTTGTCCTTTCGCGAACAATGTGAGCGGATTCTAATAATACACTACAAGGTGCTTATTTCTATCATCCTCCCGGCGATTCACGACTGAACACCAGGATGAACCATCGAATAGAAATATCCTTTTAATAGCTCCAGATAAAGAGTGAAAGGGAGAAAACTTTAATATGCGTCCCAGGCCCGGGTCGCTGGGCTGTGCGGGTACAGTTTTAGCCTGAATTTCGAGCATGCACTATGCTTTGGAGGCAACTAGCTCTAAACTCTGCAGAGGAGAGCTGATGAGGAAAGGTTCCAAAAAAAGAAAGCAGCTTAATAATTTCTTCTGTTCTTAAACTCCCTGTCTGCAGTGCAGTTACTGAACAAAAAGATGCCACCACCGTCTGGAAGACGTTCAAGTAACGAGCGTTAGCTGCCGCCATGTTGGATTAATTAATGATGTCATAAATTATTTACCATTATTGGCCGACGTATTGTATCTATAAGTGACGTCACCAATCAATCACTAATTGGGTATATAAGTGACGTCACCAATCAATCACCAATTGAGTTGCTATATTGATTTACTATGGGGGCTGCCATCTTGAATTTCCCTGACTTTAAAAATTTCAGGCCGAAGGGAGGTGGTAGCAGACCCCACGAAATCGAGCAACGTGATGAGTAAGAGCTAGCGCTCTTAAAATAAATGTATTGTAGAATAAGCTAAATCCTCGGAAGCCGAAGCCCCGAGTTTCACTGGGTATGAGCAGCTCACACGGGCGTTCACTGGTACGCATGTGAAATCCGTCGCTATGCTCGGAATTTATTGAGTAGGATTCACTACGGCAATGCTTGCGAGAGGAGCATCGGGTGAGCTTGCACGAAGGTACGTGTCAGCATTCATTAATTTATCAGCTTTGTCTTCTAAGTGTTGCGCACCCGTTACATACCTACGTACTTGGTTAATCTGTGGAAGCGCGTCAATATATTTTAACGCAGCAGCTGCACTGTTTACTTTTTTATGTGTCAGCTTATGTTCGTGCAGTGTACAGGACGGAAAGTTTACATGCGCCATTGATAATAATCAATTGAAGTCACTAGTAAGAACGAAAACGACAGCAATTATACATTTGATGGCATCATGACTGCTACACTCACCCCGAACCCTAAGCGGGGTGCCGTGGTTTCAACTTAGGGTCCAACTCGCTGGTACTTAACGAGCAGCACACAAGTACGCATTTTTTATTCATATTAGTCGATGAGTTATGGCAAATATTTAATGTAAGAGCGGCTGCTATACTGGACAGTATATCATGTTTTTTGCTATATTTTGCGACTTATTCCGGAGTTTTAATCTTGTTAGCATGATCTTGCCCCACACATGTAAATTGCAGGCAAGACTCATAAAATATTTTGGTCTCATTTACGAATGCACGAGTTGCTAACTTAAATTTTTTGTACAGTCCTTCGAGGATGCCTATTCGATTGTTGCTAAAGCCTTGGCAAAATATGAGAGCATGCTGCCATGCCGGGAACTTTCACCTGGAATATGGCAGGTGCTGGAAAGAGGAGGCAACATTACTCTAAACGTATCCGCAGTGCAAAAGCAAGGCAGAATGTCTTGATGTCAGCAAAGTCCTAGAACCGCAGTTTCACAGCCATGGGTTCAACACTACTTGTATAATAGCGGTGTTGGGCGGATGAGTAGGCGTGGAGGCTGAGGGGGAGGTTGTCCATTGGAGAAAACGATTAAAAAAAAGCAGAGAGCGCGGGCGGCAAAATACAGATTATGAAAAGTTCGACGTGCTCAATTTCTTGAAATTCATTCATGTCTGAACACAATACCCGATTTTGTCTTCGCAGCCTTCTTCACGCTCGCTTTTCCGCTTAAGGTTTTCGATGCGCTTGGCCTAAGGCGCCTATTTTCTTTTCACTTTTTTCTTTGTTTTATGACGTTTTATAAACTTGTTTTGGTACTCGCAGCTGTATTTTTTGTGATACGTCACTGTGCCATAAAAAAAAAAAAACAATCGCGGTAAACCAATCTGTAGACCATCTTTTATTGTTTTTGTTTTTCAACTTGAATGAAAGCAAGAAATGATAAACGAATGTCGAAATATTGAGTTCCAAAAAAATTACGCCTTCGCAAAGCCCACACATACGTTTGCTGACATTCTAGACCATGGAATTGACGGTGACCAATATACAGAAAAGGGCAAAGTAGTTTGCCTGCCCAACCTTTGATGTCCTCAACTTCTTTTTTTTAAGAGCCGCCCTGGACTCATTTTTTTTCGTATTTCATCCAACAGGAACCACTCAGATGGCCTACGTGTCCCAAATGGCCGCGCTAACGAAACGCCTCGGATATAGAGAACGCGATGAAAGGGAATGCCAAAGGACGACCGTAAAGCACTTTTCGTCCCTGTTCAAACCAGCAGGTCGGGCACATATCTCGCCCTCCGGAATGTTAAGGAACTCATTACTTGGAAGTTAGGGGCCGTAAACTTCCCCATCATTTCTTATTCCGGCTGAACTTTCGTCCACATCTTAGTGGAAGGCGTATTTCATTTTTTTTGTGTTGCGTGAGGCTCAGTAGAACCTAATACCGAACGAAAAGACGCCTCAAAGATGGCTTCTTTTTACCGAAATTCATTCCACGTATCTTCACACGTTACGAGACCATTGGCTTCGTGTGCGTGAGTGTGTGCGTTGACAGATCAGATTGCGCGCAAAATGGCAAATGTGCTACTCGTAAAGGATCTCATGATAGGCTGTCGTTCGCCGCCTATGTTTCGCACCGCTTTATTATTATTATTATTATTATTATTATTATTATTATTATTATTATTATTATTATTATTATTATTATTATTATTATTATTATTATTATTATTATTATTATTATTATTATTTATTGATACCTTACAGGCCCCGAAGAGCATTGAGTGACGGGGGCATAAGGATACGGAATATACACAAATAATAAACAACAATAAAGGCACAATGCACGCGGTACAAGGCAAAAAACATGAACACAGATTATTTAAAACGAAGCAAAAATAACTTCTGAACAAAACAATAGCAAATACGAAAAAACTGCAAAGCGCAAATATGCGGAGAGGTAGTAGTCAGGTGCAAACAAAAACAGTGGTACATCAGAGAACAATATAAAAGCAAATGAAACTTTAGACAGGCATTTGAAACAATACTTAAGGGATAAATGCGTACATAGGGCCGTTTTAAACTCTATAGGATCAGGGCAGGAGATTATGTTGTCGGGAAGATCATTCCAGAGCCTGATTGCTTTAGGTAATGCAGACTAATTAAATGATTGAGTTTTGCCATATATACGATCGAAACTGAGATGATTATTCAAGCGCGCTGAGGAGCGGAAATGGAATTCTGGAGGCAGAAACGAGGGGCGGGTGTAAACATATTTATGAAATAGACACAGAGGAGAAAGTGAACGACGAATTTCGAGTATCTGTAAATCATTAAGGGTTTTAAGCTGAGAGACACTGGCGAGGGGACTATAATTACTAACAATGTACCGGACAGCTCTGTTTTGAATAGTCGAAAGCATTTTAATGATATATTTTTGATAGGGTGACCATATAGATGAGACAAATTCCAACTAGGGTCGCACAAAAGTTAGGTATGCGAGCTTACGAACGGAGCTAGGAGAGTTGCACAGGTTACGGCGTATGAAACCCAGTGTTCTCGAAGCTTTGTTGCGGACTGCTGAATTGTGGCAAGACCATGAAAGATCTGGAGTGAGCTGAATTCCGAGATATTTGTAAGACATAACTAGGGATAGGAAGGTGTTGTTAATAAATTCAGACAGTTCTTAACAGCAAATTTCAAGGGCTGAGTTATTTTCCCGTGTTTTTGAGTGTGTTCATGTGTGTTTTCTTACCTTTCTCCAAGTTGTTTTTGAGCCACTGTGTCTTTCTTAGTGTTGATACTTTTGATAATGTTGTTAATGTTAATGTTGAGCATGAACCCTGCACCTTGCATTTCTTGTTGATGTTACCGACCCGTGTATTATGTAACGACTGCTCCTCCCCCTTACGTACTGCCCTAAGCCAAGGGCCTATAAGGGTAAATAAGTGGTGGTGGTGGTGATGATGATGATGATGATGATGATGATGATGATGATGATGATGATGATGATGATGATGATGATAGAGTGGTTGAAGCTAGACATACGATGTTTTCTGCTAAATGTCATAGATTTACATTTAGTAGGGTTTAGGATCATGCGCCAGTTTTACACCAATCAACAATAATGCTAAGATCATTTTGAAGGGTCAGGTGGTCAATCTCTGAAGTGATCATGTGGTAAACAACACAGTCATCTGCGAAAAGTCGTAAACGGGATAAAATGTTAATAGGAAGGTCGTTAATGCAAATTAGGAAAAGCAAGGGTCCGAGTACGCTTCCCTGTGGTACGCCAAAGGCTACATCACATAGTGGTGAGGAAGATACGTTGACAACAGTGAACTGTTGACGAAATGAGAGAAAGTTACGAAGCCAAGACAATGTGAGAGAATCAAGAGAAAGGGAAGATAATTTAGTAAACAGCCGGCCGTGGGCAACTCTCTCAAATGCTTTTGAAAAATCTAAAAAAATGCAATCTGTTTTCCGGTTATTGTCCGTGTTAAAATGCAAGTCAGTAGTAAATTCAAATAACTGGGTATCGCACAAGTAGCCTTTCCTAAAATCATGCTGATTAGAAATGAAAAAGTGATTACGCTATAGATAGTTGTAAATGTGGGAATCGATCATATGTTCAAGTAATTTACAGCATGTGCATGTTGACGAGATAGGGCGATAGTTATCAGGTGAGCTTTTGATACAGGTTTTGAAGACAGGGATGACCTTGGCAATTTTCCAATCAGTAGGCAGTTCTCCGGATGATAAAGATTGCTGAAATATATGACCCAAAAAACGTGATGAAGCGGAGTCCTAGCAACCGGTGTCTTTCGGCTTGGCAAGTGCTTTCGCGACGTCGCCTTGCGTGGAGACATTTTCCGCGCAAGTCTCAAGCGTTTAGATGAGATATAAACTAGTCCCGGTGCGCCTCTTAGCGGTATACCACGGAGGTTCTACGAAGTAGCACGCTTAGATTCGTTGGTGTAACCGACCGATAAAATTCCTGGAAAATATTTCAGATGCGCAGAAATAATGAGAGCTACTGCTTATTCGCTAACCGATGCTTCTTTGTTTTACGTTGTAAAGTAAGTTCAGTTAAATTCAACTGAATAAAATTAATAAAGATAAAAGCACATTCTTCTGTTTTGTTATGCCATACATAGCGGTGTGCAAATATTCGAAAATTTCCAATAGGAATCGAGTATCACGCATTGAATATTGGTATTAGTACCACCAGCTGCATGCTACATTTAGAATATTCTAGTTTAATTGCGAACTCAAAAGCAATCATGAGCGCTTCTTTGTTTTTGTCCACGGGTAACAATAAGCGAGCTTCCCCTAAAACGACAAGGCAGCTCCGTGAAGTGTCATTCTGGACAGCACCCATCATGTGCAGCAAAGCCTAGCGGCCTATAGCGCTTAAATGGCAGCCACTCTGTGATTTTCTTTCTTTCTTTAGTCACGGATGATGTGAACGCGCTATTTTTTTTATGTTCACAGCCATGAACACGTGGCGGCAGCCAAGGGAACTAGAAGTTCATGTCCTGAGTACCTGGTGTTGTATGCTTTTCTTGTAAAGATGGATTGTGTTTCATCCTGTGATGCATTTCATATCCAAGCCATTTCTTTAAGGCACTAAGGCTTACTGGTTAATTTGTGAACAGAAGTAAGTGTTCAAGCATGTGAAATTGAAACTGCTGTTCTAAATAAATGCAACTTCAATTTATTGTCCATTATTAAGTTCGATATTCAAAGCTTACTAATTGTATTGGACAAATCTATTGTTCGCACACTCCCAGCTATTATCTTTCACGTTGACTTCCGACTTTTGTCACTGCATTTTCTTCTAGTGCTCGCATAGAGAGTCCGTATTTCTCGAAATCGGTTGATATCGAAGCTGCGATTTATTTTGACCATCCCTATATAGTTTCGTTCATTAAATGCAAAAATTGCTTGTATATATTGATACCTGCTGTGCAGGTCTGTGGAGCAAAACCCTCCCTCCAGTATGACCGCTTTCCATTGAGAGGCGAAGGTGGTGGTGAAAAGCTTTTATTGTCGATACCCCTAGTCCAGGATTTTTGTCGGACCAGGAGGGGCATCCTAGGTGCATTGTGTCATTATTATCAAGAGGAAGTACTGCTTGGTTCACAATAATAGCTGCGCGACAAGAAAAACTGTCGTAGTCACACGATTTACCAGAAAGCGTAAATGCCTCATGTTTTGGAGGCTTTCATCGTCTTCATCACAGCAGCTGAAAAACTGGTGCTAATTCGGTAGTTGACGTGCAACTTGCACGTATGAGCGTCCAGAGAAGAAGACTTCATATGGTCTTCTTATATACTGCGGAGAGTGTTAATTTTAGATAATTTAAATCAAAATCATTTCTCTTGTCATACAGCGAATTTAATTTCATCTACAGGGGTTAAGGAAAGCTTAAAAATTGCCAGTATGAACAGCTCTCAAGCGTAACTTGAAAGGTAGTGGTCGTTGTCAAGGAGACTACATATAGTGATAGCTGGGTAGGGTTTGTCGTTTATATAGAAACATTATTGTTTTGTGAATTATCGGTTACTCGAATTTCCTCTTTAAGCGTTATCGCTGCGCAAGTGACACCCTCTCTGCAGTCCTCCCTAGCCCGGAGTCCCCATGACCACGCGTAACTGTACGGCTGCGAAACGCTTCCAACTTCAACGTGCGCCTCTCACATAACCGATCGAAGATCGCGACGTCTCCGCATAAGCCTCAAGGCACTGGGCGTGAATTCGGACCAATCCAAGCCATAAAAACATGCTATCGGCATGCAGAGCGCGCCTTCGGCTCGCATTGTTTGTCCAGCGGTGGCTGTACAACGAGGGGAGAGCGGGGAACGTCCCACCACCTCGCCTTGTGTACGCTGGGCAATTCTGGCCGATCTCCCACGCATCGCCGCAGGCTAGGAAACGCGCGGGCTCGATGGGGGTTTCGAGTTCGTTTGGCAGGGACATCGAACCCCGCTGCGCCGCCTCTTTCCATTTCCCTTTCCCCTGTAACTCTCCTCTCCTACACGTCCCTCGCTCCGGGGGCGTTGCGACGTCACGTCAAGGCGATGCGCCACCGCGTTCGTGGCAGCCCCGCTGGCGTTTGCACGCGCTCAAAGACACACAGTAGTCGCAGGAAGCGTCCTGCGCCCGCCGAGCATTGGCGGAGGCCTCGCGCACTTTCTTTTCTCGGGGGAAAACAGAGTTTGGGGAGACTCGGAAACGTTGGAGAAAGGAGGAGAGCAGCCCTGTGCTCCACTCAACTAATTGTGTGCAACACTGCAGAAGCTCAGCAGGAGTGAAGAAAGTACTTCGCCGACCCTCTCCCTTCCTTTTCTGGCAGTTTTCAGATCAAGCAGTTTTCCCGACTAGGATACCTTTGAAGAGAGGGTAACTATTGCAGTTTGTTCAGACACATGAATAACAAAACGATTTACAGCCATATTGAGGCCGTTGCAACTCCCATTACTGCCGCTACCAGGCATCAACTCCGTTTGCGCATGTTGCATCATTTTATGCGGTTACAGTAAGGGTTTAGTGGCATCAGTAGCCGGAGTTCAGACTAAGCTACGGCATGTCGGAACATGCTCTGGGAACCAGCATAGATCCTGTTGGTCGAGAGCGACGCTCAAGAGCGGTTGCGGGAAGTAGCTGACTAGTGAGGGCGTGCGAATGCTTTGGGTCTAACTGCCTTCGCGGCACTGGCCACGCGGAGACCTTTCAATCTGGTGTATGGAATTACTGAGGAACAGGATACGCCTCTTTCCTCTGTTCCAAAACCCAGAAGCCAGGCGCCATCTCTCTCTCTCTCTCAGTCGGGCTCGAGTTCAGGACATCCCGCGATTCGGGCGACCAGCGTCTCCCTCCTCGTCTTGCGGGCGGTGCTATTCTCGGGGGAAGACGCCTTTCGGGGAAAAGAAGGAAAGTAGGAATCAAAACAAAAGGGAGGACCAGCCTGGTATAGGGGCAGGCGCGGATGAAGAAGGAGCTCCGAGGCTTCCCAACAACCATCACGCCGTCGCCCTGATCACCAGACAATGGGAAAATACGGCGCCACCGCCTCCGGCCTATGCCTGGAACAGAGAGAGGATGGGGGGGGGGGGGGGGGGTGAAGCAGGGGGACGCCGTGAGCATGGGGAGACGGCGCGCGAACTAACGCCGGCATGGGTCGCCCTCTGTCGCTTGGCGACGTCGTCTAGACGTTTTTACTCTGTTCTTTTCTTTCGCGTTTATACGGGTTCGTACCAGAGAGAGAACGTGCTTTGTATTTGCTGCACCCGTTTCAGGGCTCGACGCGCGACTCTTTGCTCGTCCGCCCACTGTTCGGTTGCGCCATTAAGCGACAGGGACACGAGAAGGCACTGAGCGCAGGCATGCGGTGGGGGCCAGTTCAATGCGAGCCGATGTTTTTTCAAACGCGAACGTGGCTGGCATTCGTTGGAAGCTTGCCGATGCTGCCACGGTGAGCCGAGCTACGCGAGGCAAGCGCACTCCTCTTTTGTGTGAATGCCTTTTGGCATTTATCGATTTCGTATTTTCCCCAATCTACAGCTTTTCGTTTTACCCTTATCCAGCTGCATATGCTTGCCATACAAACTGCAAAACCAATAGCTTCAGTGACTAGAGTGGCTTCTATCAGCAGGTAGTTTTAATGGGAGGTGACACGTGAGAGAAGTGCATCGCCAACCAAGCTCCATTGCACAGAGAGACCGTTGCCTATTTCAGTGCAATAGCATTGAAGTTGTTGCACCAAAATCCCGCCGTTGTCCAATACGAAAATCGCTGATTGGTCTAGAGAGGCCATGTGACGTACTGTCATCGCGACCTGTCTTTATGGACCGCTCCGATTGGTCGAGAGAGGTGACGTGACCTTTTGACGTCGGCACGACATGCTAACCATAGCAGGTGACAAATTAATGATTAGTCGAGTTGCGTCACGTGACCTCGTGGCGTTATTGCATCCCCTATACCCGGTTGTAAGCAACCTATTTTTTAGACAGCTACCTAGATAAGGAATCGAAATAAAAAAATCAGGAAAAAAAGTTATATATACAAATCCAGGCACTGTCACAGCACTGTCACAGCTGTCCACTTAATCATGCAGAATATTTAAAATTTTCGGTGCATTTCAACAGCTGAACGAAACTGAAGAAAAGCCGACAAACCCTGAGATGTTAAGAAATCACGAAAGCTCTGACTTAACACTAAACACACACCGCAGTGGCGGTGATAAGCAATTAAGTAGGGGGAAGAAGAAACCCATTGCTAGCGTGCAAACATATCCCCCACCTACATAGGGGAACCCATTGTTTGAAGCAGGCTTATTTTATTGCTCGCGTTTTTCGGATTACCGCGTGCCATCGTTGCACTTTTGCTTGGTTCTCAAATACCGCAATTGTGTTACTTGATTTGCTGAAACAAGATTAAGTGTTAGAATAAGATTATTCAGGTTTCTAACTCACCGTTGGAAAAACAGGCCATATTTGCGATAAAAATGCAATTTTAACTTAATAAACAACACCACGCTGTGCTGCATATTTCCTTAGGATGCAATTGTAGGTTGAATATGTAAAAGACGTGTATATTTTTTTCGTCACGGTGGGCTAACGTAAATCTGTTTGTGTAAGATTACTGGTATGTAAAAATTTATTATGTGCATTCCTTCTTCTTCAGATGTTGCTCACAGCCTCCTGTCAATATGTCTGTAGTTTGAAAGGTAATATGATCGGCTGTATGCGTTACACTAGTTGTGTGATTGCAGGTCATAATTTCAAAATATATTGTAGTTTAGGTATTCTTACATCTTAAGCTTTTTTTGCGCATCCCATAATTTTTGAACCCTCTCTAGTCGGTATAATTCATTTTTATGTCACTTCTTGGTTCAGGTTACAGGGTAAAATAATTAATATTTAGGAAAAGTTTCATCAGTAACATGTTATTAAGTTCCTCTCCAAATTTCAGCTTTCGTTTGGGTGGGGTTGTACCAACCGTTGCTAAGTTTCGGCAAAACCGGAGAAATTCGCCTAAATTATCGATTTCTGAATAAAGCTGTTAGTGTTAATTTTCTTCATATTTTTACAGAATGTTGCTAAATGCTTTTTTCCATATTACAGCTACATAAAAACCTTGTTACGTGATTTTCTATGCGTCGCGGGGCTGTGCAGTGGCGCCAACATAATCTCAGCGCGCCTCTAATGTATGCATGCTCCCTAGCCACCGAATGCAGAATCAGCGTTGGGCCTCCCTTCGTTTTAACGCTCTAAACTTGGCCATCTTTCTTTCATGCCTGCCCGAAGGGCTCAAGAGGCCACAAATTCGCGCCAATCAAGTCAGCCGGGATCAGTGCAATGCGGCCGTTAAGCCGAGCTAACGATAGAACCCGATCGATACTCAGCATCGTTCTCTGGGCAACAGGGCGTAGTGGATGCCGTCAGCGGAGACGCGAGGGCGCGCAGCGCTTGGCGGTCAGACAAGCGGCGCCCAACAGAGTTTGCGGATCAGCTCCGGCTCGGAGCGGAGGGCGGGCGGAAGGAAGGAGAGGAGGGGTTTAGGGGATGGAATGGAGAGAGGGGGCATCGGTTATCAATCGCCTGCTGCTCGGGTTAAGCCGGAATGGAAAGCGCTGCCTTCTATTTCCTAGGGGAGAGCCGCCTCCAATCAGCCCCTATCTTGACCTCACTCGGCTTTCAGCGGAAGCGTGGGTAAGCCCGAGATGTGTGTCGAAACCGGGCCATTCCGCTCGAAGCAGCACGAACAGTGTGCATGTCTCCGTGAGTGTGTGTGCGTGCGGCAGCGAAGCGAAAGCATTCTACTTCGCTGAAAGGAAAACGTGTGCCTCTGCTGTGCGGAAGGAATCTCGTTAGCTCTGTGAGTCCCCGACCCGCACCACTCCCGGTGCCCCTGGCGCCAATACCTTCCTGTCTGCGGGCTCTCTCACCCCTTTCCTGCTGCCATCGCTCACTTAACCACTCTTTCCTGGTTGAAAAATAAGCCTTCCGCTGCGAGGAACCTACGGCGGTGGTAACGAAATAGAGAACCCCAAAGCAGCGGCCATCCGACCAACACGGTCGCGATGGATTGCTCTTCAGAGCATCGCCACTCCTGTCCGCTTTGGACGGCCTCTATATGGCGAAGTCATGTTCAAGGGCCTCTCGGTGGGGATTTGAGGGACCAGGAAGCTTATTAACATGATAAAGAGAAGGCTTCACCTCGAGCAGAAATTCTAAAGGATATTTGCCATTCCAAGGTATGGCAAGCACCGGGCGGAGAGATTGGCACTTCGCTGCATCGTTATATGGCCTTGCATTACACCGGCAGTAAGTACTTTGCGGTTCAAGTAGGATTAGTCAGTATAAGCTGAACTTAAGTGCCGCTTTAATTTTTTCCAGTCTCGATGTTTATTTCTGCGCCTACTGCAACGAAGTAATAAATTTCCGAATGAGACACCAACAGAAAGTGCCCTCTTCTTTCTCATCCTTTGGGTACATTGAATTTTTGCACTGGCACAGTCGTCATAAGCAAGGCCAGGAAGTAATGAGCACTTGATATGGTTGCGACGACCCAAAGAGCCATCTAGCCTCAAATACAAACAAAACTACGATAAGGAGACGTTCCCTTCCCGATAATGTCCCCGGAGGAATTGGTGCGCTATCCGACAAAGCGGCACGTTGCGCTCTTCTCGCCAGCGGAGAAAGAGGAAGCTGCGCTGTCTCGTGGGCGCATGAAGCGCGTCCCAGTGTTCTAGGCGGGCATGTCGGACGAAGGACCTACCAGAAGCGAGAGAAGACCCGCAGGACCCTCCTACCCCTCACCGAAACATCAGCGCGGACCCCCCGTCATGGGCGACAACGGTAGCGGCGCCAGGAAGAAGCCCGTGCTCGCCGAGCGGGTGCTTGGTACTGTCAAGTGGTTCAACGTCAAGAACGGCTACGGGTTCATCAACCGCAACGACACCCACGAGGACATCTTCGTCCACCAGAGCGCCATCACTCGCAACAACCCGCAGAAGCTGCTGCGTAGCGTCGGCGAAGGAGAGACGGTCGAGTTTGACGTGGTGGTCGGGGACAAGGGCCGCGAGGCGGCCAACGTCACCGGGCCCGACGGGGAGCACGTGCAGGGGAGCCCGTACGCGGCCGACAAGCGCCGCTTCCGGCCCCGCTGGTACCCGCGACGCGCCCAGCGCAGGCGCGGTCCCAACTCGAGTCTTCGCGACGACCTGCACGAAGCCGATCCTGACGGGCTGCGCCAGCAGCAGCCGCCGCCGCAGGCACAGCGATGGATGGCGACCGGAGCCGGCATGCCCTACTCATGGCGCTACAACAACCGGCGCTTCAGGGGTTTGCCCCGGGGACTAATGCAGACGCCCGCCGAGGATCCGAGGCAGGAGTACGAGGACGAAGAAGAGGGCTACGAAGACGCTCGAGTGCAGAGGCGGCCTCCGCGGCGGTTCCCCGGCCGCTACTTCCGCAGGCGACGTGGGCGTTCACGGAGCGACGTGGCGATTGCGGACGGCAACAGCAGCAGAGGAGGAGGAGGATCGGGAGGTGAGAATGGCTCGCGGGAAAGGGCGAGCTCTGGATCGTGGCGACGGTCCGGCTCGTACCGATCGAGGTCACGACGTCGCTCGACGACGCGGTTCAGGAACGTCGCTGAAGGAGGGCATGACACTGAGACTAGCAGCGGCGGTGGTGACTCTTTGGAGAGCGTGCAAAGCGCGTACAAGTACGAGCCTACCATCGATGAAGAAGAAGAGCCAACCCCAACCCAGTCGCCGTCGCCACCGCCGTCACCACCACCATCACCGCCCACGCCGAAATACCAGACTCCGGACAAAACTGTGGAGCAGCCTTCAGACCAGTCTCCCGACCTGACTTTGTACCAGCGTCCTGACAAGCCTTCGGACCTGCCTCCTGACCAAACTCCTGAGCATCCTCAGCCACAGCTCCAGGCGAAGGCAGAAGCTCAGCCAGAGCCACTGCGGGAACAGGACATCAAGAATACGGCTACTCTGGACCACGACATTACCAAGACTGGAATGCATGACGAGCTGCCAGTTATTGAACTGCCGAGGGACCCAGGCGAGGCTGAAGAATGAACATGGCTGCTTGCTTCAACGCGGAGTCTCACAAAGGCAGGAAGGAAGATTGAAGGAGAGAACATGAAGGTCCAATTTCCGCTGCTACCAACTGTCATTTTTTTTCTTTTTCTTCAGTCACTTGTCAGTGGTGGACTTTCTCTTTTCCACTTTTCTCTGAATTGGCATTGTGCATCAATGCAGTGTTTTTTTTATGCATTCTACTGGGACTGATCTCGCACATTTATCTCTGGTCTTGCTACAAGAAAAAATTTCAAAGAACCAAAAATACTGCGAAAGAGAAATGATCCAAAAGTCTTGCTGCGGACATTCATGCCATTTTGGCGAAGATCTTGTACGCTAGTCAGATGAGCCCAAATCATCTCTTTTGTTATTTTGTCCAATAAAGAGTTCAGTAACGCGTTCCTCGCCTTCAAGCTCCGTTTAATAGGCCGTGGTCCTTCGGCCGAGCATGTACGCAGAGAAGGTCAATGGATTTGTTCTAAGCCCTGCAATTACTTGCGCAGACGTCTCAGCAGAAAGTCCAGCGTCCCGCCAACGCGAAGTTAGTCTTCTCTGGTTGTGCCCAGGGAAGACTTGAATGTTGATATCGCAAAAGAATTAGACCTTTTAGTGCGTTGTTAGTGCAGCAGCAACTTAAACGACTTAAGAGATTTAGGAGGTTGCGCACCTAAGATTTTGCGGCCAACTCTGCAGTCGCATGCGGCACCCGTAGATGATCACTCCCTGCTTGCTTAACGAATAAACATTTTGTTCTCAATTATATTACTCTACATGACAGGTTATTACTTGCAGTCGCTAGCAGTCATTCAGTGTGTTCATGGTAATTCTGTTGATGACACATGTGGTCGCATTGTTACGTTATACAGACCATAGCCTTCGGTGATGCACGTCAGCACTGGCTGCCATTTACCCTCTTGAAATTGTGTTTCAAGCAGTATTTAAAAACACATTTTTGCTACGAACAGAGGAAGTACTGAAAAACAAAATTCCACTGCTAACTGAACACGTTAGAAGGAAGCCCGAAGTTCCTCTTGAATGAAAAAGAAGTTATTTTGTGGAACACTTATTTCGCTCCATTTGCGTACCGTATCTTGGAGAATACGGAGGAGTCCTGTGGAGTGTGTGAAATGTCCAACAAGAAATAAAACAGTTTAATGTACGGGCTCGGAAAGCAAATTAAAAGCGCAAAACTGAACTCCTTTTGCGTAAAAGAAACGTTTTTAGAAAGTAGTCATTAAAAAACTCTCAAGCTGTCGCCCCGCCTGGTTCCTTAACTGTGTTGTGCTAATAGTCGCATAAAACTGATAGCGTATAAAAAAATGTCAGCGACACATTCTTCATTTGAGTTACTTGAACCTAGCGCATTTCCTTCGCGTAACTCCAGTGCTTTCCAGGCAGCCTCGAGAACAACATGCATGTCCTATATACATCGCCAGTTTATGACGTTTACTTTTGTATTTAATTATCTTTTATTCTGCTTGGAATCCCTTTAAAACTTTAATTTTACGTTTGATGTCCTTCCACTTTAAGTATGATTGGTCTCTAAAAAACGTGTTGCAGGAAGAAAAACCCTAAGGAAAAAGGGGCGAAACAATGGGCAGAAGAAGAAAGGGAATTTTAATGAAAGAAAGGCGGAGAGGTCGGCCGGTGGTAACAGTGTCGAAAATGTTAAACAAGGTGATAAAATGACATGTGTTGTAAACGAAGAGGTAAGTCGTGTGTACGAGAATTTGCGTCCGCCGAATGCTTAGTTTTTATTCGGGTCATACAAAGTAAACCTGCTCTTCGCGTGATGTCACAAAATAAAGTAATTTCAAGGTAACAAATTACTCCGAAGCTCTAGCAACGCGGCAGGCTGGATGCTTCGACTGCAAAAAAAAAAAGATAATTTAGAACTGTGGATGACTGCATGTCTTTGTGTGCGTTTCGCGTGAGTGTTAGTGTGGGCTAGTGTGCTTGTATGGCAGAGAGATAGAACGTGTTCTTATCTCTGAAAAGATAAAACCTGATCACCTGTTCCCGAGTATGCTACGCCGAGCCAATCTGCAAAGCGCCAGCCTGCGTTTCACCTGCTCCAGACCTGTTCCTTTGGAACTCATACCTCATAGACAACGACTTCATCTGAGAGGCAGCGCCATATTCTCCCCTAAGATGCACACTGTGTTAGAGTGTACCGTTCAAGCGGCCGCGTCTGCTATCGAAGTGACGAATTGCTCTCTCCACTTCCCCGTCAGATTCGGCGCCCCCAGAGGAGACGAAGAAACAAAGCGATCGTGCCATGTACGGCGTAGGAGGGGACGGGTGCAGATTGAGCGACTGGAAGGGGGACTGACTGCGAGCTTCCAGGGGGTGTCTTCTTTCACTCTCTCTTTTTCTCTGTACCTCTCCTCCTATTGGGCACGCTTACCCGCGCACAACGTACTCGCCACACTAGGCAATGCCCCGGGCTGCTGCCTACCCACCTTCTTGGAGAAACGCATCGCATCGACTGCTTGTGCTTTCTTGCCCTTTTTGTTCGCTCCCCTGTCGATGAGCGCGAAGGGAACAATGTCTAATTTATCAGCAGAAGGAGCAGCGGTAGTGGTAGTCGTCGTTGCAGATGTGGGGAGCCAGAGAGAAAAGCGAACCGCTCAGCTGCTCCTCGCTGCGCCCGAACGCGGCAGCCGCCCTCGCAGCGCCAGCGACTGATCGAAAAGAGGGGACGCCCGACGAACTACTTCCCTTTCTTTTCCTGGCCCTCAAAGAAAGGAAGAAGAAGAAACACGTAATACTCCGTGCGGTGGTTTCTACTTGGTCGGCGCTGGTGCAGCGGGTGCACCACCGCCCTGCACGCAAGAAAACGGGCGTTCGATCTCGGGGGGAAAAACAGCCACACCCAGGCAGCTTGCTCGCTGCTCCCGAACCTCCACGCCTATCAGCTTTTGTTGTAGGAGGCGTTCTCGCTCACTCTCTGAGAAATGCACCTTTGCGCCGACGCTGCGTGCATGAGCTCGGGGCGTGTAAAGAGGGGGCTGCCTTCCTCCATTGTGAGCGTCGTTGTCGTGTCGTCCGGTGTGTCTCGACCGCGTGAGCGCGATCGCGGAGGCTCTTTAGTGGCGAAGGCTGTGGCGCTTGCTGTTGTTGTTGTTGTTGTTCTTGCAAAAAGAAATAGAAAAGCCCCATAGCTGCGAGGAAGATTGCTTATCTTCTTCATTTTCTTGTCCGTATTTTGTTCTTTAGTGACCTTGTTATTTCTAATGGCTTGGGCGCCCGGCGAAGGCAAAGTAGAAAGAGGAAGAAATGCACGCTGTGCAAGTTGTGCATTGTTGTGTAGCAGGCGGGGCACTGTAGGCGTTGTCGCGAATGGTCGTGAGTGGCGTAAGTTTCTCGTCTAATAACAGGCAGGAGAATGGCGCCTGCTTTCTATCAGTTTTTTTTTAATGCTCAACATGGAAGCATCATTTCCCCTGAAAGCTCAGAACGAGCCCGCCTGACATTTTACGCTTGTTTTTGTGGGGTACCTCCTGAGCCTCGGCAACGCTTGAGTGCAAAAATTTCTGATCACCTCACAAGCCTTAGTAAGACAAGACGTTCCTAAATGCAGTGCCCGTTTCCGGCGCTTAGTAACCCATTTTAGCTAACGTTTAGCATCCTCCAGATTTTTTCAACAAAAGAGCGTCATGCCTATCGGTAGCGACAGCGATTTTTGCCATTACACTGCAACACGGTTCCTTATTGAACTCATGGAAACATTCCTCAATCTTTAAGCATAGTGGTGAAAGTTGTTATGCACGACCCCTGCCGTCAGAGCAGAGATTCATTCGTCGGGTCCACCAATCTGCGCCGCCATAGCGGCACTCACTGAAAGCGCGCGCAGCCCTCCCGCCCAGGTTGCTCATTTAATTCCACCATCCCACCCTTCTTCCGCGATCCCGAGGTCAATCAACCACTGGGAAACGCGCCACGGTCGCAACCACGGTTCTCTTAATCGATCGGGAGGTGCCCGTATATAACTCGGGAATGCAGGAAGTGGCGGCGGAGGAGGAAAACGCATTAAGACAAAGGCGGCGGGAAGGCGAGGCAGGGAGCTGTTCTTGCGAATCCAGCCTAATACCGTGACAGCCTGTTACTGCTTCTCTTTTTGTGTACATCTTTCGCTCTGCGGCGTTCTTTTCGTTCTATTTTTTCTTTATTTTTAAGCGTGAACGTGAAAGGTGCGAAAGAAATCGTCTAGCTTGAGTCCTGCTGAAAAAAAATAACAGCCATGAACAAAGCGAGAGAAAGTAATGCGCGTTTTTTTTTCTCACTAAAGCTTTTACAAAACTCAGGCCGCATCTCTGGCTCTCCGAGCAGAGAGCACATTCTGAGCGAAGTGCAGAGAAGCCAGCCACCTTCTTCATCTTTCCACGCCCACCAGTATTCCTCGCCTTCAAGGTATCTCACCTTTTTCTTCACGTGTCTTTTCTTCTTTCTTTTCACTTTCAACTCGCCGCGCTTGATATCTAGCAGGCGAGACAGGCTTCCTAATCCTGTCCAACGTGGATAGGGTGGTGGCGAATAGATAAAATAAAAAATGAGAAACTGAACGCACTTCGCTCTAAGCTCTTCCTTATATGCTCGCAAGAAAAGAGCGCAACAACATTCAAGAGCTCCAGCAACGACAAAGACGTATGGAGGAAGCTCCGTAAACTTGCACCTCTCAGAGGGGAGAGAGAGTTGAAAAGCGAAAAATCAAGCAGATGTGTGGGACGGCTCTGCGGCAAGCCGTTTTGAGAATGAAAAGCGGCTTGCGCGATCTTTTCCTCCACCGCACCGCTGCGCACCGTTTCGGGCTGGTTGAAATCCGTCTCCAGGGAAACGTAGCGGCCGCTCTGCGCCCCCGACTGGCGCGCCGCTCGCGTTCCTGGTATCCTGTTTTCCTGACACGTTGCGCGGGCTCGGCCGAGCAGCCTCTGTGCCCGTCACAGCCAAAGTAGCCGTGATGGGCTCGTCCATTCCGCTTATCCCCAGTCCCACCCCGACTGCGGGTTGGGCAGAGCCCCTCCTCCTGCGACCCGGGGCCCGCCAAATCCCCGCCACCCGCGCCCCCTTCTGGGGTCTGCGTTGTTCCTTGCCTTTCCATCCTTCGAAATCTACGGCTGGCTGAGGAAAGCCGCTTCCAGCGTCGACCATTAGGGAAAAGGCAATACGCAAATGGTTGTGGTTTTTAGATTCGTCTGCCAAAAACCTGACTTCATTGCGAGTGTTAGAAGCTTGTGCTAAGTTCATTCTAAAAATGATTTTCGGCGTGGTAACAAAAGACAAGACCGGGAAGAAGTACTACACGTCACGGAGCACCAATGCTTTGTTTGAACTAACCGGACGGAGTACAGGCCGCCTTGCGTTAAGTGTTGCGCAGTGCATGATCAGTAGGATCTTCGGCCTTTCATCACGTTGGTAAATTAATAGCTTTGAAGAAAATGAGAGAGGAATGAAAAATTGCAGAAATTATTTAAGGCTAAGGTGGAACAAGGTGGGAGCGGTGTAGGAGGACATGAAGTGCATTGAATTTCATCCCTTGTGATTTGCCCTCACACAGAGCTTCTTCCATGTGATATCTAAAAATTTTTGTTCCTCCACGACATGCACCTCTGCACTACAGTAACATTATCTAACCCTATACAGGTGGGCCCAATGCTCCTCCGAAAGAAGTTCACTTTATTGGGGTGGCGGATGATTTTCTGGAAGTACCTCCTAACTAGATTCCCTATCGCGATGAATGTGCATGCCTCCAAGAATTTTAATGTTTGTGAGGGTGGTGAAGCAAAGGGTATAGCGGGCTTGGATTACGCATAGGTGATTTCAGGCTAGAGTATGTTCAGTTTTTTTTTCCTTTTTCGGCAGTGTGTTAAAAAACAATTGCGCCAACAATATGATGGAATTGGCGTTCAGGGGTTGATGGTTATATTCTAGGCTAGAACTTTAATTTTAATAGTTCTCATTGCTATAGTACAAAATGATTGGCGATGAATTATGTTCGTTGAGATTCTGCCAGAAGTTTCATGCTCTGCTGAAAACACCAGCAGCAGCGGACGTGAATGGGGCCAGGCACTGCGAGAACTGCGACAAGAACTTCGGTAAACTTTGTGAGAATATGCAGGAATCGCAAGGGAGCAACTACCTCGTTGAAACCTGTGCCAGGCTGCAGTAGTGCGGGTTAAGATTAAAAAAGAGAGGACGGAAAAACGTGAGAGGAGGAAAACTAAGTGGATTAGTTTTTCTCGTATTACGTCTTTATCTAGCAACTAGATGGAACGCACTATAGGACGGCATTGAAGTATAAACATAGAAACAATGCCTTCAATGCACCAATATAAAACGACATCGAGGCAGAAAAAAAGCGATTTTACATTGTTAAAGCATGCGACTAACTGTGGGGCTACGAAGTTAGCGCTAATAGACTGCTTCTAAATTTGCATGGGCACGATACAAATTCTTACAGAGTACTAGAACATTCATTAAAATATTTGACCCAATTAAAAAAAACTAACGAAATTAATAGTCTAGAGTGTAGGCGCCGAAAAGTGTTCTCTAGCATTCACTTGCATAACATGTACTTCGCACCGCCGGCAGCCGGCACTACACAGGCATGGCATCGTAGTCCCCAGAGTGACTGAGTAGTTGCCGCTGGTAGGACACATTAACACTTATGACGCGCTCCGTCACGTCCGCATTCATGGATGGTTTCGCTTGCTCTCCTGCCCGTGGGGATGCTACAGCGCTAACAACCTGAGTCAGGAAAACACCCGCGTGGCGGAAACGGGGGCGGACCGGATCGCGCGGGGCGGTAATCAGGATATGTACTAGCTGACGCCGCTCACAGCTAAACACGGTGGCTCTGTGCAGTAGGTACGCGCCCATTAGAACGAAGCCACTGCGACGTTTCCTTACAAAAGGTGCGAATTAATGACAAAGCGTTCGTTGGGTGCGGTGTTATGCACACTGTTCTTTTCCTTTTTACCTTCACAGGACTTTACTTTTTATTGCATAATAACAACAAGCGTTGGAGCGGTGCTCACAGAATTTAATACCTAGTTAGTAACTACTACTTTTCATTACAGACTCGTGCAGGTTATTTTGAAATAAGTTTCATATTAAGTTTGTTGTAAGCAACTGGGGGAGTTGACCTTGCGATTATTCTGCTCGTTTGCGGCCTCATTCAAACCTTCGATGCTTTACCGTAAATGTTTTAAGATGACTTGTGTCTGTTGTGGCCCCAATAGATTCTGGCAGTCAAATTAAGATGTATATTTACTGTCTGTGCAGCATTTCGAAGCTGATACTTTTGCAAGCTTAGCAATTCGGTTATTAAGTTGGCTTCTCCTGAGAAAGACTCTGCATGCGGAAAAGCCAGCTTCGGAGAACAGTGAATGCGGTAGTTGAGGTGAATTTAGGATCCTAATAATCATTTTTCAATGATAAGAAAAAAAAAGATAATGAAGATACTGGTCTCTTCCGCATTGTAATAAGATGGTATCAACAGCAGTAAAGTAGACTTGGGAAAGGGAGTAAAATGCCTTTGTAGTGAAAGATTTTCTCGCGTTACATTCGTTCGCACGGAGCACAGTAACGCTCATCAGGTTTTGTTACTGACAGGTAGACAAGCAGTGGTAAACTTGTTCGTGATACCTTCGCTCGTGAAAAGCTGCTTATTAAACGCTTGAAATGTTTTCCGAAGAGTTAGTGCCCAGGCATGCATATTTAGCTCATTTAATTTTAAATTAAGTGAAATGTTGTCTACGCCCAGTTTTGAGAAGTAGCAGTTCGTGCAAGAAGATCAGAAAGTGGCACTGGGTGCTTGCAATTGTTCTGCGGCTTTTTGATGATTGGTGGAAAAGGAAAAAAAAATTCTGCAACGTATCTGTTACTTCTTTGCTCAAGTAGGACCCAAGGTCTAACAATGCTATTACTTGGTTGCCACTGTTACTAGAAGTGCTGCGGAGACGATTAATTTGTTCAGTTATTTCAGGTTGACCTGGAACTTTAGTGCGTTTTGACCGGTCTAGGTGAACAGATTAACTGAAACACCAATTCATGACCTATGGTCATATATATATATATATATATATATATATATATATATATATATATATATATATATATATATATATATATATATATATATATATGTAGAGAGAGAGAGAGAGAGAGAGAGGTGCGCCTCACCCCTAGGGGGTGTCAAAGAGGTTTGTAGACTAGACATATCACTACTGTGTTTAGAGAGAACCTTTGGTGCGTGCTGAACACGCATTAAAAGCGTTTGTTGAGGAAGTTGATACTTCACATAATGCTCATAAGCGTTGAAAACACAGTGCTCGTTTCCAGTATGGTCTCCCCGTTTGCTTTCAAATTAGTTTGTTCTATGCATGGCCTGTTTGGATTTCTGTCTAATTTTCAGTGTCTGTGTGCGTTCTGTGTGTTTTTAGCGCTGCTTGATGCTTGAGTGCCGTGAATGTGGCGCAAGCTAAGTGCAGGAGCCTGTGAAGTGTGCTTCTGCGCTCGAATCGCAGAGTGAAATTACAGGCTTTGTGAATTATGTTATGACTGTGTTAACTTACTTGACTTAAACACAAATAGCGTAGAGATTGACTGAAGTTGGTGATGGAGCTAGTATCGCATTTTTTTTTATTTAGGCAACGCAAGGAGGAGTTGCCGGTACTGCCTGCGCGAACCAACATCTCGTGTAACGTAGAAAGTAAGAAAAAGTAAATTTTGAATTTGCAACAAAGGTCATCGAAAGCCATATAGCCATATCGATGTTTAATAGGTGCTCAAACGCTATCACACATTCAAAAAACTGGTGAAAGGCAGCCGTCGGCCGCTATACTATGAACTCATGCAATTAGTGGGCCCTTTTCATTTCTGTCTGCTGCCATGCTGATTAGTTCTTACGATGAGAATATTACGCATCACAGATGCACAACTTTTGTGTTGTCATCCATGAAAATATGGTTTCTCTATCAAAACGCCATTCGTCTTGGTAGCCGATGCACTGCGGATGGCCGCGAATGTAACATCACTTTTGTTCATTTATTTTCAGCAGAATGGGCGTTCCTGTTTTTAGGAGAACATTTATAGCTTCCAGGAAAGAAAATACACCTCTGAGTGAAATCACAGCACAACAATAGCGTGTCGCAGCACGTTATAACTTGTTATTGAAGCTTGCCCGCATTCTCTTCAACGAAATCTCGGGATCGATGGCCGCCAAACCCTACAACACATTCCTTCGACATTTTTGGCAACGCCCCTTTCACATTTCCTTCCTTTCCTTTTCTTCCTTTCCTTTCCTGTCACTGGCGTGTGTTCGTGTCTCGAGCGAAAGCCGAAGCAATGGAAAGTGCGATCCTGAAACTGAATAGAGCGCGTTCTCTAGGGGGCCCGTGTAGGCGCCGAGTAAACACCACTAACCCGGCGCCATACGTCTTCGACCTAGAACCTTAGAAGTTGAACGGACGGCGCACGCGGCATGGGGAAGCGGGAGCGTTGTTCAAGCTTCACGCCAAAAACACCGCTTTCCCTCGCAAGCAAAACCGTTTCCGCTCTTTACTCGACGACGAGGGAACTCTCCCCTCGCGGGGCGGAAGAACAGAATAACGAAAAAAAGGAAAAGGACATAACGCGAGCTTGCATGGAAGGGGAGAGGGAGGGGGTGCCCAGAAAGCATATGGCGTGTAAACCATAAAGCTATCTTCTTCCGTCGTGAAAAGAGCAACAGCCCTCGAGGGGGATACGGGCACGAGGCTGTCGCTTTGATAAAATGGAAAGGGAGGAGAGGGAAAACTAAGTGAAGGCGGAAAACAAGAATCTTCGCAGAGAGACCCAGCCAGACAAAGACTACAAAGAGGAAAAAAGAGACAGAAGCTAGCCAGAAAGAGAGCGAGAGGGTATCTTTTCTCTCACTCTCGCAAGCGGGCTTCCTTTTATGTCGAAGGAATACCCACGTCGAAATATCGATCGACCGCCGCGGCATGAGCGTTGTACGCAGGCACGGCCTGCCCCGCTCTCTCGTGCAAGCCGGCGACCCTGTCTACTGCGAACTTTTGCGCGGTGGCTTCGATTGTGGAGAGCACACTGGCGCGCATTTCGGTCCTGGTGCCCCCCTTGCCAACCCGTTTCCCTTCCTTCCCTCACTCTCTGAATCTTTGCCTTCGCCACACGCTGGTTTTTGCTTGAATGAAGCGCACCATCGTGCTTGGATGGACTCAGCTCGTAGCGCCTACGCTTGCCGCTTGGTCCCAATGTTTCCTTGTCCCCCCCCTCTCTCTCTGTGTCTTTCAGGCAATTCGTGCGCTCTTACTCCAATAGGTCATTCCGGTTGGCGTGGTCACTGACGTCGGTCGCGCTTAAACGGTCCCAGAAAAGAAACTACGACCCAATTCGGCCGCCAATAGGGTCTGAAATGGCGCGAAGGCGCACGGAGGTCTTTCGGTAGCACGCTTTTACGGTCCCGCGGGAAAGGGACGGAATAGGGAAAAGGGAATGAGGAACGAAGTGAATGCGTGATACGCGTACGCGGCAAAATTGGGGATTGTTTTGACGTTTGTGCTGCAGCGCGCTGTAAAAAACAACGCTTATTGGTTTTCTTCGCGACAGAGAATTGATAGCGGCAAATATCACCTCTTCCATGAACAGAAAATGATAAACGTTACAAACTAGCATTATGTTGAACTACATGCTTGTCCTTTGCGTACTGTATCAGAAATGAATTGAACGAAACAGCTTTGCTGCAAAGAGCTCTTAAATGTTATGAAAGATAGGAAACAAAATAACCGTTCTCTTCAAAGCAGAGGTTGGAGACGGGTCGTTGTGTAATTTTAGCACCTTTTTTAGCCCTCCAAGTTATGACGTTGTGGTCTCTTGCGATAATGGTGTGCAAATAATAAAATGAACCCGAAATGAAGCCTGAGTGATTTCACAGCTTGAGTGTGAGCCTCGCTGGAAGAACAATGGAAGTCCCAGCGCTGTGATGTTTTTCCAGGCTTTGCCACCTGCCGCTGACTTCGCACCTCACCGTTTGCCCCTAGCCCGAGGGGAAACGCTGAAACCTTTGTGTGCGAGTAAGATAGCGGCCCTTTGCGTATGCAGTTCTGTTCCATCAGGGGGTCTTTTGTCTAGCGTGCCGCTCCGCATAATTGAGTCTGGGCTTGGCTAACTCTTTCAAACCCAGGTTCAACAGCTTCTGTCAGGAGAAATAAACACTTTATATAACTTTATTTAAGTTTTGCTACCGTTCTGGCGATGAAAAGTAGATTGGGCTACAACTAATGCGTTGTTTTTCTCGTATCTTCTCTCTTTTTGATATCTGTGTTTTCAAAACAGTTGTTTAATCTTATCTGTGTTACAGAAGCAGTGAATACTAGATACGACTTCTTTGATCTTAGTGTTGTGAAAATGTGGAAATGCCACAGTTAATTTCTTATCGATAAGTAGTCCATGTGGACAGTGTGAACATGTAGTGCGCCTGAAGTAGTTAAGAATACAAGCAGGAGAAAATGTAATTTGAAGTAACACAGCGACAGAGATGGGGGATGTAGACAGCGTTCGTGATTCATTTTTCAGTCGCATCTTTCTAACTGGCCATGTGTTTTTATGTGGCCTGGGGATGAATAACAGTTGATTGAGTGTTGAACACAAGTTCATACGTAGCCAGTTTCGAATAAAATCCGCGTCTCTCTCCTGCCGCCAGAAGCGTCAGAGTATTACGCCACGTTATAAGCTCGACTAGCGCCTTGTTTTGAACTTCAAGAAGCCGAACCACGCATCCCGAAGCAATCCGTTTCCCTTAACAGGCTTAGCACTGAAAGCCTTTTTTCGCGAAACGAGCGATAAGCCGCTACGCAGTCAGCGGGAGTGTGCTTTCTTTAGGACCCCGCGCCTAAAGAAGTAACGGAAAAAAAGAACGAGCGCAACATTGAAATGCTGAAAGGCTAAAGGCGTCGACAACAACCGACAACAATAATAACATGTGCAGCACCGACGAAGACGGCGGAAGGGAACGGGCGTTAAGGAAATCGCCTTTCGCTTTTCCTGATCGAAATGGCAACAGGGAGCCATTAGGAGCACGGCTTTCTCGCTGCCCTGCAGGAGAGAGGCGAGTGGGAGAGAGAAAGCTGGAAGAACGGGAGGCCGGTTGGGAGACTGCTGATTGGGGAAATTTCTAACGGCCATCGCCACCAGTGCAACGTCGGACGCATTCCAGCGCGCCGCGCGGCAGCACTGCCGAGCTAGCTTCTACGCCTTTGTTGAGACTCTCTGGTTGGCGTGGCGAAAGCGCGCCTCCCGGCACCCTATGGCCCCGAGGCACGCACGCCGAGTCGGCCGGACGCACGACACCCACGCGAGCTGAGTATGTGCGTCTACGTGTGTGCCGCTCGGGCGAATTCGTCGAGGCCGGTTCCCGAACCCTGCGCTCTCGCATGCCTGTGTGCTTCAGGACGGGTAGTAGTAGCAGTAGAGGCGGTAGGTGGCTGGCTCTTCGATCGGCCGGTGGCTGCGGCGTGCCATCGACCGGAAGTGGGAGACCGGAAGTTGGGTTCGTTACAGACGATGCTTATCGGGCTTTTTTATGTAAGCTCCGCCTAAACTCGCCGTGTTTCAGCGTCTACAAAGCGCGCTCGCGTGTAAACGCACGGGTGGGAAAGTTGAAGAGGTAGGAAGGAGGACAGCCGGGGATTCCTTCTCTATTTGCGAGGCTTTTTCCCGGAGTCTCTGGGTCTGACTCGTTTTAGGCCATGATAAAATTCATTAGAGAGCCGTCGGCGGTCCCCGACCGCGTGTTGCCTGTCACCGTGTTGACTCTCCCGGCAGCCAATGCCTCCCGGTGCGCTGGGATTAAGCCGCCGCGCCCTAAGGTGGGGAACAAAAGAGGGAGGGCTGGCTGCGGTCGCGGCAAAGAGGACTCGCACGTGGGCTTCCCCGCTAGACGTGTCTCTCTCGATGGACCTGCCCGTCAGGGTACGCCCTCGCGCGAGGCAGGAATGGTGCAGGGTGAGGTGGCTCATCTCGAGATTTTCGCTGGATACCGTGGACAGTTTTCCATTATCTCGTTCCCGTTTTCACTGCTATATTGCTGATGCCTTTTCTCTGCTTAATCCTTCTGTTTGCTTGACGCGCCGGGCTGCAGAGCACTCTGAATGGGCCTCGAGCTGTCAGGAAGTCACTCTAGTGTCGCGTTAGTGAGTCACGATTGCTGAGTTTTGGTGGCCCAAGATTCAAGGCGCTACGCTGCCAGTTCTGTGAATCACGGGGTGTTTGGTTGTGTTTTCGAGTACCGTACTTCTTCAGACATTAATTACATACACTTTATTATAGTGTTCTATTCGGCAAGGAAAGATTTAACGTGCTTTTCGCGAAGAGGAAAAGGAGGGCCATGTTCGTGCTTGTGTAAGTCTCTGTAAGTTGCAACAAGTGAGAAAATGAGCGTGCGTGCGTGAGTGAAAGATCAACCAAGAGAAATTAACGGCTGTCTTTCCAAAAAGAATAAGGCTTAGCTTGCACAACGCGTGCCGCATTCATTCCTTTCATCACACTATCATCGGATGATAGTATTGCATATGCAGGCAAACCTTGTGCCTATTATAATTGATGCACAATCATAACGAAATGCTTTCAATCCCAAGCTACCCAGTTCAAACGTAACTTGCAAATGTTAATTTTGCGCAACTTTCCGTAGAGAGCGCTTGAAGCAACTGTGACAAAATAACCAGGGTGGTTCTGTAACAAAGCTTCCGACTTTCGATGAACAGAACTCCGTTTCAAGCCTAGGTATGTGTTCATGCTTATAGAGTTTCAACAGCGCCTGGTCGCTGCTCTAATACTAAACAACGAATACTGATGCACAATCCTCACCATTGCAACACTGAGCGGTGTGAAGCAACTATAAGTTTCTGAGAACACGACCATAGTCTGTAAAGCTTTCACACGGTTTTGGGGCGCGCTGCGTGCAATGCACTTTAGGCTGCGAAGAATCGAACTGTCTGCATCAACGTTCCAGGCTTCTTAAAGGAACACTGAGGAGGAACTGAAGTTGGCCTGTATTAATTGATTATCACATTGCAACAAAAGGTCGTTACTTTAAGTGAAAAGGAAGTTTTTATGAAATAGAAAACGGAAAAAAATGAAATACAGTGTGTCGCCATCAGCGCTCTGATTTAGCAAGTCACTTGCGATGCATCGATCGATACAGGTATTTTTCACTATCACAAAGGCTAGGCTACAGCCTATTCAAATCAAACATGAATCACGGAGTCCTTATATTGTAAATGTCACGACTTTGAATTGAATGGCGGGAAAATTTTTAAGTGTGATTTTTGGCGGTCGGTTAAACAAGAACATGCCCCGAAAGAGCCACAGAATTGTTTTGTTTTTACAAAGAACAAAACTGCATAGAGTTATCCTCAGTGTATCAAGGGGCGGCAGAAAATTAGGTGGGCGGACGAGATTAAGAGGTTTGCGGGGATGGGGAAAAGGTGGCCGAGATGGCACTTGAGAAGGTTGATTGGGGAGACGTGGTAGAGGCCTTTTCCCTGCAGTGGGCGTAGTCAGGATGATGACAATGATACTCAGTGTTTGTTAAGGTAGTGGTTGTTCCATCTTTAGGTGGAATTCCTACCACTACCTAGGTGGAATTCGTGAGCGCCCTACAAGCGCAGTCCTGTTCTTACAAACACGCGAGGCAGAAGACGATGAAGAAGACGATTAGCCGCCTCCAGCATCATCATGGTAGTAGCCGGTAATCACAGAGGAGCTTAGCTTTAGCGTTGCTCCAAAATTTTAATGAAGATAGTTTTTGTTTCACATTAAAACTTAAGCTGTGGTCAAGTGCATGTTACGGGATTGCCTTCACCAGATATCGCGTCGTGCGACGAAGCGGTTCTAAGAAAACGAGTTGCGATTCGTTTTAAAGTTATTCTAGTTTTTACATCACAATCGCACTTAGGGCCCTTCAATTCAGTGAACAGGCAGTGACAAAGTCACTGGCTTAAGAAAACGATAAGAGTCCTCTACTGTGAGCACATCGTCGTGAGATTGGGGATCTGCTTACCACCACTCTTGGAAAAAAAGAAGACAAAGATATATACTGCGAACGCTATGAACGACCTCTGGGCCGATCGCCTATTGTATATGATGCGTCTTTTGCAATGTTAAAAAAAAAACAGCTACAGCTATGGGCGTGCTTAATCAACTGCTGTGCTGTGTACCTCTGACATACGAAATGTGATCCGACTATTTTTCCGTTTCCTCGAAGAATGAGAACAAGAAGACATAAAAGAAGTTTAGCCATTTCTGTCCAGAAGACAGCTTTAAAACTTGCAGCTAAATCTTCAAGGATTCTACAGTGCCGTTGCTGCAACTCATCTTCTGTATCCAGGTACGCGCCTAGACCAATGCTTTATCTTTGCTTATTTTTTGCCAACAAATTGCACCTTTCTTGTCCACAGTGGTAGCAATGCTCACTGAACCCTGGAAGCGTCCTGTTATCTGTAAAGATGTAACGGCAAAACTAATTCACAAACGAACGGTAACTGAGAGAAGTACGGCAGGTTGTATCGCGAAATTAGACACTCAGTTTTTCAGGCAGCCGTTCTGGACCAGTTATGCCATTCTTCCACACGCATGCTATTCTTCTTTGATTTTTCTGCATCGGAAAGAATGAACGCTCTCAACGGCCGTTTTAATACACAAGGGGAGATAAGACAAGGTTTAGGAGCGTACATTAAAGAGAGATGATAGCGAATGAAGTGCCGCCTGAACGCACGGTTAGATGATAATTACGTTTGTTGGCCGTACTGCGGCTGGTCTGTCCTTGTAGCTTCCAACATGCTAGCAGCATTAAGAGGAGAGGAGAAGGCTTGTATTTGCGAAGAACCTGCGCCGTGAACGACAGATGGCGCAGTGTCATTTTGACACGGACGAGCATTTAAGCGCTGACGTAGCATTGATCTAATTTACATTGCAGGCTTGTGGTACAGTAGTTTATTTAATTCAAGACATCATATTCGCGAGTTTCTTTCGTGAGCCGTCATAAAGTGCTGCTCGATTAATGGTCGTCAGTATAAAGGAAGAAATTTTTTTTTGCAGTGTTCATGAAATAATGTTCAGCTCATTTGACGATTTCATGTCAGACGAGTTTGCCACCAAGTACCGTTATGCCAAGCTTAACAAAATTCAATGAAGCCCGGTTCCTCCTATACAAGCACTAAAACAGGCTCTGTAAATTATCCCACGGGTCAACGTGATGCATTTCTTGTTGTTTTAAGAAAGAGCAAAAATGAATCAATTCAGGAGAAAAAAGAGCGTTTATGACGTCTGATAAAAAATATTTTGCAACAAAAATTTCATGTGACAAAAGCAAAATTGCTGATGTGGTTCTGAAGAGGCTATAGTAGGAAAGCATTACGACAAAATTGAGCTATTTTGTGCAACCCATTGTTTTTCGAGGGCTTGAGAGCCTGCGAATGCATGCATATATACTACAATCGGTTTAGTTTTAATAACTCATACATTGAAAAAATTTGCAGCGACTTTGACTTCGTCGTAGATCTAAATGTACTCCCATAGACAACCTTAGTTTGCGTGCCAATGAGTTGAGCTATGTTAGGCGGTTAATTTGGCCCTATGCCGTCTGTGGCGCAGTGTTGTTGCCAATGTGAGAGTAGCACAGCGTCCTGCAGATTTCTTGTTTCCTTAAACTTGTCAAGTAACTGCTACTATGTGCAGAATTTTTCGTGTTAACAGTGTTTTTTAGCTTCTTGGACTCACCTACTGCGCTAAAATTTTCTGTACTGAAAAGGAATGTGGCATTGAAAACTCAATAAGTACTTTCATTGAGGCGAGTTGGTTCATTCTGCATTAAATCGACTGTACTTGCGCGAAAAATGAGCAAGTAAAGAGACGTAACTACAGGATAGTGCGCAAGTATAGTAGTATAGTTCTTATTTTTCGTGAAAGTATATAGTAGATTTAACATTGAAAACTGCGTGTTGTAGCACAAAATCGATGTATTTTTTCGATGGGTGATAAAAACCGACGAGTGATAAATGCCTCCCGTTCTTAGACCGCCACCAACTAGCCAACTTTCTGCTCTCGGTCGCATAGCAAGTCGCTGTCGAACACGCTGAATCTCACTCTTGCACCCGCATCGTAACTACCCTTCACCGCAGCCGGTGGAGAGAAGGAAGACGTAGAAACAGACGAGCAGGGACGGCGCCTGTAAACGAAGGAGAAAAGCAACGATCAAAAAAGGCGCGCGTACGCGAGCGCTCGTCGCTTCTCCCTCTAGCCTCGCAGACTGAGAGTGGGTCGATTCCACTTCTGCTGTTTACGAGCTCGGGGGCCAGGAACCGCCCTTGGCTCGCTCCAAGACTGACGACCGGCGTCTGTGGCCGACTGCTTTCACTGCTCTTTCCGGGCGCCTCAGTGGCGTCCCAGCTACGGTCACGTGTTCGTCGGTGTTCTCCGTCTGCGTGCTTGTTGAAAGCTGGATTCCTTAAAAGGGAAGGAAACGTTACGCGGCGCATTCCAAATGAAGCGAAGCAAGGCGAAATGGTTCTTCGGGCTAACAAAAACATTATCAAAGCGCAGCGTACCGGCGGAGTGGGAATAGAGCAACGAGAGCAGGAGGCATGTAGATGTCATGCTAGAGGGATGCGACCGGAATATATCAGACACGGCATAGAAGAGGCAGACTTGGATAGAGAAGAGTTCAAAATAAGAAGAGTGAAAAAAAAATCTCATTAAATTCAATATCCGAACTGAACATAATAAGCATGCAGATGAAGATGCAGAGGAGGAGGGCGATGACCACGGTGATTATGATGATTCAACTTACATCTTGTTGAAAGGTATTCGTGCCTGGGACTTATGTGGACACAGTTTCTTTAGAGCGCAATCGGGAATGTAGCCGAGACAGGGCAGCAGTGGAAGTTGTTAATGGGTACATGTGTACCCAAGCAACGCCCGAACTGTAACGCACGCCGTTATTGAGAACCATGGACGCTTTTCGACTTGCGCTTTCCTTTCTTTATGCTCAAAAATGTACACAGAGCGCTTATTCTTCTCGCGCACAGCGAAACGCAGCCGCTGAGGCAAGAAATCAGTTACGGCGCAGGAGCAGCTCAGTGCCTCAGGCATATATTTACTGCGAATGGTGACAAATTTAGGAGATTACAATGCCAAATTTATTTATCAAGGCTTCCTTGTTTCCATTTTACTACCTAGATGAGAAAGGAACGTACCTTTGCCTTGGTCCGTCCTGAAGAACACGTCATACCGGAGGATCTGTTGTATCTGTACGTTTGGTTGCAGTAAATCAGTTGATATGTTAAGTTGCCAAGCAAAACTAGACCGTTGTAAACTTAAAGAACGTTCTTTTGCAATATTATTCGCACAACACTAGTAATCTAAGGCTCTTCAGTGCAGATGGAAGTGCAGTGTTATAGCTACAACGTTCGCAATAGAAAAAAGCTGGACGCTGGTACCACACGTTTATCTTACAGAACACACGATGGCCGCCCCCCTTTTACGCACAGAGCGCATTAAAAAAATCATAAAAGAGAACGCTCACGTCTGGCGGCTTTGTTTTCGGCGTTAGTAGCGCGCCTCTTATTTCCTGCGCGTGGTTTACGGCATGATTTGTTACTCGCTCGGGCCGAGGCCGCTCCGGGCAGAAAAGACGCGACGAGATGAGGGGATAAAAATAAACGCACACTCGTCAGCGCGGGATGGGGCTCGCATAACGGAAGGAGGGTCTGCCTTCTCCTGGAATGAATGGCGCTTCTTGACGACGGTGCCAGGGAGTCGGGGGATGCCCGCTTTATGACGCTGTAGGGCGGTCGTCCCTAGCGCCGCATGCAAATGTTGCGCACATCTTACGCGCTTGCTGTCTCGTAGCTGCGCCCGCGGCCACGTTATTACGCGCCTTGCGCTCTCCTAGTCATTTTGGTTTTTTTTTTCCTGCTGTCAAAACTTAGAGGACGATGGAAGTGAGGGAGGCACGTAATAAAGCGAGACCACGCTAAGACTGGGTAGAACTTGTGTAAAGGCAGAACCAAGAACAAATAAACAGCTTAAAAAGTGCTCATGAGAGGGGATGTCTCGTGCATTGGCCTTTCATGGAAATATGGGCGAAAGGTCTGAAAATGTGACAGAAGCAGTCTGGCCTTCTTGGGTTGCTCTACAGCAGTAAACAGTACACTTAACAAAAATAAATATGGGAGACAAGAAACACTGCTGGTAGCGATGCAGGAACGTCCACATCTTCTATTTTTTCTTTTCTTTAGGTGACTGAGCAGTGCAGAGTGTTGAAGCACTTGCTGAAAGGTTTCACCACTTTTTTGTTCTCGTAAAGTAAACAACTCCCGACTGAGTAAACAAGCCGTAGTTGAAGTCACGCTTTATATTGTTCTCCACGGGTCGTGACCTGAAAGCAAATGTGCACGCGTCGGTGGCGGCATCACAAAAATTTAAATCTCAAACGTGTCTAAATGCGAGAACTGAAGAGCGACGACCTCCGGTGAGAGCACATTGTTAAACATTCTGAAATCAAACAGAAAGAAGCGGTAGCGCCCTCGCTTCTTGTGTAAACAGAAAAGGGTGGAATGAAACTAACATATTTAATAATTTATGAAAGCTTCAGAGACTTCTGATTTCAAACGTAAACAGCGGCCTCATGAAAAACGAGGGAAAGGAGAGGACTATACTGATTAAGAAAGTCTGTATGCTGCCGAATTTTCTCAACACATTTGAGACGAACACTGCCTGCAAGCATTGACCCTAAAAAAAAATCTTTTTCTTTTCTTTTTCCCGCAAGGAGTGCGTATTACGCAAACACTACAAAACAATAATTAGTGTTTAACATCCGGGCAAAATGTTATGCGGGAAATAGAGGCAAAAGAAAGCTGTTTAATGAAGGCAGGAGCGGTTTTGAAGCTCTGGCGAACCGTGCTTGTACAAAAATGCTGATGAGTGGTGTAGATAGGACGCACAATTTTTTTTCGATATAATGAACATATTAGCTGAAAACTAGCGTCAGGCTGTCTATAGGTTTTAGCCTCAAGAATGATAACTAATTATGTATTTAAGAAACAGGAATTAAAAAATCTGTCTTTTAACTAATCTGAGTGTGCGAGGTTTTCACGCCGAGAATTTGTCATTCTGTCAGTACCCCAGAATAAAGACGTTTCATCTGCAAGCCAAAGGTCTCTGCGCCGAAGGGTCCTTTTAACGGTGATAAATTTTGAGGCCGCGATCGTTCGACAGGTGGAAAGAGAGGAGTTCGTGTTTTTTGGCACGGTTCGCGGTCTGCTGAGCCCTGGTGCCTCGCGAGTCACCTAAGCAGAAAACAATTTCTAAGAGGGCCCGGAAAAAATAAACTATAGATAGCAAAGAAATAATTCTAACAAAAATAACAAGCGAGCAGGGAAGGAAAAAGGTGGCGAAGAGGGGGCAGGTTTCAGGTGACCAGAAAGGGAATGCGATCCCAGGCGCCGTAAGAGGAGAATCGGTGCTGGTACAGGCGTCTTTATTACATATTGCGCGCCACCGAAGGCGAGACGAGGGAGCCGCCCGGCCATGTGAACAGCCAGTGCTAGCACACTCCGCTCCGTTCGTCTGCCCCGCTCCCCCACCGGCAGATAAAGAAAAAAAAAGAAAGAAAAAACAGGAACAAGGTAGAGCAGCACTAAAGGCCATTCTAACCTCGCTACATGCCATATGCCCCACCCTGTCCCCATAACAAAGTACAAGCTACGTGACCCGACGGTGCGAGAGGCTGTGGCAGGGTGTTCGTGAGCGTCGCGACACGTCTCCTCATCCCGGGCCACGCTCCTTTTATCACCGCCAGCAGTCCAGTTGTATCACTTTGCTTTCCGCTGCGCAGTCTTCCTCTCTTCCCTCGCTTTTAGGATACAGCTGCAGGCTGCGCGAAGCGGCAACAAGAAATAGTACCCGCACAAACGGCAAAATAACGCCGGGGCTCGGGTCGCTGGAATCTCCTGTAGCTCCCCGGCTTTTCTCTGCTCCTTGCCTCGTCCAGGGGCAGCGGCCTGGAGGAAGGCCAACAGCGCGCGCGGACGCGTCGTTTTGACAGACGTCGGTGGGAGACAACAGCTGGCCCCTCTTTGCTGTCCGATCCATTTTTCCTCTTGAAGAGGAAAAGATGAAGGCAATCGCGAAGCGTTGCCGAGGCGCCAGAAGCGGGAGATAGGTGAGCCGAGTCGGGAGGTCGTCGATGGGCAGCCAATCTGCGGAGATGTGCCCTGAGAGCTTGCGCCAAATGGCAGCTATAACTAGACGGAGCTCAAGGCGCCTTGAGAGAAATGGTTTGTTTCTTTTTTCCCCTTTCTGATGTCATACCGCACATGTCGTTTCATTTAGTCTTTTTTATTGATTTGTCTTTAATCACCAATGTGCCTCTTCCATTTCTAATGATTTGTTTAAAAGTTAGTTGTTGAGTACGCTGTCATGTCACTTAGCGTCTCTTGCGTCGTACTGCCAACAAGACACCGGAAGTTCGAAACATATTACTCAGCTGGGAAGGCAATAAGAGCACGCGCGGTTACATGGGAGAAATGTTTTTTTGTAAGAATGTCTGGCTTGTGATGTTGTCAGGATATTGCAATGTTAAAATATGAAGAAGGAAGTTCTCAGTTCAGTCTGTTTATCCAAGCTTTCAGGGTCTATAATAACCACTACAATACAGTTTTCTCCAATTTTCCCCGCCGTGCGAAACACCATGCTATTTGAACCACCATGATTATGCATAGAGTACCTTCAAAGGGCTTGGGGAGATTGAAATTGACAAGCCTCGGATATGCTGCTTACCACGAAACCTTATATTGTTTTCAGTACATAACGAAATTAACTTAGCCAGAGATACCATGAGTGCAAATACTGTCGGCGTGGTTCTATTGGCTGTGCGCATTCAACACCTAAGGCCAACATCTTCGCCTCCATTTAGACAACTTTTTAGTGTCTCAAAGTGTGGCGAACATAGCTAATCACTTTCAATCGGCCTGTATCGCCTTTTGGTACTCTTCACAGTGAAAAAACAAAACAAAAATCTCCATTAGCTATGCTGATTAGCCGTCTTCACAATGTTATTAGTGTGCCGTCTACCGGTGCTGTCTCGGATGTCTTCAGCTCGAAGGACTCATACTATATACAGGTAATGACTTCTTTGTTCAGGTTTGACGCAGAAGTTCACAAATTCTCTTCGCGCGTATGAGCTTAACAGCTGTAATAACGATGATAACTCAACAGCGCTTTACCGCGGATGCATTTCCGTCAATCGTATGTTCTGCTGATAGGTTAGTTAAAAATTCTTGAAAATTGTGTTCATTTTTTAGAAATAATGAAGAATTAAATCTTAAAATAGAGCAGTGTATGCTTTTTTCTGCTTTTATTTTTGTAAAGCGAAGAAATTTATAAAGACTTATGCAGAAAAATAGAATATCCAGCCATGGTATACGGCCACGATATTCTGAACCAGTAGACTGGAAGAATGCAAGGATATCTCGGAGCGAGGGCACAGCTTTCGGCTGCGATCTCGCATCCCAGCGGAGAGCTATTCATCCCGGGGCACGCTGCTACTCGGTCGAGCAAATAGAGAGAAGGCCTGGGCAATTGCGAAGGCCCATCGAAGCAGAGGTACGTAAAAGAGGAGTTTTGATAGCGCCAATGCGAGCGAACGCTGGAAACGCCACAGAACGGTCCGCCGCCCAGCCAGCAAGCCATTCGCCGCAGACGGCGGGGATTTCCCCGAACATTCCCTTCAGCCTGTGTTTTATTTATGAGTGGAATTACACGTATGAACCTGGCCATTTGTCAGATCCATGCGTTCCACAGACCCGCTCGCGATAGGGGAAGGGGGGAGAGGGGCGTTGAGAAGCTGGAGAGGCGGGGTCCTGGGGGTGAGCTGAGGCGTGGTTGACACCCACATCTTCAACGGTCACCCTGCTGGTGGGATTCCGCTCACCAGCGTGCCCCCACTTAGCGTACGCGCTTTGACGGCGCTTGCATGCGAGGCAGTCCTTTCTAAGCCCATGCAGGCCGCATGACAAATGGCTTTTGGGGAAATGTCGCGAAGAAAGCGCATTGAAGAAATGGAAGGTGCGAAAACTCCTGGCCGGTGCTCGCTTTGTCGACGTGGACAGAAATGCGTAATGCACGCACCACTGCAAACCGCTTGAGCTTTCCAATGGCTGAATTCAGAACATGCGAGATGGATGATGTAGTTGTCGATAAATAACGGCAAAAAAGGCGACAGTGTCTATAACTTTTTGTGTATCTTCATTCCTGCCTCATACGCACACTGCTGTTGTCATAGAAACAAGGAGAATAATAAAGCTATTTATGCTCATAACCTTTGTAAGAAATATGGATAGCCATGTTAGTCATTCCTTCCTACGCTTTGAAGCGTTCATGGCTTCAGCCCTCAATGCGCAGTATCCACTAATGAACGCTTAGGACAGATTAAACCATAGCTATCGCGTTATAATAAAAAAGGGTCCTTATTTCATTTCACTTCACATTTCTTGAGACAGCACCAAATACTTGGTCGCATGCTAGAATAACAAAGCACACGAGTCAATCTCGCCAAAGCGAAGATAGGCCATGTGTCCTTTGTAACGAACAAACGATGTTACTTTAAAGAAGACTTACTTTTGATGGTGTCGCTACTTCTATATCGGCACAGCGGAGAGGCTCTAGATGATTCTTAATAGCGATGACTGCTAACAGAGGATGGACACAGGACCTTTCCTTGAGTACTGGCATCGGAATAAAAAGATCACGCTATGAATCAGTACGGGAAAAGGTGGGAATACCGGGTTGAGGGTTGTGGTCTACGATGCAATGTGACACAGTGCTTCCTAGAAATGATCGGAAAAAATGATTCAAGAGAAGCTCTGATCATATATGTGATATTTCACATCATTTATGACCTCAATTCTTTTTTTTTCTCTGCTAGCAAAGTAGCGCATTATTATTCACAAAAAGAAAGTCTCATGATTAAAGCAGGACACCCTGCACTCTGGCATGGCTTTAATTGTAAACCTGTGCAGTAGAATGAGATTTTATTAGTAATTAGTCTTGGTAATATGCAAGTATTTGAAAACAATATTAGTGTGTGCGTGTGTGTTTACGCGTAAGTGAGAGAGAAAGAGAGTGTGTTTTGTACTGCGCCTACGCAAGAAGTTTTTATTGATAAACCAGAATGAAGACTTACTTGACGGCTTTAATAGAGTTCGGCATTTAAAAAAAAGAACAAAAAGCATATGTTTTCCCAGAAAACTTCATAGAGCACTGCGCAGGTTTTTGTGAGTGCCGGTTTTATACGTTGAGAGGAAAGTAGAACCAAAGACAAACGCACACACATATGCTACAATAACGCGGAACTCGGAAGGGTACGCCAAACTACGGTTTTCGACACGTGCATGGTTTCTGACCATGAAAAAACAGCTTTAGCGCCTGCCACTAGGCATGGTTCGGCACCTCCGCACGATAATACGTAATGCAGCAATGCACGCTTTACAGGCAAGTTTCCTCATCTGGATTACACAATTTCTGATTATTTTTATTTTTTTTCTGGCGTTTGTGAATTCCTTGTTAAGGCGTGTTATATCATGCCACATAAAACAAAAACAAAAAATGCACGATGCTTCCCATTGCTCAATACGAGTCTTCCTTGTGTGCAAGAAAGAAATTCGGGGAAGTTATAGTATTGCCTAATGTGTGCGAGAAAAGGGCTCTGTTGGTTCCACTGCGCAACCGTCGCTTAGAAGTGATCGCGAAGAAAGCCTAGGCCATGGAAAGGAGGGCGCGAGTGCTGGGCCTCTCAGCGTTAAATGTCGCCTGTCAGTGGAGAGGACTTTCAAATGACTGTCTGCGATGACTACGAAAGTAAATAAAACGACGATAGCGCGCGCGCGCGCGCGTGTGTGTGTGTGTGTGTGTGTGTGTGTGTGTGTGTGTGTGTGTGTGTGTGTGTGTGTGTGTGTGTGTGTGTGTGTGTGTGTGTGTGTGTGTGTGTGTGTGTGTGTGTGTGTGTGTGTGTGTGTGTGTGTGTGTGTGTGTGTGTGTGTGTGTGTGTGTGTGTGTGTGTGTGTGTGTGTGTGTGTGTGTGTGTGTGTGTGTGTGTGTGTGTGTGTGTGTGTGTGTGTGTGTGTGTGTGTGTGTGTGTGTGTGTGTGTGTGTGTGTGTGTGTGTGTGTGTGTGTGTGTGTGTGTGTGTGTGTGTGTGTGTGTGTGTGTGTGTGTGTGTGTGTGTGTGTGTGTGTGTGTGTGTGTGTGTGTGTGTGTGTGTGTGTGTGTGTGTGTGTGTGTGTGTGTGTGTGTGTGTGTGTGTGTGTGTGTGTGTGTGTGTGTGTGTGTGTGTGTGTGTGTGTGTGTGTGTGTGTGTGTGTGTGTGTGTGTGTGTGTGTGTGTGTGCGCGCGCGCGCGCGCGCACGTGCGCACGCACGCCTAAGTTTTTCGACGCAATGAAAACTAAATGAAAGTGACGCTACGTGTCGAGACAGGAACTTGACACCAGTCGCACAACAGTGACACAACAAAGGAAAGCAGGCATTTAATGGGAGATCGCCATTCGCAAGGTCATTTATTTATCAACAATGCACAGTTGCGGGATGCAGGATATGCAAGGGGAACTGCTAAATACATAAAAGGAGCTCTAATAATTTTCATCAAATGTGTGAATGATGGAGTAAAATTTTGTTTAACGGCTGTCATTTCGAGTGCTGCATGCATTGATGGAGTCGGCAAACAGCACGTCCTTGCAGACATGTACAGCGTACAGTGTAGACATGTAGTGTAACCGCGATTCCGCGGGTATAGCAACCACTCTGCGTGCCTCGCACAACAGCGTTGACATTTGTCACATGCAACTCGGTTGCCTGAACTGTGTTCAAGAAGGCCTGCACGACAAGAGAGTGAAATGTTGCAGACGTAGACCAGATCACACAATATTACTATTGTGCTAATCTAGGGACGCTTTCCAGCCACTCCATGAAAACTCGAAACAAAACACTCGCTGCCAAGGCAGAACCCTCATCATTAATGAACAATGAGCACGGGAGACCAATCTCGGCGGGCTTCGGATGAACTGTTTTTGCTCTTTCTTTTTTTATATATATTCTGCTTTTCGTGTACTGTTCGTCCCGACGTGGCTGGACCGGGGCTGTCGGGGCAACGCTCCTGAAGCCAGCTAAGCGGCCCCTCGAGCGTGTCGAGGCGAATCTGCCTAACGCGCGTACTCGGAAGTGGTCGGTGGGCAATCTGCTTATTATCAGAAATTAACGGCTGCGGAAGCGAAGCCGCCCTCGTTGCGGTCGGGAGGAAAAATCGTTCGACTGGAACCACTCCGTTCTCTCGAGCGGTTGACACCGGTGGGGGAAAAAAACTGTCAAAAACAGAGCTTAGCTTTGCTTGCAGAGGCAGAATCGAGGCATATGCAGTACAGTAGTGCCAATTCTTCGTAGAAAAGCGACATGTTTTAGTGGCGCGAGAAATACAGTTACACCATTAGTGCCAATTGGGTAGTGAGTTTTGTACTTTGGTCAAAATGTGTGAAACAAGTGACAGCGAGAGAAAAAAAAATGCCCTAGCGAAAATTAGTTTTTGAGGTGTTTGATGATTCTATTGTGAGGATGTGTGACAAGGGGAAAAGCCAGCACTATTGTCAAGGCCGATGAAGTTGAGCGTGTGACGGAATCTCGTCTGATCGGGAACGTACATTTGAAAAATAAGACCAGAGAAAAAAGGTTCATTCTTGACGTTTCGGCTTCCGCACGAAAGCCTTGTTCACAATGAATTCATCACCAGACATGGGTCGTTTAAATATGGTTGAATAATCGGCGCAAGGAGCGTGCATATATCGTGTTTAGATTGCCGTCGTTCCGGTTTAACGCGTTTGACGTAGTTTGTATGATTAGGGATTCCAAATGAAGTCGTGATGCTGCTACTTTCTCCGTTGCGATGATCCTTGCCTTGTCACAGTAAATTTTGTGGCCATTCACGACGGCGTGCTCCGCTAAGGCGTTGTTGCGAATGTTTTCGTTCTTTGCGTCCCGAACGTGCTGCTGTAATATTGTCGAGGCCGAACAACTGTCACAGGCCGAACAACTGTCACTGGGGTAGGCGTGCCCTGACTACTTTCCTGGCATATAATCAGTAGTCATGCTTTGATTTAATATGTTTGTGCTGATGAAGCTTTCCCACAACGAGTCCTGGTATTGATAATGAATAACGTAAATCTTTTCACCGTTCTATTTTGATTGGCGAGGTACGGGCGCTTGGCTACTGACCCGAAAGACGCGGGTTCGATCCCCGCCGCGGCGGTCGCATTTCGATGAAGGCGAAATTCTAGAGGTTCGTGTACTGTGCGATAGCCAATGCACGTTAAAGAACCCCAGGTGATCGAAATTTCCGGAGCCCTTTACTACAGCGACCCTCATAGCCTTAGTCAATTTGGGACGTTAAACGCTCATAAAACATAAACCATTTTACTTTGCGTTAACGGCAAATATGTACGAAGAAAACATGAGCGAATGAGGTCTTTTTCTGCTAAAAGCAAAACTGTGATTTCTTCCTAATAATGAGTTCGGCCGGAATGGAGCCATTTGTGTTTTGAAAATTCTAGAAAGAAACATTTTAAAAAAACGCTCACACAGCTGTGGGTGATACAACGGCCCGAAATTTTTCACAGCATGAAGCTGAATCCTGTTAGTTTTTTTTTAATCGGTTAGTGCACGTGGTAACACGCAACTGGGTTGATTGGAGGGTCTGCCACAGCGAGTGCATGTTTTTGCAATGCCAGATTTTTGGTCGCGTACAAAATTAATGCGCCAGCGCAACCGCGCTGAACGGAAGGGTACAGCGTCTCCTCATGGAATAGTAATTAGAAACTTTGTGCCTCTCCAAACACGAAGCGCTTGGCGATGATATCGCTGCGGGCAGTGAAACGTTTGTGTTTTTTGGTGAGAGCAGTTTTTTTTTCAGGTTATTAAAGCATCGTTGCTTTCTAAATAAGCGTAATTAAAAAGCAATACTTGTTCAAATGCCCCTTTTTTTGCTATTTCAGACCTGCGTTTGTTTGTTTTATTGCAGTGGGCGTGCTTCACTTCATGTGTTTGCCGTCCAGGACTGCAGGAGAAAACGCTTTTTTGATTATTGGGACTAACATATCACATGCACAGGCCTCGCATGAAAACTGCACCTTTCGGGATCTTTTCTTCCTGTGTTAAACAGGCGTTGCCAGTGAAATAACAGTTCCGCAGAAAACATTACCATATAACCACAGGCTTCATTAGCCTTAACCTGCAAAGTAAAATAATAAAGCAAACAAATCTAATGCACGAAGAGATTTTTTTTTTTTTGTCAAGTGCTCCTTACAAGCGCCAGATCAGGCTATAAACTCTTTCTGAGTAGAGTGGTCTTGAAGCATCGTTTACATCTTCAGGGTACATTGAGAAAAAAAATTTAATGCTTCTTGTGGACGTTATATCTCAGGGTTGTGCTAACAGGGGAGCAACATTATGGCAAATCATTTGCTTAAAGATCTCTGCTTCTCTACTCCTCAATTTACTCCCTCTACGCTTCCGAACTAGGGAGGAAAAAATCACTGGTTTCAACACTTTCTGATTCTCATTTTGCGCAGGTTAACATAATGCGCATATCTCTCACCTACGCGCCTAACTTCCGTGTGGCTGAAAATTACTCCAGACGCTAGTGACGAATGGCGCGTGTGCATTGTACGCTCTGAGACAACTTACCTTACGGTGGCAGGAAATACAGGTAGAAAGAAAATACAACTTAACAAAGAGGAAATTTGATGGAAGTAATTTTTGCGCGGAACGCGAGGTCATTAAACTCACGACGTTCCTCGCAGCCTTAATGCGGACTCGGTTAGTCGACATTTCAAGGGCTAGCCCACTGTGTACACCATTTATGTTTGAATTCATTATTATTCTTTGCCGGCTATAAGATGCACACACGGTCCTTAATAGCCAATGGCGGCAGGCGAAAATAGCTGACTTCTTAATGGGCAGCCACTCAAAAGGGAGCTGTACTTCTCTTCCTCAATATTTCGTGATCCTCAAAAAAAAAAAAAAACTAAGCCAGTTTTGTGGAGCCGGAAAACGTGGCATCACCGAAGTCGCCGATGGCACGTGTCTCTTTCGGGTCATTTGTGCGTCATTTTCTCTCCAGTCGCACGCGATTACAAATCGCAACAAAGTACCAAGCCATGTAGTGTGCCTTTGTATCAGTTCGTTTATTTCAAGCTTGCTCAAAGAAAACAAGAAGAATTAGAAAGTAAGTAAAAGTGTATAATAAAACCAGCAGCAGTGCCATAAGCGGAACATTGATAAGCCACTAATTACCCGTAAAGAGCTCTTGTGTGGCTTTCAGTGTAAACGCAATGGATCTCTGGGCTTAAAATTACCACAGAGACAACGCTACCGCCAAAGTTTCTATCGTTCTCTCTTTTTAATGTCTTTTGATTAGATGCACCAATTAAGTGGCAGCCCAACTTGCTTCGCGGCATTAATTAGAAAGAAAAACGCAGCAAATAAAATATTTATCTCAAAACTGAGCCCTATAAAAAAGCCGAAAATAATATGAAGAACGTGTTCTGGCATAATGCAGCTAATTATGCTAATTACGTCTTTGCTGTTCGACTTTCTATCACAAAAGCAAAACTATGCATTGATATGCAGCTGCGCTGTTAAGGACTTCGGCTTTGTCGGCGCGGTTAGTCCACTGAGACACATAATAAGCTTCGCAGACCGATCAAAGAAAAGTCTTAGGGAAAGGACTTGTCCACATACTGGATCCAGTCAAAGGCACTGCTTCTTAGATTTTTTTTTACGCATTTCACATTCGTGCATTTCTCTGCACTGTTTTGGCCGGGATAGCGTTCAATGACGAAACAAAACTAGATTGAAAAAAATCTGTGAATCTTGAGCTCAGCTTTGAAAGCGTGGTGCACGTTATGTAAAGAAGCATTAGTAGGGTCATTAGTGGTTCAACCTTTGTTGCAGCCCTGTGGAAGTCAGATAAGGAGGGCGTTGACGAAATCATCGGGCGCACTAAGCTGAGAGACTGGACAGTAGCGGACGGGGGGGGGGGGGGGGGGGGGATGTGGCGCTTGCAGTAGCACACCGGAATCACTTCCGGTCAGTGGCGCTTGCTTATGGCTGCGTCCTCTCTTGGTCGGGCTTCTTGACTGAAGCTTGGCTGTTCCTCTGCCAACTAGCGTCGAGGCGACCGAACGCAACAAGGGCAAAATAAGATAACCCGGTAAAACAGGAAGCGCCGTCGGCTAGCAGGAGCAGCCACGCAGTAACGGGCAAACCACCAAGCATCGACTTTGTGCGGGGAAGCCCACGTGTGGAGCCCCAACTGGCAGCCAAGTTGCTACTACTGTGGGCTTCTTGCGCCGACGTTGGGAGCGCTTTCTCTCTCCCTGAGAATCTCGTAGCTTGGCAGTATTGATCGGGCTCGAGCGTGTTTCGTTGCCGAGAGGAAAAGTCAGAGATATGGGTGCGAGGGGAGAAAGCTCGGGGTATGGCGTCCTAACGAGGACCGCTTGTTATGTGAGCGCCACCCCTCTTCGCATCGAGGGACATAAACAGGGGATGACAGCAGTCTCGCGCGAGCAGGTCTTTTTCCAGCACTACTCATCGAGCCAAGTGAAGCGAGCGAGTAGCCACCAGTCTCATCTCGAGAAAGAGATCCCGCGTCGGTGAAACGCATAAGAGTGCTTTCACGACTACATCGTTGAAAGACGCTATTCGTCGTTGATGCTCGCAGCCTGATGTCAGGGTTGTAGGATTGTAGGTTGGCTTTTTTGCTTACGTAAGGTTACGACGCTTCGCTCGACCGCTTTTCCCAGTTTCTAATTTCAAAGAAAAACATGACCGTCAGAAGACGTAGTGACTAAGACTGAAATCTTCTTCGTTTTCTGTAATTCTAAAACTGAATGCAGAATAATTCACAAAAGAAAAAAATGCAAGTAACGCTGTTTAGTAAATAAAGCATCGCTTGCACCAGCCTTTGGCATGTGAAATAGTTCAGTAAGCTGTCATGGTGTTCTGCGTTATTGAACTGCTAATTCCAAGCTAGTCGACGACGAAAGCGAGCATTTACGCAAGCTCCTCGGATGTGGTTGACTTTGTGTCTTTTTTTTGCAGTTGAGATGATAGCAGCGTACCAGACATTATTTGCGAACTGACAGGTATGATTGGCGATCTGAAGGGTCCTGAAACACCCTTCCTTGGCAGTATCAGTCTTTCTTTTTTCTACCTTTAATTTTCTGCAAGCTGCAGGGTAGAGTCAATGCACCACGTCCAAAAAATTTGTTCCACGATCAGTCATGAGAATCCATACTGCTGTTTTTTAATGTCGTTTCCGACATTGTGCACGTGATCGTACTCATCTCTCCTGTCATAGAAACTTTTAATTTCAATCGCGCGACGAATTCTATAGGTGTTTTGAGAGGCGATGAATTTAATCCAAATCGTAAATGAGGTACACTAAAGGTTTAAAATCAGCAACCAATCGCAGCTGTGGTACGATGAAATTGGCGTTCTGCTGGTAAGCGCAATTTATAGGGTTCGATTACGGCCACCCGGCTAGATTACGATGATGCAACCTGAGAAGTCCTCCTGTGTTTTCAAAGAAGTCACGAGTGATATGGATCATTTTTAACCTTTCTTCTCAGCGTAAATTTCAAATTTCTCGCAAATATTTAAATTCTTATTGTGATTGCAAACATTGACCTCTCTAATTACGATGTACTGGAGAGTCTATAGACGCTTGCGCTGAAATTTAATGATGGGACGCTAACGTATCATCACGAGCAATGCGGTTTAATCCCATTTGAAACTTGTCATTTTCGTTCGCTTCCAGCACGTATCATTTTATATCATTTTATTGTATTGATTTATATAGTCTACCCAATCATAAAGAAGTATGCTGCCATTTTAATAAAATAAGCTGCACTTGCTAGGCGTTTCTTCAACAACCTCTTCTTTTTTTCTTTTGCGGAAATGATAGATTTGCACGAAACCGTACTCATACTGTGCCTCGTGCGCGGTATTGTGAAAAAAAAAAACGCTTTCATGCATGCCAGCCAACGAATACGGCATTACCGTCACGGGCAAAACACGAAGTTTTTTTAAATGCATTGTTAAGGAAAACATCTAAATAATAAAACATGAAACACGTGCGTGAGTGCTGTGTGCTTTTCCGCGGAACAGCGCTGATGCTCCTGACAACCGGGATTCCCTTGCGCTGGGAAAGGGGTCTTGTCTGACACAGGCCCGGCGTAAGTGATATCGATCAGTGAAGGCGGCACCAGGCGCAAGTTTCGGAGGGGGGAAAAAGCAAACAAACAGCACTGGTATTGAAGGAGTTATTTGAACAGAATAAAAAGAAAAGACGGGAAAGCTGCCCAAAGAGTGCAGCATCTCACCTTTCAACTCCGTGCTCTCACGAAAGAAGCACAGAAACCAAGAACGTTCCCACAATTAATATTACTGCCACATCACACGGGACCATTTTTCTTCCTCTCTGTTCTTTCTTCCATCTCGAAACCTCGGAAAGAGAAAGGCTAGGCTGCTGTAATCACGGATTAGAAATGTGAGCAGAGAGGAACTGAGGTGCGCTTCGGGAGTACGCGGCAACAGTCGCGCGTGGCAAATTGGATGAACGGAAGTAATCCTCTTTCGCTAACGTCTCCTCCCGTGCTTGCACAAGACGCCTGACTGCATTCCGGTGCTGAAAAAGGCAGCTCGGCTACGCGGCACGGCGCGGAGGCCGCACGGCAAAGCGAAAGAGAAGGACGATCATCCCGGCGGCAGACATGGCAACATTAATCAGGCGCATATCAGATTTATTCGCGCGAGCTGCGCGTCTTCTACTGGACTATGCCGCTGGCGCAAATGTAATTAGCCGCGAGGACGGCCAATGCAAAGCCGGCCACGTGTTCGGGCCAGTGGTCATTAGGGAGCCCTGGGACAAGGCAGTGGCATGTTTGAGCCTGCACGAGCTGTGTGTTGTACTGACCGGTGTGCTGAAAGCGAGGAGTAATTGAATTGTACGTCGCCGTATTATCGCTGTGTTCTGGGGCTTCAAGACAGCGACCGATGTTGATTTACCGCAGTGTTACGGTTCTTTTCACAGTCGAAAGTGCGTTAAGGACAAAACAAAACAGACAGGCGCCGTGTTTTGTGATCTTTTTTTGCGTTATGATTGGTCTTCATAACGCGCTTTGCATGCAGACGTTTCTATGACCGTGCGGAAAAACTTAAACTCAGTGAACTGATCTCAGTAAATGAATTTTATGGCCTGCGGAGTTTGCGTGAGCACTCTGGGCTCTTTTTTTTTTCTCTAGTTGCCAGCAATAAACGAAATAATTTCTTATATGGTACGACAGATTGATATGACTATAATTTTCGTCATACAGAATAAATGTCCCTTAGTAGTGCGCATCATATTTCAAATTCAACATAAGTTTAATTCACTTTTGCAAAGCAGGTCTCCGTCATTTAAACGCAACATGGCGGTTATGCTTAGTTTGTAGATTTAGGGAGACAGTATCATCGAGTTATATGCCTGTGGAATCATGTTCAAAGACGTTAAGTTTCCACAAATACTTTAGTTACTTGTTTCTTTTTTCCCTTTCTCTAACCTCATTATCTTGTTCCCCTGATAGCTTTCAGACTGCCCATCACCTGCACACCTATTTGCAGTGCAGGGTGCAAGGAAAAAAAAACAAGATATTAGGCAATTGGTACAATTCATATAATATCAGCGAATCTCTTCCGATAGCTCCGTTGGGTGATGTCTTGGTCGCAGGAGCAATGTTCATTCCTCTAACCATTGATTTAGGGGAAGAGTTCTCACCTTCAAGTCAAGAACTTGAGGCTAAACGTGAAGTCCTGTGACACAGGAGCGCACGTTTCGGTAACTGTGAAAATGCAGGCATGAAAACATAAAATAAAAATCAAGCCGGGCAATAGTAATCTACCCGAATCTTTGCTCGTATCGACCTCAAGCCCTAAGTTGAAAATTTAAATTATGTAGTGTTATAATAGTATCTATATCTCTGCCGCTTGATAGACGCTATGAGAAATGAACCACCATGTAGCGCTTCATGTGCTCTATAAGGGTGATGAGAAACCAGCAACGACTGATGGCGTAATACAGACGTGCGGAATTTGTTAGCTTACATATACAGAACAAATACATAGGCACGCGATGACGCCGGATAAACAACAGCAGGCTCTTCCAGAAATGACCAATCGCTCGAAAACCAGCCAGGCCTAAACAATCTCAGCGTGTCGTTCGCTGCTAGTTCGAGCACACTATTTCCGCCCATCCACATTGTCCTAGAGTTCGCGGAAAATTTGCATTCCTGTGACGCCAGAGCATCGCTGCTAGGCGGCCGCCAGTAGTACATCGGAAAGTCTGGTAGTCTCGGGCGCCCAGCGTCAGTGTGCCCGAGCGGAAGGAGCGAAAAGACAAAAGCTATCTCTCCAGCGACGCCGTCAGCGTTCGTCTTCAGCGCGCCAACGCCGGCCACAGAGGGAGAGGGGGAGGGGGAGCCCTGCCCTCGCCGCGCTGAGCCGGAAAGCACGCGACCAGCATTAAACTCCTCGTCCGGTGGGGTCCGAAGGCAGCGCTCCCTGTGTATGTCCACGTAGGGGCGCTCGCATGATCCCGACTAGGGTTCGCAATTAGCGGTAGGGCAGAAATCTCCCTCGCTCCGTTCGTTGCCCACGGGGCCCGGCCATACGTAACGAGGTTAGGCCGAGATCTTTCTCCTCGCCGGTAGTGCGTCGTCTGTGTATGGCTGCGTTCGCGTAGGTGCAGGAGTCGGAGGGGAAACAGGGGCGTTCGGCAAACGCGACGACGTTGGGATTCGGTCGCGGCTGCCGGCAATGTTTCGTGCCCCGGACCCCGGCAGCGGCGGCTGCGCGACGAGGTGCTGACGAGTCTTAAGCCTAATGAGCGAAAAATGGGGAATAGGGGAGGGGAAATGAAGAAGACGGGGAAGGAAGGGAACGCGGGACACCGTCGTCGGTGACCCCTGAGCGTGCCCGGTGCGCAGCCGCGTCGCTCGCTTGGCGTAACCCGCGTATTTGTCCGCCCTTCTCCCGGTCTTGCTCGGAATCAATTAGTGGTTCATCTGCTGGAGGGGACGAGGGCCGCTACCTTCCTCGCTCGGGATCCAATGCATCGGGAACGAAGCATCTAATATGCAGGGAAGGTGCGAGCGCGCAGCCGGGCCTGGAGATAGAGAGACTAGCGAGGTGAGAGGGAAAGGGGAAACCTCGTGCGCGTGAAGCGCGCGCGACGTTATAATTGAGGCACCTGCCGGTTGAGTGCCGGGGTCCTTGGCGCGTGGAGGCGAAGAGCAGTGGGGAACAGGGAGACGGAGGCCCCGCCTGGTGGAAGAAAAGTGGGGGGGGGGGGGAAGAAAAGGGAGAGACGCTTTCCCGACGGCAGGAATACGGCGGCGTTCATTAAAAGTAATTAGAAGTCGAGACGTAGATCTCGACAGCCCCGAGCAGTCTCTTTTTAACGAGTGCCGCTGCGCCTCCTGATGACATTCCCGCGACCACCCGCGCCGTAATGTCGGTGAACTTTTCTTCTTCCTTCCACTCCTCGGCGGATGAGCAATTTGGGAAAGACGTTCACCGAAGTCGTGGCGGAATGAAAGGGGGCGCTGCGAGTTTGTCAGCCGTATTTTCGCTTCCCTTCTTCTCCTTGTCTATTTTTAGCGCTCACACGATTTTTTTTTTTCTGAAACGTACGGCGGTATGGCAGAAGGATGTGTTGCGCAAATTGGTTTTAGTCTTTCGGAGGATTTAGCCAACCAAATGGGATTCCTTGTCGGGCAGCCTGGTTTTGAGAGCGCATATAGGACTCAACACTGAAAGCCTGTGCATAACTTTGCGTTATCGCAATAAATATATCTACCGTTCGTACATTAATCCGGTTTCATCACGCGCACGCCGCGTTGCAGAGCTGTCAGTAAAAAGGAATATTTTGCACGTTGGTCGATACGAGCACATTTCTTAGGTAAACGACTGTAGAGGGAGCGTCATGTCAACCCCAGGATTCCTTTTCCGCGCACACTAACGCCGGTTTAGATACCAAGTTCTCTTTCTGCTGCGGACGAAAAAGAGATTTGAATCCCGACTGTAACCAAAACGAAAAGTCTTTCAGAAAAAATTTGGAGGTCTTACTTTTGTTCACCGACGAAGTAAAAATTACGGGTCTCCTTGAAAAGAAGCGTATACGCAAAAATCCCGATATATATATATATATATATATATATATATATATATATATATATATATATATATATATATATATATATATATATATATATATATATATATATATATATATATATATATGTGTGTGTGTGTGTGTGTGTGTGTGTGTGTGTGTGTGTGTGTGTGTGTGTGTGTGTGTGTGTGTGTGTGTGTGTGTGTGTGTGTGTGTGTGTGTGTGTGTGTGTGTGTGTGTGTGTGTGTGTGTGTGTGTGTGTGTGTGTGTGTGTGTGTGTGTGTGTGTGTGTGTGTGTGTTGTTTTTTCGAGGCTGGTCCTCAAGCCGAAACGTCGTGAATTGAATCCTGTTATGTTTCTTCAATTTTTGGTGATTTTATATTATATTGACCAAATTAGCTGCCAGAAATCACTTTTGATATATATATATATATATATATATATACCTGTTACGTAAGCGTATCTGATGCACAGGAACTGTCGGAACTGTCTTTACGGTGACGCAGGGTCGTTTATTGATAATCTAGAGCGCAAACGGCAACCAAGCACCAACAGATGTCGCTCACTGTCTTTCTGAGATTGCTTGCAATGGCGGTGGTTTGTCGTTATTCGAAGCTCGTGGCCATTTCCGTGCCTTCTGAAGCAAAACACAACGGCTCCTCCCGCGGGGCAAATCTTCGGGCATCCAAGATTATGTCCGCGGGGGGCAAATGGACGGCGGCGGAGAGATGAGGAGGAAAACGAGGGAAAACAGAAAGGAACTGAAAGAAAGAGAGATAGAGAGAAAGGAAAGAGGGGAAAGGAAAAGGAAAAACAGGAGCGGAGGATAGTAGTACCAAGCTGAATCTTCAGAGCTGGCCTTCTTGCCTCTCCCACAGACGACGCGTCGCTGGCTTGTGGCAGAGACGTGCGGCCAAAAATCTTGTTAGCTCGAAACGTTACAGGGGTTTCCCACTCTCTGTCTCTCTTTCTCCCTCTCTCTCCCCCCCTCTCTTCCTTGGTCACGCGGCGGCGGCGGTCATTCGTTCTCAGTTGATCGACTGAAATGCGGTGAAACGGGTGACGTCGTCGTGACGTCCTTGTGACGTCAGCGGAAAGCCGTGAACAGACACCGCCAGGAAGAGGGAAAGGAGGATGAAGTGAAGGAGGAAAGGAAGTAATGTGCGACCCGTCCTTCGTCCTCGATGGCGTTCGTTCCGTCGTCTCCTTCTCCTCGGTGCATTCTCGCCAGACCGCGGACTCTCTCCCGCTGCCCTGAACGATCGAGTGGCGCCCGTTACCGTGCGCAGAAGAATGAACATAGCCGGGCAGGCGTTTGCGAGAACTTGAAAGCGGCGGACGCAGGTGCGAGTTTTCCTCGAAGCCTATATATAGGTGAACGTGAACTGCGGGCGGCGCGCAAGCTTTTGGTTCTTTGATCAGTGCCGGGTCTATGCTATCGACTGGAAGGGAAAAAAAATAAAAATAAAGGAAAGAATAAATCACGCTTTTCAAGCGCTGCAAGATGTGAGGAGTTTGAGGCGCGATCAGCTTTTGTTGTGGAGAAAAAAAAAAACAGCTGAAAGCGCCTTCGATTCGCAGCGCCTCTTATCGCTGTCGCCTGCAAAACTCGGGAAATTAAATGACTGCTCGCAATGTTTTCTTCTTTTTTTTTCGAAGGATGTTATCATATTTTGTCAGTAGCGAAGTTAGGTATATGAAATGTCGATGCATATTTGAAAACGCCGATCCATCACCGCGGATTTCGCTTTGCGAGTGAAATTTTTGTTTATTGGATTGTGGGCAACCGTCGGTGCAAACACAACGTTTCTCGCGAATACTGTGCTACGCTCGCTGAAACCTGTTACCCCGACTACCTGCGTGGTAAGAGGCACGGCAACGGGCTAGGTAGTTGCACTTTTTTTTTGTAAGTTTTCGATCGCCTTAGAATTATAGACTGAAGGAACGGCTGTTTTTATCTTCAACTGCACACTTATGTGCCCTGGAAGAGAAACAGGACAAAGAAGAAAAGGCGGGGAAGTTATACGAAAGAAGGTACAGGTTTGATACTTCACACTGCGGTAAATTGAAGAAGAGAAATAACAGGAGAGGAGAAAATAGAAATTAGTTTAATATTAAATGTGTGACATGAAGATGTAAGCTAGGGCTTTGCGTACGTCAGAGTCGTAGTCCGCCGACCTGGCCAACCACCTGCTGAATGCAGATTCACATTTGGCTGTTTTCTGCACTTTCACGCTGGCACGTGTTCGCGCATCAACCTGCTTGAAGATGCAGAATATGTCAGAGGTCTTCCACTCTCAAGGTATTACTTATGATCTGTGGTCGAACTGATGCAGGGAATCTATCTGAACAGCTGAACAAGAATAACCTGTTTTCCCTCTAGTTTAGGACTTGGGAAGAAAGTATCTTTGCGAGAGTACGTATTATTTTCTTTCGACTGCTTTAATTGCGAAAAACTATAAAAGGGATATTCTTTTAGGCGTTTTCTCGCACTCTTAGGTACCCACATGTTCGTGTGCAACCTATATGGAATGCAAAGAAATTACATCCAGTTATAGTTTTGCGCACTTTCCTGTATGGCGAAAAAAATGCGAAGCAGCTAGGTGTATCATCCTGTCCTTCATAAGGTGCCAGCAATTTCGCCATATTATTTGGTTAAGAGAGAGAGAAAAATCTGCCGCTCAAACACATCCAAGAGTAAACTTCCTAAGCTAAGATGCAAAACGTCGCCGAAGGAGCCACGCTTTGGGAAGAAAGCGGCTCTGTTTCATTTTTTTTTTGTAGATGACTAGGTGGCCTAGTTGAAATACGACGATAAAATTGAAGCAGGAGTGTCCTCACAGCAGAACCTTGCGCAGCACTAAGTTTTGTTGTTTTACGTGAAGTTCATCAGTTAGCACTGCTTTAGTATTAAGATAACAAGGAGCTGAAATTTCAAAGGCATGGGCGTTTATGAAAGGTGCATCGTCACGGAGAACGGCTGTAGGCGCAGTTCTAAGCACACGCCTTCAAGTTTGTCATATCTGCCTGCTCAGAACGTGGTTCTATAGAAGCAGCTTGACTAGAAAGACTAGATTACTGGGCACAGTCTTACAGTTTCGTAAGATTAGCACGCTTGCAAGGGAACTGCAAATGTTTTCTGGAATTCTTTTTTCTTCCTTCTATTCTGGGGTGAAGTCGCCTTTGGCGTCGGAAAGAAAGGGCAAGCGGGAACGAAATTAGAACTAAACCTGACGGTGCTCAGCGAGTCTTTGCAGTCCGCCTTTAGCTTGAACGTCACGTTTCATTGTGCTTTGCCGTAAGCTTACCTGTCAGGAGAGGTTGAGTCCTTTTCGGAGCTGTATCACACGGGACACTTATTATCATGCCTGCATTGAAAAAAAAGATGTACGAATGCGCTGACAGCTGGAAAAGCACAGTAGTTATTAAGTTTGCTGGCGCCTTGATAATACTCCTGAACATGCACGAAAGTCGTGCCAGGTGTCCATAAAATTAGATCTTACATGGATTTCAAAGCAAATAATACAAGAAGAATGTGTGTTTTGCTTTCATGAAGGCGGAGCAACTTTCGTGGTAACATCTAGGCGTTGAGCTGATGAGTCGGTGGGGACAACGTAAGAGGATTATTCGGATAATTTTTAAAACTGTATTGAAACGTTTGAGTCGACATGCTTACAGAAGTTCTGTTAAATATGTTTAGTATTTCTCATTATTCACGGCCTCTCCCTCGGACTGTGGCGTCATTTAGCGTAGCAATGTTAGGCAAGCGTCATTTTTGCTGTGTTCACGCAGTTATAGTAAGCGGTTTTCAAATGTCCTTGCGGCGCTAAGCTCTACTGAACCTAACTTGGGGCGTTGTACAGTAACGATCGACTCACCTCGATTCTTTTTCTAACTTGCAGCTGACCATGATGCGTACAGTTACGCCTGATGTATATGCGTGCTTCGCAGCTAGATCTACACTCTACACACGAATACGCCTATATGGGAGTAAAAAAAGGAGTAAGCTGTCCTCCAGTTCACTCCCTTTCATAAAAACGAGTACGTTAGAAGACAACTTACATTCCGTTTACTCCTTCGTGTTCTTAGCGTACCGGGCATGACAGGGGTTTCAGTGGGCTAACACTATATGGGTCACTAGCGAAAAAGCTGTTCTGTCCTGTTGAAGACTCCACCTGCAAACCCTGCCAACAGTGACAGGTTGTGTTTGAGAGGATTTCCCTCTTTCCGTAATGTGTACAATGTGTAACAATGTGTGCATATCTGTATCTTATCTCTATCTTATGTGTACTTTGTTTTTGTGTTAAATAATTCCGCTTGACCTGAATTTTTTCTCCATGACACCTATAATCCGATCGTACGCTTGAAACTACGCAAGATAGGTCCTGAACTGGTGCGCCCGATATTTTGCAAACCGGAATTTAAACTGCGTTGTTAAGGCTTTATGAATGACTAGAAACGTCGATAGCCACAAACATAAATCCGGCAATCGCTTTGCAAAGTAAGGCATGTTGGGAATGTCAAATGCAAGTACGGCTCATTTCCTTTATGATCTGCCGAGTGAACACCCAGTCCATTATTGGGGTTTTTCACGAAATCGACGCCACGCTGCGGCGGCGCCGCGAACTAGTCCAAGAAAAATCAGCGTGCGCGGTACCAAGTCGTTTGTTCCGTTCGCCCGACTGGTCCGCTGGCATATTCAGATGCTGCTGTCAATGTTCGGTCTAAAAATATATCTCAGGAGCGCTGTTACGACGATGTTCGCATGCTTATGAGATAGAAGAGCAGCGATGCGCCATTGCGCTAGTTTTCTGGTGTCAGCAATACGAAGAGAGCATGGGAACAGATCTGGGAATCTGGGAACATGGGAACAGAGCATGGGAACACTCGAGTGTTTCAACGCTGCAGTGGAATGCTTCCAGGACGATTATATCTCGTTTGTTATCAGGTACCCAGCCTATATTTCTAAAAATATTGAAGGTCGCTTAATTGTCATCACCAGTTGGCAATGCAACATCATTAGATCTTTTTATTGATTTAATTCTCAGCAATGATAATTGAAGTCCATAGTTAAAATCTCCCTAATGGTTCCCTGTGATACGCATCATGCTCGTCAGATGGCGCGTCCATGCGCCTTATTTTCTGCCACAAAGCTGGCCACGCTTTCTAACCGCTGCGGCTGCGTTTTTGTGGAGGAAAAACGCTAAGGCGCCCGTGTGCTGTGCGATGTCAGTGCACGTTAAAGATCCCCAGGTGGTCGAAATTACTCCGGAGCCCTCCACTACGGCACCTCTTCTTTTCTTCTTTCACTCCCTCCTTTATCCCTTCCCTTACAGCGCGGTTCAGGTGTCCAACGATATATGAGACGATACTGCGCCATTTCCTTTCCCCCAAAACCAATTATTATTATTATTATTATTATTATTATTATTATTATTATTATTATTATTATTATTATTATTATTATTATTATTATTATTATTATTATTATTATTATTATTATTCAAACTTGGGCTCGCAATGGCAAGCGCCTGCGTTCTCTTGCTTCTGGACCGACTCGCGCATGGATGGAAGTTGATGAAAGCGATGACATACAAAGCACGGCGCGAGAGGTTGGCCCTTTTAACACGCGGGATATTAGGGTGCAGCGTTGGCGTAGTTCTTTTTTTAATTCCGGGCCTTCGACAAGCAGCTCTAATGGGGCAATAAAAGTTTTGGAACACGTTAAGGTCTGTCACGGACTCCACCCTAGACTGCTACAGCGGCACATACACTAATTATTTCTGTTCTTCAACAGAACGCAATATACACTCTAAACACGAATGTGCCGACATGGGAGTAGTAAAAAGGGAGTAATTGTGCACTCTGGTGCATTCCCTTTCATAAAAGGGAAAGATGAGAGTTTACTCCCTTTTTTACTCCTTTCTGTTTAGAGTGTATATACTCTCTCGGAAATAGATCACAATGAAAACCGGCCGTATGAGGCAGCCATAAGCAGTGAAGGCCGATCAACATAATAAGTTCACATTTAAGCCTGCCTTCACTTTCCATCGCCAAGTAGCGAATACCATATGGATGTAACAGAAAATCTTTCTTGATTGTCCCCTGGAGAACACCCTGTCTAATGCAGCGGCCAGCGAAACTGATCTGTCTGCGCAGCCGTAGGTACAAATCCCGCTCGCGGCTGTCAGATTTTTCAAGCTTTTTCTATTCCTTTGACGTCACACCTCCTCGACTAATCATCGAGGCGGTGTGTGAATTAAACTTTATGGCAGTCAATGCCGCGTTTTTTCCGTGATGAAGCTTCTAATGACATCGCATTAAAAGATTATTTATCTGGAGTAGAGTGCCCCATGTATATACACGGCACTGTTTACTATGAAACATCGCTAAGTCAACATGACTAACGGGCACATTTCAAGCGTGATAGCTTCGTGTAAGACAGTCTCCGTAATTGCGCACCTTAATACGGCGTGTGTGTATGGTGATATAGTGCTTTGATATAAAACAAGAGAAGATGGGGGGACGACGCTATAGTAATTTCGTATCATTTTCGTTTTTTTCCTGATTCTGTTTGCAGTTCGTTATTGTTTGATGCCGCCGGTGTCACTGGAATCAGTCAAAAAGGCGGATCATAGGAATCGAATAGAATCAAACGAAAAGAGTTGTATTGCATTCGTTACATACTGCCCATGCACTCGACAAACAACCTGACAGCAAACGGCGCTGTTAACTGCTATGAGAACACAGTGCGGAAAGAAGGCGACCTCAATGTACTTCTTTTCCACTTGCGCACTTGGTTAAAAGTCTATACTGATATTTAAAGTGGCTCATTACAATAATATTTATGAGCATGGCAAAGTGCCAAACCACGCAGCTTGTTAAGTTAAAGCTCAAGCGACAGCGAGTGGCAAATTTTTCTAGCTCGCTTCCTGCTTCTTGCACAACAGCATCACAAATTTACAATCGTCGAGTCCTTCTTACCTGACCGTCAGGTCTTGTCACTCATCCTTCTACAAGAGCCTGCATTGTCGATGTCACGGATTCTAATTTTTTTTGTTTCAAACGCGCGTCGATTGCCTAATGCTCAAATTTCACGGCGGCCATTTTCCACGTTCAATGAAAAAGACTATGTGGATGACCGCACAAGGTTGCCAAAATTAACAAATAAGTGTGAGTTTTTCGTGAACGTTTAAAACAAACGTCGTTTTACCTAGGCTGACTCCGGGAACCGTCCTTCGTAACACCTCTATATTAGATCAATTGCAGCGCCCCCCCCCCCTCTAGGTCGTGAAAATCTCGCCGAAATCAACACTAACAAACAGCTTCTCTGTCAACCCGGCGGGGCTTAACTTTGAGGTAACCAATCGTTACAAAACCAGGTACTACTACTTCTCACTGGTAGTCCTACCATTATATAGTAATTCACTTCAAAAGTCACTGTCCCTAGCCTTCCAAACTTTGGCACCTCTTTTTGTAACCTTCTGTATAAGCATAACATTTCTAAAAAAAAAGTCAAACGTCAAAAATTAGCATAAGTAGCTGATATCAGCAGTGTCTTCTATCTCTGCCTGCAGCGATGCCACGCCATTCCACGTATTATGCATCACCGGTATGACACGCCTGCATCGTATCTGCAGTGTTATACGATTGTTGAATTTCCCACCCTATATCTAAGCGATGCTACTAAATATGTTATGCACGAAACACAGCATGTGTACCAGAAAGGAACGATAATAGCATCAACCTGCGCGTATTAGAAATCAAAACGTCACATTTGAGATTTATTTCGGTGGAAAAAAGATAAATGTACAGTTTATATTCTAAGTGACCGGTCATGCTACTTATTCGTCTATATAGCGTAATCAAAGACGACATTAAACCAAGAGCGTTATGTCATAACTGACAGAAATACCGTCTGGCTGGTATGGTAAGCACGCGGCGGCTAGTAGGATGCCCGATATTCATAAATTTTCAAACGCAGCCTTCTGATGAGATGGTATTACCTAAACACCCGTTGCACTCGCCTTTATGATAGGAAACTTTTTACGGTGTATATAATGTTACCTCTTCAATGGAATTCTTCGGTTTCGCCCTTGCGTGGCCTTTTCGGAAGACGTAGCAGAGAGCACAGGTCTATGCAAACTTGTGCAGCCCACGTGTTGTGCCTGCGTGTCATCTGTTTAAAGACATTCCTGCAAAAAGAATCAGGTGCTCTTTTATCGGTAATTGGCAATCGGAGCTCCTGAAAGAAAGAAAAATGGCGAAAGGCTATTACTTTTTGTCCCTTTATTTTTATTGTCACCTGAATATCGTGTGCGCGTGACATTCAGTGCGCAGTTTCAGTTTGAGTGCAGTATGGGTGCTTATTCCCTAGCTCACCAAACAATGTCAGGCTAGTTACTTTAAGCATTAGTAATATATTCGTCGGTGTTTTGACAAGCATAGTGAGTCTTGTGCAAAGTATTATTATGTTTTAAGGGAATGTGTAAAGAAATCGCTCAAACTGTAGAGTTTACGCAAACCAGAAAAGGAACACAGTGAATCAAATGGCATATATTCTAGGCCCCTTCAACCCTCTTTCCTCTGAAGTCTTCATAAGCTCGTCTGATACTGTCGTTGCAGTTAAACATGTACATGCTATACCGTATGTTTCGTCTAAGATGTTCCGAAATTTTTTTATAATAGTCTTTTTATTTTAAAAAACGTTTTTTTTTTTGTTTCAACACAGCATTGTCAGCGGCGTAGTGCATAAGAATACAGCTCACACGTGCTAACTAGTGGGCTGGTTAAATAATACTGAATAGTTAACTCTTCAACTATTGCTGCTGGTCTCCTTGCTTACTGAGAAACGTGTAGTCCATCATAAGTAATAGCCATATCAGTTTTCAGAATTTCGAAAACGCAGTTACCCTCGCCGCTGTACCCATCCAATTTTGCTGAGCTCGTGCCAAAGTGCATGCGCTTTCGAAAAGCTTTCAAGAAAAGCAACCCTTTCATTGCACGTAACTCGACGAAATAGCCAAATTTTGTTGGGCCAAAGCGCCGGGGCTGACTGCGCTCTTGAAATTCTAAAAACTGATATGAATGTTACTTGCGATGGGCTACATGCCTCTCAGTAAACAATAATACTAACAGCAATAGTCAAAGAGTTAAATATTCAATACTAGTTAACCACCCTACTAATTAGCACATCTTAGCTGTACCGTGTTGCTGTACACTGCTGACGTTAAGCCAAAAAAAGCACTCTTCTAACTCAAAAAGCTTATCTTCAAAAATTGCAGAGCATCTTAGGTGAAACGTTCGATACAGCAGAGACCTACAACGTGGGAATAGCTGCAGAACAAACAAAAGTCTGCGTCGACACGTCTATATCAAATTTTTCCCATGCACTTGACAAATTATCAAATGGACCAAGTGGTATTACATTCAGCAGTGTCCATAAACTTGTGTTTTGTACACAGATATGTCGGAAGTTGCGCGCTTTGCAGTGAAGATTTATATAGGCCACAGCATCTGATGGCGCAGGCTGCTTTCGCATTTGTAATGAATGACATTGAAATAACTTTGGTTGCCTCTTTCTTTACAGGGCTCGTAAAAATGGGAATCCATTGCGTGGCAGGCAGAAAAGTTGCTGTCAAGATTATCAATCGGGAGAAGCTAAGCGAGTCTGTTCTTCAAAAGGTACGTTTGCTTCTGGCAGCCCCTTACAAAAATAGTCTATAGACTTCTTATAAACGCTATTGCCTTCTATAGATATTTATTTTTGTTTATTCATAGTCTATAGACTGTCTATAGAGAAGTCTACTGAAAGTGTATGACCATTAATCTATAGATTGTCTATAGACTGTCTACAGGATTTTTGTTGCCTATAGACTGTTCTGTAGGGTTTGTCTATAGAAAGTCAAGGAACTTCATAGACAGAAGTCTATGGACAGTCTATAGACTGTCTAAAACAATTTTTGTAAGAGAGTCTCCCTTTTCGAATTGTTCTCATGCGACTCAAACGTCAAGTTCCTCCCCTTGTGAATCTGGTCTTTTTTCTTTCTTTTTTTCACCCAGGTTGAAAGAGAAATAGCTATTATGAAACTGATTGAACACCCGCACGTGCTTGGCCTCTACGATGTGTACGAAAATAAAAAATACTTGTAAGTATACTTCGTTCCGCAAACGTTGCAGATTTTCTTGAATGCTCTGAGTGTGCTTCGTATGTCTTGCTTTGGTTTTCTTTATCTACGGCGCATTACATTTCGGCTATCCTACATATCTAACAAAAGTCATCACGCTAGCGTAAAATTCAATGAAAGGTCCTTAAAGCCATTACTGAACTGCACTGATGCCCCGTAGAAAAAAAAATGTCTAAGCTATTAACTATTTTCTTTCAATGGGATTAGAGCGTAGGGCGACTTGTGCGCAATCACCTTTTGAGCGTAAACATAAAGCTAGAATTACTTTCGTAACTCCATTATTATTACAAACGTATTTCACTGAAGCGATCCTATTACTGCGAAACAGTGCGGCAGAGCTCGGAGTGTCGTTTTGGAAAAAAAAACGGAATTGAAGATAAAAGCCGACTGAGGAAAACAAAACTTACGCAACCGGAATTATTTGCCAAGTGGGACGCTATTATTCTGAAGCCTTTGTTTACTCGAGACGGGATAGCATTAACTTCATAGCATTTATCGGATTCTCTCCGCTTAAGCTATTTTTCTTATTGGCTCAGTGCCTGTTGCTACAGCCCGTTGCTGTTGAGTACGTTAGAACATGAGTGCGCGGGAAGAGTCACTCACACGTGCGTCTAGCAGCAGTGTTAACGCCACTCTAGACGCTAGCAATCATGATGATGTTCGTTTGAAATGTTCTGTTGGGTCGAAATCCGCCGAGATTTCGTCCTCGCATGTTTGTGATGAACTTCCAGCGACGGCTGTATCTGGACTTATGCCTCCTCCCCATAAGAGCATAGCTACTCACATGCACACCAGGACACAGAGCACAGGTGCATATTGATTACAGTGCGCACATTCTTGCCCCAGTAAAAAAAAAAACGATTTTCTAACCGTTTGCGCAAGAGTAAGTTCCTACCGGAGCGATTCGCATCGCCTGTAAAGGATCGCGCATCACCGTAGACAAAGAAACGAAACAGCAAACGCAGCGGCCGCAATAATTTATCTATGTTTAGTCAGTTATCTTGTTCGCATTGAGCGGACCAGAACAAAAGTGCAAAATAAATGAATTCGCAGCAAACTGCACACCTTAGAAGGAGACGTTGCGCTGTACAACGGGACAGAGAAAAAAGAAGCAGACAGGACGAGCGCTATAGAGCCCACTGTAAGAGAAATGAATCTTAATAAAGTGCTGGTTTGGGCTTGTTGGTATAGCATATTGTTGGTATAGCTATTGTTGGTACAGTTTGTTGGTATGCGCTCGTCCTGGGTGCTCATTTTTGTCTGTCCTGTTGTGCTGCACTATTTCTTTTTATATGTTATGTCAACAAGCCCAAACCACCACTTAAAAATAAAACTGCGCACCGTAATGCGCAAAAAAATGCACTTTTTTCATTCGCATGGCCGCATTGAGGCGCCTGCTCGTTGCCAGAAAGGTCAAATCACTCGCTTTATCAGAAACCGGAAACTATGTGCCGCTATGATAGAAACATTCAATGGGGACGTAACTGCGAATGCGCCTTCCGTAAGGCAGTTACCAAAGGTTCGCAGCCTCGGTGGGAGAGCTTAAAAAGCACGGAGAGAGGAGGAGGGCAGAGTGGGAGTAGGCACGGAGCCAGCCGGAGACCCGGAACAAACCATTCTCGCAAAACAGGGGATGACTTTACTCATGGGCGAGCTTTAAAGATCACGCCAGAGTGCAACAGCAATATCTCTCGAGCTTGCCGCACAGGCAAGCTTCGACACCGGATCACCAGATCTAAAACGATGATTGCTTCACGGGCCAGTGGACCGCGCCAGCAGTGGCGAGGAGGAGACAGTCCAGGTTCGCTTCGTTATCTGCACCGTCGATGGCGGACCGTGTCTTGTGTGGCGTGAAACTATTCTCGGCTCTCTGACGCCAGGCACGGCCCCGTACGCGAGTCGCGGCAGGCGACAGAAATTGAGTGACGCGGCAACAGCTTGCGCCGCCACGACAAAAAAAAAAAAAGAAAGGAAGATAAAATAGGACTGCGACGAGCGGACTGGTTATGAAATAGCGCCCGTCGGCTTATTGTCACGGCAGGGACGAATTCAGCGAAAGAAAAAAAAACTCCTTTTGTAGCGCTCCTTTTCTCCTGTGGTCTGTTGAGCCGCGCAGTCGAGAACCGTCGACAGGGGAAAAGAAACGCAATATATTGGCGCAGGAGAGACGCAGACAGGAAGTATGTCTGCGCATTGTCGTTAGCCATTGTGGTGCACTGAGCTTCCAAACGCTAAGCGTATTAAATAAAGTAGGCCAGGTTACACGCTTGAGTTTTCGTGGGAGAATTGCGTGATATCACGTAGTTTTCGAGTTGTACTGTGGTACTTGCGTGTTCAAGAATAATCACGAAGCTGTTCCGCTATTTGATGATAAACCCGGGTTTTGACCCGTTCGGAAAGTACAAGAATTTTCCGCTTTATCGAAGTTAGCCGGAAGTGTGTTCCCTGGGTTTAGTTGAAAGGCTTTGTAAACATTTCCGCCCACAGTTATAAGCCGTTACCTCGGCAGCAAACTTTATTTAGAGAGAGGCTCTGTCTGTCGAATATGCAAAAAAGGTCACCGTGTTAGTGAAATACATCATTCAGTTCTTTCTTTACCGTTCCTGCCCAAGTTGACCACGGACCTGTTGCCACCGCTTAAGCTATACAACACACCATTTCGTTCCGTGATATGAATAGATGTTTCAGAATCAACTCTTTATGACAGTCATCTAATAACCTAGCCTAACTCATTTAGCCAATAAGTCATGAAGAGTCATGTAAGGTGCGTTGTTTTTTTTCCTGGTCCGTTCAGGTACCTCATATTGGAACACGTATCCGGTGGGGAGCTTTTTGACTACCTGGTCAAGAAGGGTCGCCTGACGCCAAAAGAAGCTCGGAGGTTTTTCCGGCAAATAATCTCTGCACTCGATTTCTGCCACAGCCATTCGATATGGTACGTATTTGATGGGACACACTGACTTCAGTGCAAAATACCTGTGATTTTGTTTGAAAAATTTATTTCGTAGCCTTTGTTACTGACAACCGCTCATTTGACCAGAGAGACGGATAAAAAATCCGTCTGGAAACTCTCTTCGAGCGTGAAGACGCAGCATCTTGAGAAAATTACACGCGTAAGCCACGGTTTAAATATTTTACTAAGGCTGAGATGGCTTTTAAAGGGTTCGAACTGTTCATTCTACTTTAAATGTGCCAAAGCCACACGCACGAGAGAAGAGAGCGGGACAGAGCGCGTATGTGTGTGGTGTTTTGGCGCTTTTAAACTGCAATGACCAATTACCAACTAGCCCAACAAGAAGTTCTCTTAAGGTTCAAACTGTATTAGAGTTAGCGATTCTAGTTGTCACGTTAACACCTTGCATATTTTTCCAGTAGTATGATTTGTGTTGCTGCATAATTGGTTAACTATCATGCCTCTTTCTAATGCAGCAACATAAGTTCTAAACTTCATGCTTAGATAAGCCATTGCTCATTAATAAACTGAAGGCTGTTCTGGCTACTCACAATGATTCCACCTCGCGTCTAACAATTCTATTATTTCGCAAGTTAATCGATTAAAAAAACACGCACGGTATACTTTAAAGCTTTGTGTCACGGAGTACTCGATGCACACACAGTATTTGCTCGAGCAAAGGACGCATTTAGAGAATATACTCAGAAAATATTTAAAGCGGTAAAAAAGAAAAAAAAATACAACTAGGCTGGTTGAATAAATACTTAAACTGGATCGACTCACCTTCTAAAGTAATAATACGTACTGCTCATCACTGTTTTCATGCTTGATGACATAGTCAAGTACATATATCTTATAGCCACACGTTTAACTCATTCTGCCCAAAGTGAGAACAACTAGAGTGCATTCTAGCACAACGCACATCATTCACCGCGGAGGTCAGACAACAAGTTGCTACAATCATTAGTATGCCAGATCAGAGAATACTTTGTGAGCACACGTGGTTTCTATTGGTTCTACCACCACGGCAGCTCAGTGGTTTTGGTGCTCGGCTGCTAACCCGAAAAACGCGGGTTCGATCCCTACCACGGCCGTCGAATTTCGATGGAGCTCTAGCATTTTGATGAAAATTGCTAGAGGCTGGCGTACTGCTATGTCAGTCCACGTTAAAAAAAAACCCAGGTGGTCGAAATTATACAGAGCCCTCCGCTGCGGTGTCTATCATAGCCTGATTTTCTTTGGGACGTTAAATATCATAAAACAACACCTATTTTGTTAGTTCTAGGATTCCTCACAGAACATTCTTACTACTTGTTCGTCCGTCCCGTAGTGTGAGTATAGCCTTGACTTTCGGAAAATGACGTTTTATATTAGTGCGTAGTTGTCCCGGCGTTCAAAAAGGGCGCATTAAAACATTCATCATCATGATCAGCAGAATGCGCGCCAAAAAAAAAATGTTTGCGTCTATTACACGAGGGAAAAAAATCGTCCTTTTTGAGCGGCAAAGTAGCTGACGCGTTCATTATACAAGGAAATACGGTAAATAACGAGCAACTTCGTTGTAATTTTAAATGCTTCTTCCCGACTACTACATCTGCATAGTAACGCTCATTTTCATCCGTGTACGAAATCGTGTGCCGCTCATTTGAGGCTGCTCGTTCGATCTTTGAATCTTTAAGGTAGAGGGCTAAGTGACTCTTGCTGTGTTAACGTTTGTTGCTGCGAATCAACCTTGAAGTTTATTGCGCTCGCTTATTTTTCCCCATTCCAGTCACAGAGACCTCAAACCAGAAAACTTGCTATTGGACGAGAAAAACAACATTAGGATAGCGGATTTCGGCATGGCATCGCTACAAATGGAAGGGTCGATGCTGGAAACTTCCTGCGGGTCACCACACTATGCCTGTCCAGAGGTCATACGGGTAGGTACTTGCGAACGACGTCGCGAAGGCATGATTCACGAATATATGCACGCGCAAGAAGTAAAAAAAAAAACTCCCCCGGAGCAGATGGAGATTTTAGCGATGTCTGCAATGTGCCCACCACCATCCTTGATCCCATCGCCCACATTCAGGTTCACCTGGAACAAGAACTACATTCATTACTACAAAGGACATATTCTTGATGTGCACTGTGGATCACACTTAGCGAGAACACTTAATCTTGTAGTTCTGTGGCTAGTGAAACGGCGCCTATGGCTGCATCGAGTAGCTTGCTCACTGTCTCACGTGAGGCGTGTTTTAACTCTTCATGCAATCGTGTTTGCTCAACCGACTGAGTTACGTCCGAACGCAACTGTTAGTAAAGAAATTAAACTAAATCCGTGCAGTAACGATGCAAACATAACAAATAAGGCAATTCACAGTCTATTCAAGCGATACTTAAGGTGCATGACGCTTAATTAACACCACTCATTCAGGCGTCAAACCCAAGAGCCTCTTGTTTGACGTAGAGCTCCATAATAATTGTTTTGTATAGCCTGAATGCCCTGAGTGGTTACAAGGACGGAACGAGACGGCTGTACGTCGCTTTTGGTCCTTGTAACCATTCAGTGCATTCAAGCTACAAAGCAATGCAATACCAACTAGCCTCTTTTGTCGCCCTGTCATAAGAATAGCGGCTTATAACATGGTATCCTTAAATATTCAACGGAAGTGACAAAGTTAGTAGTTGTTTTGCGCTTGACCAACCCGCTTTCATCGCTTATTGTTTTTGTTTTCCTGCTTCATTTTTTCTCTCTTTTTTAACTTCTTGGCTACTATCTGCAGCGCACATAAGACAAATGTTTATAAGGAAGCCTCCCAGCTTATTGCAGATGTTTTAAAATCAATTATTTCTAATTTTTTATCGTGTATTTTCCATCTGCAGGGTGAAAAGTACGACGGCCGAAGAGCGGACGTGTGGAGTTGCGGGGTTATTCTTTATGCTTTACTAGTGGTAAGTCCGAGCGCTGTGCGCAGTCGTGAGACAAGCTTATAGCGCGAGTGAAGCTGTCGCTCTGTAAAGTCAAAAGCATGGGTCATATTTGATTATTTCGCTGTGCAAAATATCCTGTAACGTGTTTTCGACTGTAGCACATCTGCAGCGCATGACGGCCGTTTACTGACATGCCGACATCTCGGCGTAGAAAGTTAAATGCGATGCGTTGTGGCTCATGAAAACTTGCTGTCGTCTCCATGCTTATCAAAAGAGCTTTCCACTACCAAAGCTTTTACCTCTGCCATGTGCAAGTTTTCAAGAAACAGTGTTCAATACGGTTAAGCTGTCCGGAGCCCCTATGGAAGTTCCGGTATGGGCTATTCAAGGCACCTGCTTTAATTTTTGTTAAGCAGTGAGGCCAGAAAGCTTCTAAATTTGCTCTCAGATTCAGTGTTACGATTTTGTATTAGGCTAGATGGCATGCCCAACTTAAACCTCCTTATTGTCCATTACGTAGGCTACCCTGTATCATTTGTGAGGCTAGCCTTTTTCGTTCGCCTGTGGATAACCTGCTTAACGCAGCAAACTGTCCTTAGCCTTTATTCAAAGCAACCCGAATACAACTTCGTGCTGCAGCAAAATAGTCTGTGCGACAAGCAGCAATGGAAAAAAGGTTTCGGGCTACAGCCAAGGTTGACTGCTCTATTTCTAGATATGCATTGCTGCCGACTAGATATTTGGTAGCTGTTTAGTGTGAATCTGATCTGGATATGAGCAGGTTTAATACCTGTTCCAGTTCTTCTCGTCACTACAGGCTTGTGTTTCTACATTGTCGAAGCGTAAGCCACTCAATTTTTGTGGCGCATACTTCGAACTTTGGTATGAGGCTATTGAATTTATAAGTCTGTGCCACAGACGTTTATTACTTGTGGTGTTATGTGATCTTTATTATCCCTAAATTCACATGTTCATAAAGTATGGGATAGTCTTTAGCGATTCCGTCGACTTCATTTACTTTCTTTTTTAAATTTTTTTCATAATACTGAAAATCAATGAAAAATATTCACTACAGAGTCACAGACGGAGTTTCGCATGTTCAGTGTGCATGTAACGAGCTGATAAAAGTTAGTCTCATTGGGTTATAATATGGTTGCGATAAGAAAAGGTCAAAAAGCAGCACTGTGACATGTTGGATTTGACATGTGAATTTGACATGTTGGATTTATAATGACGTTACCAATCAATCACCAATTGAATATATCAGTGACGCAACCAATCAATCACCACACCTATGTACTAATGGCGTCATCAGTTAATCGCCACCTGCGTTGCTATATCGATTTACTGTGAGGGCCGTCATCTTGAATTCCTAGAACTTGGAAAATTTCACGCCGAAGGGAGGTGGTAGCAGACCCCAAGTAATCGAAAAACGTGATGAGTAAGAGCTAACGCTCTTTAAGAAGGGACATTATCACACTGTGCGCGGAGGAATGTTGTCATGACCACTGTTGCGCTGTCGCCCTCGCAGGGTGCCTTACCATTTGACGACGACAATTTGCGCCAGCTGCTCGAGAAGGTGAAGCGGGGCGTGTTCCACATTCCGCACTTCGTTCCGCCCGAGTGCCAAGACCTGCTGCGGGGCATGATCGAGGTGAACCCGGAGAAGAGGCTCACGGTGGGTGGCTGTGTAGAAATACTGAACGCGAACTCCTTCCAACGGGGAACACACTGCACAGTTGTTTTCCTCCTAACTCGTTGAACATGAAGCTCCCATAAATTATTCGATCAGCTGGCGATGGCTGCAATAAACGCAGACCTCTAATGAACACGCTATTCTGCGTTTATCGCCTTTCGCCCCGCATCGTAGATGAGCAGTCCTGAAAACTCTGCACTTCAGTCAACAATCCAGGGACTTTTGATTATTGGCTTTAATTTTTTTGATGCAATCCACCAAGTGGTTGCTCTCGTTAGTTCCGATGCTGCAAGTCTACTTTATTACGTTATTCTAGTCTACTTTATTAAGCCATGAAACGGCCACTGTCGGCGTCATCTTTTCTCACTTCTATGGTCGACCTATAATTAATATCCACAGATATATTCCGGATAAGCCCCTATCTTCAGTTCATTTCACTAGCAGCAGTGAGTGAGGTCTAATACCCCTGTCACACGGACACTGTAAAGGTACTTTGAACTAATGCTCCATTACTCTAAGGACGAACGCGCGCTGCCACACGGACGCGCCAAAGGACACCTAGCTCAAAGGAGCTTCGAAACAAGGCAGCTCGAGTTCGTCCTTTGAGGCTTCAAGGGAGTACTCTCTCTCCCAGCGAGTTAACAGCATAAATAAATTGAGAAAAGAAACATTCAATTTTCGTTTTATAAATTCACTTCATAAGATTAGCGGTGTTTTAAAATATAAGACCATTTGTTTTGTGGCAGTCTCACCACGCCATACTCTCGTTCCAGATATACGAGCGTGTTGGGCTCAGTGTGGCCAGCACTGTGATGTTATGCTCTGTACTTGGAAAATCGTGTCATTATTGCAGTTAAAATTTCGTTGCTTTAACATAATACGGTTATAAAGCTAATTTACTAAAAAACATGTGACATTTATGCATTTACATGTGCAGTGAGGTTTGCAATTTAAATAACTCTTTTCGCCGATGAGGGCGCTAAAAAGTTCTTGCGAAGGTCGTTCCGCGACCGTGTAGCACGGACGAACTCCCTTGAAGTAGTGCTCTTTTGGGAGCCTAAAGGAGCATTAGTTCAAAGTGCCTTTAGAGTGCCCGTGTGACAGGGGTATAAGATTCAGATTGCAGGCATGGACTAAGCGAAGTTTAATTTTACGTGCAGCTAGCGGTGGGAAAAAAGTATTAAACACATAAAGTGAAAATAAAAATAACATTTCCTTGCTTCGTCACAATGCACCTGTGCGAAATACTTCGAGAATATATACGAATAAATGAATATCTCTTACATGAGTGGAGTAGGGCGAAATGTGACCACCGCGATAGACCTTGTAATTCTCGACGATAATTAGCCGTGACGTTTTTTGGGCAACTGCATACCTCGATGGACGCTCGCACAGTGCGATACAGGCTACCATTTTGTTTCACAGGGACCCACACTTAGCAAACCTAGATGGCTGTAAAGCGCACATTCTTACCTTACAATCGCTAGCCATGGATATCCTGCCCTCCCTTTCTTTCCCTTATTTTGAGGCTGTGCTAACGGGGTTGGTCATGACTCCTCTCCACTTGCGAATGAAAAAGCCGGTAGCACTTTCGAACGGTACGTTTCTGAGTACGTTAGCAAGCGGTGTTGAAGTTGCGACATACGATCACTCGCAGATTGAAAGAAAAAGAATGCAGTCTCTCTCGTCGTCGAGAATAGATGTGAACTCGAAATTTGTTGCAGTACGGGAGTAGCACTGTTTAGGATCGGTTTTCAGTTTGTGATAGCCGCATCCTTGAAATGTGTCTCGTCCAGATCATCCCTAGCGACGCCACAAAGAGTGCGAGGCTGTGCATCGTTCGGAAGGAGAGTGTCGGAAAGCTCTCTTCATGCACACCGTCCGGTTCGGCGCCTTGTCCGTCTTAGTATTCCCAGAACGGGAACTTAAAGTATTTCATGCTCAGTAAAAATACTGGTAACACGGAGAAAAAAGAGCGAGAGAGCGATGACCAGAAATTCTGGCCTTTTTCAGTGCAGGCTTCTAGGAAACGCTGTCCATTTTGTACGGGGCAGAGAAGATGCTATTAGCCGCTGGTTAAATATGAATATAGCCTTACTGATAATAACGACCCGAAAAAGGAGGGAGGGCCAGCGAGCACGAGTCAACAAAGGAAACAACTTTGTGAAAAGAATGAAAACGCGGATTGAGAAAGAAAGAAAGAAAGAAAGAAAGAAGGAAAAAAGAAAGAGAGAAAGAAAGTAAGAATATGGCCGAGTGTTTACTGCAAATTACCCGGAGAACCTGAGGGCCATGGCGGGGCAGACGCAGCATTCTCATCTATACAAAAACATTTCCGGCCAGTCCGGATGCGGCACGCATCAGCTTTCTGACTCTCAAAAGCGCAGCCCTGGCGAGCCCCTGGGACGCCCCCTCATCGCTTTCAACGAGCACCGACTCGTGTGGCGGCACCGAGTTTTGAAACTAAGTATAAGAGAAAATCAACTCGCAGAAATGGAAAGAAAGCTGCCCGTTTAAAGAAACACCCCATAAAAGGAATAACGAGAAAAAAAGGACCCTACTCGTACCGACACATGCGAACCCTTTACTGTATACGCGTGGCACTCGCTATTTCGTTTCCCCACGTCCGTAATATCGGACGAGACCAATACGAAAAAACGCGACTCCCCGCCGTATCAAATTCGCGTCTGGAATAACACAAATAACAGCATGTCGCGCACGTCGCCGGCCACTGCTCCTCTGAATGCGCTGTCCCGTTTGTTCTGACTCCGCGCCATGATCTCCATACGAGGTTTGGATGAAACCTGGCCCCCAGCCAGCGAGGGACTCCGTTTTCGTTGTGGGTCGCGCTGTGTGCACTGCGCGCGGTACGTGGACTTTGGCAAATATTTTCCCGAATGGAGCGGCAAGCTTCCGATTCGCGTGGAGACCCTGCGCTGTACGCGGGGAAAAGATGTAATAACGCAGTCGGATTCTCGCTTTTTTTTTTTCGCTTATGGATGACAGTCTGAGCGGAATGCGACAGACGATCAAATTGCTTTGAGTTCAGCATCAAAGTACTGGCTTGGTCGGTGAACAAGAGCTTATACTTTATCAGAAGTCCGTCATTCATTCGCTGGAAGCACCTGTCGGAGAGAAAGCAGCTTAAAGTAGCCCGAGTATTGACTCCCTTCACCCCTATTTTTAAAAAGGCGTTGTGGAAATCAGAGAGAATCGGGGTACACAGGGTGACGCAAATGTCAAAAACAGTATTAATAATGATCATTCAAATGTACTGAGACGATGTCAGCGCCACTGAGTGCAGGCTACGAAGCGAATGTTTCAGGTTGCGAGTATGATCCCGCAAGCGCTTACATATAGTACAACAAAAATTCAGGTATGGCTGGGCTCTCAAAAAGCTTCTAATATCACATATTTACTGCTCTCCATTAAACCAGGCATAGGCGGACATTGTATTCGAAAATATCTTCATTTACTAATTCTTTTAAGCCGGCTTATACTGAGCAATTAACAGATAGTCAATTTTAGCGGTTTGTGCAAACAGCACAGAGTAGCTCGTTTTCCATACCGCATGTATTTAGAGGGCTCAAAGCAGGCACGTAGCCAGAATTTTTTTTTTTTTTTGGGGGGGGGGGGGGGGAGGGGCTTGAGGCAGTTGTATAGGGCCAAGCCCCAAGAGGGGGGGGGGGGGGGGGGCAGGGCTCATGCCTAATAAGAACACTGCTGAGGAGGGGAGTTGAGCGCTATTTCTGGGGGGAGGGGGCCGGGCTCTCTCGCCCCCTCCCCCTCCTCCCCTTGGATATGTGACTGGATCAAAGTGCTGCGCAAACATGTTACAAGTGGCATCGAGTGCGTTAGGACGCGGAGTTCGCTATGTAGCAAAACGCAACCGGGATGTGCAGAGGGCGAGTCACCTCTATCTGGCTGCCGCGCTTTCTTATAGGCTCATACGCAAGCAGCGATTTTTTTTAAAAAAGCTCAACCACTATATAGGCAACTGGCATTGTTGATTAGTATACATCTGGTTTCCCTTACTCCTCGTACTACGCTTCACCTGCCTACTGGACAGCAGAAAGTGAGAGGCGCCAGAAGGATTCCCCGAAACTTGTCTCGGCCGGTCCGATCCGGAGTCGTTTTATGGAAGCGAAGCGGTCCCGCCCTGCGGATAGATATGGGAGAGGGAAGCCCCGACCGCTACCCTGATACGCGATGTGAAAGCACCCCAACTTCCGCTCCGCGCCCCAGCCAGGCAGCGCGAGCGAAGCTGCGTCGGTATCGATCCGACGACGGCGCCAACGAGACGCCGGTATGGTGGCGCCATCTTTCGCCACTTCCCCGAAAACAGCGCGGTTGAGCGAATGAGGCAGTGGGGGAAGCTCGCAGCAACGGCGGCGGGAGGGCAAGTTGAAGGAGGAAATGGGGGGAATAGGGAGGCTGCTCCGGGCGAAGGAGCGCAGCGTAGTTAAGAGTAAGGAAATGACGGAGTCAGCCAAGATAACGTGTCGCAATATGGCAACGAGAAAGGCTTCAGGCGGAGTCGGAGCGCGTGGTCATGTGAACCAGTTTTCCTGCACTGCCAAAAATTACGACGAACGACGTATTTCCAGTGACGCAAGAGAAAAGGCGCCTGGTTGTGACACGCGCTCGGCTCCCATCTCCAACTCTGCCTCACCCTAATTTCGCTCCATGCCCGCTTGCTATAGCCTGATTCTTATTCATTTTGTTATTTTACTTTTGTAACAAGAGTTAGCTGGCCCAGCTTGCTGCGATCTCTTATTAGGCTACCTAGATATGTTCCGCAGTTCGACCGCAACTGTTATGAAATTCCTCACACGTTGGACATGGGTGAGCAGCTCGGAGCTGGGGGGAGGGGGGGGGGGGAATTGAAAATTGGTTGTTGGGGAAAGGAAATGCGCAGTATCTGTCACACACCCAGCGGACACCTGGACCGCGCCGTAAGGGAAGGGATAAATGAGGGACTGAAAGAAGGAAGGAAGAAAGAGGTGCCGTAGTGGAGGGCTCCGGAATAATTTCTACCACCTGGGGATCATTAACGTTCACTGACATCGCACAGCACACGGGCGCCTATGCGTTTCGCCTACATCGAAAACATACATTCTAAGCTCTGCATTCTACATTCTAAGCTCAAGAAAGCTCGAAAAATAGACTTATGCGCTTATATTGCTCCACCGTCCACCTTTTGAAGTTTGGTTTCTTTTCTTTTTGTTAATTGAGCACATTCTCTAATTGCGGCCTGTCAATCACTTGTTTTGCGCTTCTTTTTCATTGTAAAATGCAACTCACCAATGTTCTTGATGTCTGCACAGACTCCTGCTCTGACTGCCAATAGGCAGTTTGTGTGGTGTGCTATTCGGTCATTTATCAAGAAAATTTAAAGAAGGGCGAAAAAAAAAGAACGAGGAATAATCAGCTGTCACTTCGTTGCAGTGTTCTTTTGTCGTCCTCGTTTTTTCATGCACCCTTAAGTTTTCAGGATAATCAAGGTCTGCTATAAAATGCCTGTGTGCAGTGCTGTGAACGTCTGCCGTGCGCATTTTCGCTCCGGTGATAACTAATACCTAACGTCAAAATTACCATTTATTATCTTCCATTACGCAGTCCTCTGTGCCTAGAGTACTGGACTCCGTGTGCCTCAGGTCAAGGACGGATGAACAGTAACCGTGCGTTATAAGACTGTGGCGCGTCATCTGAAACAGCAATTTTCTGTATGACTTAATAATATAGGATATACTCGGCACCCACCACAGATGCTGTGAGCGTCCGTGGGACGCACGTCCGAAGTGTTTGAATCAATAGCTGGAAGTAATCTTAATTCTTTGAAAGAACTGAACAGCAGGCATTTGAACTATTTGGAGGAAAGTGCAGTGCGTAATGAAGGTTGCCTGAAATTTTGGGTAGCTTTCATAAATATCTCCAATATTTTCAGATAGTTCTCAAATACTGAAAATTTCGCAAAGAATACGTTTTTCTTTTTTTTTACACAAGCATTTCAAAAACGGCCTCTTGTTCTGACACCACATGACGTAAGCCATGATAGGCTCTAACAAGAGAGGTGGTTTTGCTGCTAACTCCAGGCGCAGCAGGCGTGTCATGCGACATCCAAGCGGTGGCCGGTTTTTGTGATGGTTGAAGCATGCAAAAAGCATGCACATGTGCGCTCAAATGATGGCGACTGTTTTTGCATGTACTCCCAACTGCAGACGTGCAAATCATTATCAACGTAATAGAGAACAGGACGCAGCACCAAAGACGTAATTTTTCATTTTTGAAATTGAGGTTCACCGCTTATACGAAACAAGCAACAAGTGCCATTACTTTACGAATCCCAACTGCCAAAAAAAAAAAAATCAACTGCTCCACTGCAGCAATGACGACGGTTCTTAAGTGTCGTATGCAGCTGACCCAGGAAAGAAAAACTGAAAAGTGCATGGGTTTCTGTTCATTTTCTTTCTAAACTGCTAACCCTTGGACGCAGCTGGCGGATGTCACAAAGCATCCTTGGGTTACTGCGTAAGTATCTTCTCCAAAAATAGGTATCATGCTTCAGCCGATCTAGACCTGCCTTAATCAATTTTTGTGTATAATTATAATTCTTGGATTCAATTGATTTCAAGTATATCAGAGCAGAAGTAAGCAGTACATTATTGATGTGATGTGGGATTATATTGATGTCAACTCTTCCTGCAACTCAGCGCTGAACGTCTAGGTAGCTTAATGTGCCAAGGGAAAGCCATAACTTCATTCCAAACTGCATCAGAAATTCCAAACACGCCAAAGAGCTCTGAAAATAAAATTAGGACAGTGATTACGAAAGTTAACGTGCAAAATCGTTGTTCAATGCTTTAACACTGCAGCTCCGGAATGACATTATATATAATGAACTTAGAAATGTAGATGCCTGGTACTAGAAAACCATAATGTGCAGAACAGCACTAAGTTTAATTTTTGGCTTTCTTTCTTTCAGCGGAAGCAAGACAGAATTGGAGTTGGAGCTGCCCATGAAGGAAGTTGTACAAGTAAGTGAAAGAACTACTCCTGTACTATACACGTGCACTTTCAGTCAATGTAACTTCTACCCCAAGTAGCCAGAAAGCGGAATGCAAAGCAAAGAAAATCACACAAGAGCTTTATGCTCACTGTACCATGCTAACTGTTCACGTTAAACTGTTCCTCATCCAGCCTGCAAAATTACAAGAAAATGCAAATTTATGTATTTATATAGCTGTTAAGTTTCGTAGAGCAAGCAACAGCGAAAACATCTGCAGATATCTATCTCCTGATAAGGCTCTTATTATAATGCGCCCTTATATCTAGCTGCCTCATCATGGCACAGCGGGTCATACAGAGTTTTCGTTGCCTTCTTTACTTGTGTTATAACTGTTATACATTCGCGAAAAGAAATATGCTTATATGCACTGCTGTGTTACGTTTTGGTGCCAGAATTGTGTAAATGCTCAATTTGTGCCCAAATGTATGTTGCCTTCTTTCTCATAGTGCTTGGGCAAGTTCGTGAGGAACACTGCTCAGCAATGCACAAGCGCACTGTCACAGTGTAATGTGTTCTGAACCTCAGGTATACAGCTAGAAACTTTTCTTTCGTTTAACTATTGCAACAACATGGCGAAAATCATTCGGAAATGCCTCAAGCTCCTAGTCGCACCATGAACTGAAAGCATGGTCTCGAGGATAAGTGAAACGAGGATGAATTTATGTAAGACATGCATTTTGTTTAGTTTATTTTTACTGTACCCACTAATTTGTACGGGTTTTATTACAAGGAGTCTGCACATACTGAACCACAGAGAACTAACGCATATTCTTTTCTGCCACTTTTGTGCAGACCCACATCATTCCTTGCGTGGACGACATCGACCCGGACGTCCTGACCAACATGACTTCTTTAGGTTGTTTCAAGGATAAGGAAAAGCTAGTCAAAGAACTTCTTTGCACAACGTGAGTAACCACTTACGATTCCCATTTCCAAGACAACTGCGGTGCTTTCCGGCAAGGCGAAGCATCAGAAAAATTCCTCAGTCAGCTGCTTTACAAGAGCGGTCATGTGTATGCCATGCATACTAAGGTTTGAGAGCATCAGTCTCCGTAGTGCCAGAGAATATTAATAGCGCTTCTGCTCAAACACAAAGCGCGAAGAACAGGTTAGCCATCTCATTCTTCAGAAATGAATTCGTCTGGTCATATTACAAATGAACATAACTTTCCTTGCGTTCAGGGAAGTAAGTGCTTGCGTTGCACCCCGCTGGAATTCACAATACACGAAGAGTGGCTCACTGTACTATTCGTACTGCAGTAACGAGTGCCAACTATGTGTTGCTTTTTCTTCACGAGGAGCTTATGCCGAACAGTCCCCTCTCTCACTGGCTTTTCGTAGCATCCTGTACCAGTCCACCTAATGCTAGGGAATATGCAATACTACTTCTGCTGAATACATAAAACGCAAAGAATCGATTAGCTATCTTATTCGCCAGAAGGGAATTCTTCTGGTCATATTGCGAATTAACGCGACGTTCTCTGAGTAACCTCTCAGAGATTCTTGCAGCTGAGGAAAGGCTATGCCCCCGGAAAATGACCGTAACTATGACTTCTAACGGTACTCGGATTGGTCGAGCCTTGTCCGTTAATTCGAAAGTGTAAGCACGTCAAGGTTAATCGCCACGGCTTCCACAGAAGCCTACCTCAAACGAGAGGCTTAAAACGAGAACATTTTCTGATGGGACGAATGCATCCGGAACTGACGGCAGTCGCGGAGCCCTGAATCGTTTCGGCTGCCGCGATTCTCACCACGAGTCTTCTGATTTAACGTCAGCCGATATGCATCATACACGTGAGGGTTGGTCACAAGGATCTTCTTCCAGCTTATCTCCTAATCTTCTACGGGCCACCATGTGCGCCTTTACTGCGATACTGTATGTGGAACTTTCTCTGGTCGCCGGAGTGGGCGCTGGTGACGTGAGCTAAGTAGCCTTGAAAGTTGGAGGCTTTAGTACACCTAGTGTGCTACTTCTGGACCCCGGCCTATATTCTTGCCGGTTACATTTCGTATTTGTTTTTGATATATTATGAACAACCCGGCCGCTTAAAACTCTGCAGAGAGGTTAAAAGATTTTAATAACGTTAGAAAACCAGTTTGTCAGTGGTACAAACTTGCACAAAGGCTTCGAAAGCGTATTTAAAACTGTCGTCACACGGTCACTTCCGATCCCGATCGAGCACGATCCCGATTGTAGTTCCGCGCGCACACCACATGCAACGCTGCAACACTTTCCTGCTCGATGCCGATAGGCGAGTTGGCCAGCTAAACGACACGTGGTTGCATAAATGGTGGCAAACAAATAGATTTATATAAATGAAAAGCAAACAAAAACGTTTCTGGTAATAAATCCCGTGCCTATGACGCAGCTTTACAGGAGGTTGCCACACAAACTCACGCCAAATACCATACCATGCCCCGAGCATGTGGGTGCTACATTTGTTTACCGCCCAGACAGGTCGGTGGCGTTCAAAGTGCGAACACGATTTTGGACATCAAGCCGCACTGCATAAATAACAAAAAATTATTTTATAAGGCCATAACGGTTACAAAACATCTTTCTGCCCGTTTTACTTTTGTTTTGCATTTGAATGTTTCTTGAGGGCAAGGGTAGCAGCCCTTGACCGCGCTTCAGGAACCGGATTGGAGACGAGTGGGATCGGCCTCGATCGCGATTGAATTGGCCGTGTAGCAACGCTGGAACTGCATTGAGTTCAATCCCGATCGTCTCGATCACTATCGAAAGTGCCCATCTGATAGCAGTATAACGTTAGTCCTTCTCTTATTAGCGAACTTCTGCCGTCGGCTATGACTGCAACCTGCTTGGCACAGACGGAGGACGTCTACGGCCGACATGGTCGTGCTTAAAATAAATACGCAATTACATTGTTTAGGTGAATAAAGTGGTCGCGCCAGAGGGTTACTTTAAGGCAACGCCGTTTATTTTTCCTGCCAGAGGCTTGGCAACAAATGTCCATAATTTTCTTTCCTATCTTCTTCTTTTTCAGGCATAACACGGAGAAAGTAATCTACTTTTTACTCCTTGATCGCAAACGGAGAAAACCGTCATACGAAGACGAGACCGAGATTATCATACGCAACCGGTCTGAATCGGGTAAGGAGAATCGACGTAAGTCGTCGGCCAATTTTTTACTTTGCTAGCGCTAAACTCAACCAGCTCTCGTAGGAGAAAATAATTAATCAATTGTTACTGACCATTTCTTGCTTAGCGCAGAGCATATGGTAAAGTAATTGGGCCAGTGTTAGAAAAATACATAAGATCAACTGTTCCTGAAACAGGGTTACAGCAGCTGCGTGTCCTTGTTTCGATGATTTTTCTTTCTTTACTGGATTTCTTTATTGCTTATTTCATTTCATTAATCCTTTTTTCATTCTCTTTCATTTACTTCTTACTTCTGTCCTTATACTTCCTTCCATCGTTCCTTTGTTGTTTCTTCTTTCGCATGGCGAGTTAAGCATGTTTTCCCGCATGGTTACAGAGCTGCTGCTGAATCTCACAGGAATATGGCATCGTGGTTTTAAGTCGTTATCAGGGCCTGTTTGCTTCTCAGCTAAAAAATGATGAATGTTGATCACTAAGCTTGTCAGCAATGGCAGATAAATAATAAACTTGCCTCTTTAATAGAAGCTCTTGCTTATAGAGTTTGAGGAAGCACACCAACATTTAGTTGCACAAAAAGAGGTCTCCAGGAGAAAAATACTAATTGTGGTGGAGAGTGATAGTGTGCAGCTTATTCAGAACATTCCGCGTTTCACACTTTGTTCGCTTCCTACATGTTAGTCGCTGTTTTTGAGCGGGCTTGAAATCTCTTATTGACTGGCAGTGAGTTATCTCGTCACGCTGTACTTGATGGCATCAGTCTTTGCGCTTCCCCTCTTGATAAGAGGTTCTGGTGCCAGAGTGAAAGAAATAACATGTGACTATGGGCGAGATCTGGAAAGCTAAGCGGCTTGCACAGCTGCACGAAGCAACTTCGTGTCTTGACAATTTCAGACGCTTTGTACACAACTGTGTACACAGCGAAATCACACCTTTTTCTGAGAATGTGCTGCATCTAGAAGTACTTTCATTGTTTCAGTCGAATTTAGCATCCTTATTGTCACAAATGAGTTGGTTTGTGTGCCTAACAACGAATGCAGTAAATAATATTTCACTAAATAATTAGTTCCAGCATTTTTATAATAAGTCGTCCATCATTTTTATGCAGACATATTTTGCTGCCAGTTACAATGTCCTTTTATACCTGAAGCTGGTTTGTAAAAGCCGAGGCTGGTGTGTTGCTTTCGTGTGAAATTGCGGTTTTGGCCAGTGCATTTCACCTTTTCCTCAACTAAGCCTCACGAACAATTGACATTGTCACCAGATGCTTGCCGCCAAGAGTGACATGCGATAGTAGATCACGTCCTATTGGAGACTAGCGAAATGAACGAACAAGAAGTTGTCGCTTTCATATTATATAAACGTTATCTAACATTACAATGCCGTGATATCGGCATGTTTGTCTCGAGACTAAGTTTTAATGATAATTCAAAATGTTCCAGTCATGTCACCCTGTCGGAGTGCATGCACTGTTTCAGCCTTGTTTTTCTGACCTTTCCCGCTTATTTATCTTTCGAGTATATATCATGCCCTATTGAAATTTAAAGGGCAGGGAAAGCGCAGATGTAGATCCAGGTGTTATTGTACCAAAATATTCCTAGCACTTCTTTCTGATACAGACTATGTGATGAACCACTTTATGAACCAAAGTTCTTTGACATGGGAGCTTGAGCGTTAGAAAGATTTGTTATTTAAGAACACTGAGAAAAATTAGTTCTTGTGTACGTACCAACACTTGCTCTAACACTTTGTCTGCGACAGCTGATCCTCCCCGCAAGAGAGTGGACACGTGCCAAGTGAACGGAAGGTCGGGACCGCGGTGAGTGCTATTGCATTATTTATGAAGGATGACCCTGCAAAATGTTTCTGCTGAATGACATTAGGTTTACATTGATATCCAGCGTGTACACTTAAGGAAAGCTTCCATTAGGGAAACACAGCGTGCTTGACTGCGACGCGCTGTTGAGTGTGTCGTCATGCATTCCGGGTTTCCCACTTTCATATTCCTACCGCAATCAGCATTCACCAATTCAACTTTCACCGAGGAGCGTAGTCACCGATCATACACTTAGTAAATTTACATGCCTAGTACGTAAGGCGTTTTGTCATGTTCGCAGAGTGGTGTTCCTTTCGGTGTATATCAACATTTACTACTGCTTTATTAACTCATAGGTGTCACCCCGATCGCACTTGTTGTGCCTTGCAAACCCCAAAGGTTTATGTTTTCGAGCCTTTGCGTTTCCCTCACTGCATTCTCTCGCGAAGGAGAACAGAGAGGTTTCTCTTGTGCTCAGCATATCCATGATAAAGACGTCATGTTGATGCGTGTTTTGCAAACAGCGCCTGCCAGCGAGCTTCATCTTTGGGGTTGCAGATGCCTGAATTAACCTCCTCCCCCTTTCCACACCCTATACCACGATGACTAACAGCTGCGTGCACTACATACACGTTTTCAATGGAACTCGCAAAGCAAACAACACAGTGACAATGGGACTCACTAGGTAAGGTTAAATATGTAACGGGTATCGGCTGCACATTTCCACTTTCTTGGGATAAAAATGAAAATGTACCTATCATGAATTGAGGCAGAAAATTTAGGACGAATGTCTGATACACATTTGCTTCGTTTTTACGTGTAGGTATTCCTTCGACATGCTGAGCGATGGATCACCGATTACGCCACGGCGGTATCCGTACGGGTAAGCATCTTTAACATTAGAGAACATAACTGGAGCGTGTTGAAACAGAAGAGAGAACACACATCCCATTTAGCACCAAGTTGACATCGGTTCTTGAATCTCTGCGTTTTATTTTTTTTTTCTTGTAGATAGCGTTACTCTCAGCTAATTGGTTCTATGCGTTACCTTAGTTGACGTGGTGTAATGTGAAACAATAGTTAATAACTCGCGTAACGCTGACTCTATTGTTTTATGAGGCAATGAAGACCCCTCTTGGCGGCAAAGCATCCTCAAATTAATCGTCTTATCTAGTCTTCAAAAGTGCCACAGTAGTTTTTGTTTATCCCAGATATTGAGCCCAGCGCAAGGAGACGCGTATGGCATCGCGTCAGTTACAAGAAACTCGGCGTGAACACTCGTGTCAACCGAAGAGTTCTATTCATTGCCAGTACGACTTTGGCGAATAAGCATATCCATGACCTTGACACTGCCAGATGAACTCGACGAGGTTCCTGCGGTTCCACAAAGCACAAATACGAGGCGATCTGGATCCCCGGGTATGGCAGGATGTATCCACACTACATTTACGTGTAGCAGATAAGCGACGCGGTAGGAACATCGATCTCTGAGAGTAGGACACTGTATAAGCATACGACACACACAATGACTCCCATACATCATCGCCCTGTCAGTGCGTTACGTACAGGAGCAACGCGAATCAGCGCGAGCGACATCGAGAAACCGGTTGGCGACACGACCCCACAGCGGCGCATGGCCGGTGACGGGTGAAGAACCTCGTCACGACGAAATTGGCAGCCAGGTGTCTTCGGCTGCACGCACCGCACTGTTGACAAACTCTAACGGCTGACAAGCAGGACGCTGAGCCCCGAGAAGCCAATTTGTGTTCGACACCTGCCGTGGTGGCGTTTACTAATGAAGCTTCATTGTGCCGCCGAGCGTCCGTAGCGTCGTCGGTTGCCGGGATATCTTTTTATACACGCAATACAATATTTATTTTTTTCTAAAATGAAAACTGTAGAGTCGTCTCCAGCTTCTCCGTTTATTTTTCAGAAAAAAAAGTGCCATTTTTTTTTGCGATTGCGAAGAGAACGCGCACTTTAAATAATAGCTGCTTGTTGTTTTAACGCCATAGTGACTGCATAAATGTAGAGCCAAGATGAACATGCACATACACGAAGAGGTCTTTCCCCGTCTTTCTACGCCATTTTTACATGCATTCATGCGAAACAGCCCGGGAGTCAGATTTAGTGACTTGCATCACTCACACTCCTGCTCCGGTACTGCATTTAATACAACTTGTGACAGCTGTAAACTCCTACGTAATTTTTCAAGGCGACGTTGTTCCTTTCTGTTTAGCGGCAGGGATCACTAGGGGTTGTAAAGCTCGAAATATGCTATCGTCATCCTCTGTATTGCTTTTACATCAGTGAGAAAAACATAAATGACTAAATTAGTATTTCCTTCCATTCTTACTGATTCTTCTAAGCATATTAATTTCGTCGATTTGAAAACTTTCCCTACATCATACACATACAAGAAAAAAAGGCTTCATCTTCCGCTATTGGGAACAAGTAATTTCTTGGAACACTGTCCGCAATTCACTATTAAGTCCAGCTCTTTAGCTATAGTTGCTAAATTTCATAATAGTTCAATACGTAATGTATACGCTTAGGAAGAACTGATGAAATCGAAGACCGTTGGTTTTTATTCCAGCAACTGCTTTGAAAGGTTGGAACTGACGCACGCAGGCTACATTCCAAATCTATAAAGCGCGCTCCAACACTTCTACAGTGTTCTGTTGCTTTATTTATCCCTGAGTTTTCCTTGCCGCTTCCTTTGTATAACACCCCTCAGCATATGTGCCTGCTTTGCATCATGCATATAGGACTTACTAAACACGACAAGGTCAGCAGCGCCACTGATTACTGAAATACGTACGATTACAATTTTCCTCATTCAATTGACTTATTCTTGAGGAGAAAAAAAAACGTCATATTACTCTGTTATCACAAAATTTGCTCTTGACTTGATGCGTGGACTAGCGAGGCCACACAAGGGTTGTCTGTGCACTCTCCGCCGATTTTCTTGCGCGTGGGCAGACCTCCTGCCTTCCATTCATCTCAAGTTAGCTCCTAATAGCAAGGAACGTTAGGGCTACGTGGTACGCTTTCTTATTTTCATTTCAGCAGATCCCATCGACGCGCATTCGCTTTCCGTGTATCATAATTACATCTTCCCTGCAAAGGTTACGACGCGTTACACGCTCTAAGAGCATATACTCAGTCCGCAAATACAAAAGTGCCAATTTTCGCTCCCTGATGGCTTCAGGCGCTTATCGTGTACCATGGCAGAAAAGGGTTTTCGATCTGCTATAACTCTCTAGTGAAAGTAGGGGTGGAGGGTGTAAAGCACCAACAGTCGGTTGTGCTAGCCCTCTACAGCACTATCGTGCACGCCCAAGAGTGCTTGCACAAAAGGAGAGAAAAAATCAACGACTTAGTGCCTTAAAGCGTTGAAAGCTGCTTAAAGAGAACATTTCGGTATTTCCGTAACACCCTGATCTAAACAAACGTTGCAGTAATACTACCGATAACTACCATCATGACATCGGTTAGAAGCACGGGATCCCTTAAGATTGTTTTTTTTCCAGATTGGTTCGCCATGCTTTTAACCCGCAGTGCAACAGCCGGCTACCAAAAGTGCTTGCCGTAGTGAATTGCACTACGGTTAGGAAGAGTGGCGAGAGTGTGCATGGAAGTTTCGCTGATGTCGTTCTAGATGAAGTAGTATATTGATTCTTCTGGATAAGTGAAAAGTGCTCACGGAGTTGAAACATCTTCAGCTATAGGGCAACCGCGAGACCTTTCATTTTTTCGCCATCTGTTTTCGACCTATGGCGATGAACGACGTCTGTCCCGTGGCTGTCCTCGCATGATGTCTCCTCACCTCACAGCATGCGTCGAGGCAGCGGGTCGGGCTGCCTGCACCCGGGCAGCGGCATTCCGAGTCCGGCCGTGTCGCCGCTCAGCTCCCCGCGACCCTCACCGCGAGGCGCCACCACACCGGACGAGAGCCCGCTCAACACGCCGCCCGGCTCGCCGTCCCTCGGGCAGCCGTACTGGCGGTCCCGCCTGCACACCATCAAGAACAGCTTCCTCGGCAGTCCGCGCTTCCACAGGAGAAAACTGCAAGGTGGGTATCCACGCAGTATACTGACAAAATGACAAAGGGCTGAAAACACACGTTGTTGCCCTTGGATCTTCTCAGCAGTCAGATTGTCACATCACATCGCATCAAATTATGTCTTATCACACCACATCACATCACGTAGTTGGGCCCCTGACGATGGTCGCAACGCGGATAATGACTACAATAATGTGCGGAGTTGCGAATACTAGGACAATTTTCAGATGTGTTCGCAGTGCAAGCCACCTGGTATTACTACCCGCAACGTTCGATCAACAGGTGATGGCGACGGTAAGGGGCAGAAGCCCATCGCATCGCCAGAAGCAGCACACATTGCATCGCATCACATCACGACACATAATCATCACATCACAGCACAGCAAAGCAAAGCAAGGAAAAGAAAAGCAAAGCGAAGCACATCATATCACGTCACTTTACATCACATTGCATCGCATTGTATCGTATCGTACCGCATCTCATCACGACGCACACATCACATCGCATCGCAGCGGAGCCCAGCACAGCACAGCTCATCGCATCGCATCGCACCGCATTGCATCGCATCACATCGCAACAAAACACAACACAATACATCAAAACACACATTGTCACAATGTCTCATGTCAAATCACTTGTTTTCGCGCAGACCATTTTTGCGCGATAACATACGGGTGGAAGCGAGTCAGTTGGGCGGATGAAATTAGGAAGTTTGTGCAGTTAAGGTGGCCGCAGCCGGCACAGGCCAGGGTTAATTTCAGGGACACGGGAGAACTACATCCCAGACGTAGTTGGGCCCCTGATTATGGTCCCAACGCGGATAAACATTACAATAATGTGCATAGTTACGAATACTAGGACAATTTTCAGAAGTGTTCGCAGTGCAAGGCATCTGGTATTACTACCCGCAACGTTCGATCAACAGGTGATGGCGACGGTAAGGTGCAGAAGCCTATCGCGTCGCCAGATGCAGCACATTATTTTTGCCCTAAAATCTCAAGAACAGCAGGAACAACAAGCATTTAAGGGAAGATTGCTTTAACGCTTTTGAATTTAACTTTGGTGTCCCCAGAGAACAACCGGCTCTAAAAGGAGGCATCAGTATATGTTACTTGCCTTTATCGCAATGATTGCACATAAAGGCACCTTCTTCAGGGCGAACATTGCGACCGTCGTTCATCGCAACTGTAAACCCTCGAGTCTGCCTGTTTCCTAAGCGTAATGCTGTTCAGACACGGAGTCCTAGCGTGCCAGGGAGTATGTGCGCTCGTGCGGGGAGCGGAACGGTACAACTGTTATAGTCTCTTGACGTATGAGGGAAGTGCCCGGAAACTTTTTTTTAGTTTTTAACGGAGTAAAGGAGAACTGCCCACTGTAGTCATTGAAGAAAGAGCTTGAATTTCAGAGCCTGTTAATCGCCGTTATATGGCTTGTTGTAAGCTGTAGTCTGTTTGTATGAGCTTTTTAATGCTTCTTCTTGCGGAAGCCGTGGTAAAGAACTGTGTGAGAAAATTGCGTTGTTCGTCGAGTGAGTGACGGTCTCGCAGAATAGTTGATGTCTGAAATCAAACTGCTTATAAAAACGTACTGACATAAGAATTGAGGATGAAGACACTTTTAGGGTCAGTTGGAAGTCGCGTGGAATTATGATTTAAGCAAATCTTTTATCAAAATCCTGAAATCGTGAAAAGATTAGAGCGCCTAAAGCTAAATCACTGTGGCTTCGAACTTAGCGAATGAGAAACCATCTTTTCGTTATCCGTCCCGTTGTTGTATTTGCAAATGTACTACAACCAAGTAGAGAATAAAGAATCAAGTGAATGTTTTAGGAATGGCTGGATGAAGGAGAATACTTTAGCCTCAACGACTTCTAAGCATCTTGCTAAATTCACTCAGAAAAGCGCGTCTACGAGAACGAACGACAACTACTGAAAGCTGTCGAATATATGCCGTTGTCTCAGATAGACACAATTTTTGGACACAGTGCCTCTGACAGAACTGATCGTTTTAGTGCTGGCGCCAACTGTAGCGTCATTCGCATTAGGGCTCATTGCTGTGAAAGAGAGTGAGACGCACACGAGCTTGTTCGAAAAATAGGCAAGTGAAAGCTAAACAGTAACTTATAGAAGGCAGTGTACATTTAAGCTGCGTAGCATTACAATTCCTACTGAAAGTTTCCATATGACGAGTTCCATAATTTCATAAGAAAGTTTCCAAAATTCCATTTGTTTCCATAAGAAATTTTATGGAGTCAGTATGGAGCATATGGAGTCGGTGTGGGCTATATGGAAGCACGTATAAAAACTTTCGGACTCCATATGACATCATGTACACTATGGAAATCGTATAGAAATTATGTTGAATACTTATGGGCTGCGTACAGGCAGGATATAGATTTTCACATATTTTTCCATATCGTATTGACTCTATATTCCAATCTTGCTTAAAATCAGTTGGTGGACGAGTTGGTACTTCATGCTTACATTCACAGCGCAAAGATGGACACGGACACGAGGGGAGACACAACAATGCGCCCACTTCAACAACGTTTATTTCTGCGCGCAGCGAATACATATAGAGTACGGCGGGCATGCTCCGCAACGAAAAGGAAAGTCATGTTAGACTGGCAGCAGCGCCAAACCGCAAGGGAAACGCATCATCATAGGTACAAGAAAGAAAACATAAAGCTAAAACCTAAAAGTCAGGATGCAAACAAGAACAAAAAAACATAATACCCTAGTTGGAAATTCCTAACACACGACGTTCCTTATCACTTAACAACACCGAAGGGGTGCTGACACAGTAATCTTTTTCTGCAATCTCACCAGTTTTGCTGACATACTTATGAAGGACTGTTGTTCTTCCCAAAAAGGGACCATGTTCCTTACACTGTTGGCAATCACGGCAGTGTATGCCTAGATGACGGGATGCCCCGATGACACTATTGCTGTGTTCCATGAGCCTCTCGTTGAGACATCTGCCAGTTTGGCCAATGTAGGCTCGGCCACAGGGCAAAGGTATAGAGTAGACTACGTCTTTCGCGCACTCTGCAAATGGTTGCCTGTGCCTAACAGTGCAGGAATCGCTCCCACTAACGGTGGAATTTACCTTCTTGCACAGTTTCGGCAGCTTCTCTGGTGCGGAAAACACCACATGCACGCCTGCTCTTTGCCCTATTTTCTTGAGCTGATGCGCGATGGTGTGCATGTAAGGTAGTACCGCCACATTTTTCCTCCAATTAGTGTCAGCCCCGCCGATGTCTAGTACTACTTCCCTGCTTTCTTTGAGCATATTCTCGGCAACCGATAACAAGAGTGCACATGGGTAGCCAGAGCCGCTCAACCGGGTCACCTGGCTAAAGAACGCAGAATCCAGTCGATGCTCACATGATTTCGTGAGAGCACTGCAAAAGCAAGACTTTACAATTGCCCGTTTCACTAGCTTTTAGTGGGTTGAACCAAAAGGAAGGACAGGCTTGTTTCATCGCGGTTCATAAGCCCAACAACACACATCGTCAGGAGAAAAATAAATGCCTAGATCAAGAAATTTGATGAATTTGTTTACAGCCACTTCATACGTCAGGATTAGTGGATGAAGTCATTCGGAAACATAGGCATGATACTGAACATGTTAGCCTGATCTGACATGTCTTGTGCTTTGGAAAAATTAGAAAATCATCAACATATCTGAAAATGCCTGCAGCACTGGAACCTTCACTTCTGCGTTCCAACTCTCGGTCCCACTCCGATAGAAAAATGTCGCTCAAAACAGGAGCAACGCAGGAGCTTATGCATATTCCGTTTGTTTTTTTTTTTGAGTGACGATGTTCCCTTCCCAAACTGCGAATGTAGGCTTGAGGTAAGTTGAAAGGAATTCCAGAAAGTTATCTATGGACAAACCACAACTGTTTTGAAACGAAATCACTCCGTGTCTGTCAATGCAGTTCCTGACACTTATCAATAGATTGTCCTGTGGAATACAATAATAAAGGTCTTCAATATCGACTGAGAAAGCCGACAGTTTCGCCTTGGGCCTTTCCTTAAGAAATCGGATCACCTCGTCAGAGTTCTTCACCTTTGAAAGGGTCGTCACAGAAACCTTGCAAGCGACTTCTCTCAGAAATAATTACCCTCAGAGCGCAGTCCACTTTATGAGTTTTTGCAGCGAAGAAAAGTTCCAAGCCGACCTTTTCTGCCTTGTCTATGGACTTAACAAGCTTATCCAAATTCATGGAGCTGCATAACCTTTTGCCGCACTTTTTATACGCTCCAGACGTACCTCATTTCTTCTATCGAACACCGAGAACACCGCTTCCTCTGCTTTCGCTTTATACGTGACCTCCGACAGCACCACAAAGCCTCCTTCATTGTCGCTGGTTAGAAGCGCTACAGAATTATCCCGCAAATAAGAGACAGTTATCTGGATGGGCAATCTATGACACTGGACTTTACAACGAGAGACAACGTCTACACCCTCCGAAAGGCATCTCCCACTCTCCGAGCCAGGAGCAAGACTTGACACTTTCCTCACCATGGCCAAACGTTCCGCGGCTGTCTTCTTTGGCTCCACGGCGAACTTGGGTCCGCAGCTGAGCACCTGTCGCACATAATACGGTAGTTGGACATCACCGACGATGTGGACAGTGTTTCCGTGATGCGGTTTCCTTGGCGGAAGCATCCGTTGGCGGAAACTTTCCCTCGAAGTTGATAGGACAACGGAATTTCTATGGCAGCAAGAGCTTTCTGCACTTCGCCGGATGCTTCGCCGGAGCGCCATGTCGCAACAGAAGCTTCGTGACTCTTGCACCTCGTACATGCATGGCCCTTTTGCGTGAGGAACATGTGCAGCAACGTAACGTCGTCTCAGGTTTTGAACACTTCCACTGAGCCAAATTTTTTATGCAATTCTCGGGACTGACCGTACGGGGTGCCGTTGTAAACAGGAAGCAGTGTAAGTGGCTAGAGGCACTATAGGGTCACCGACGCTGTTCCATTAGGCAGGGCCATGGTCAGTTTGGAAGCTTCAATTGTTTGCGTGTCTCTTCTGATAGCAGACCAAAATCTCAAAGGAGACCCTTGCGTCTCAGGCTCTTAGATACTGGCATCTCCACGAACAACAGGAGTGGTGGGCTTCCGTAGCAATGGCCAGTTGTCCAGCACCACCAGGACCTGTCGTAGCGCTGTCGGCAAACAGACAGGCAGGAGGGAAGATGTAGGCTTTTGTAGGAAACTGCTCATTAGGCGGATCTGTGCCCACAGTGAATAAAAAGAGCTCGGCGGCAGTGACAAATCTGGATGTACAGGACAGTCGCCGAGATCAGATTCGCCGTACCGCTACGCCGCGTTTTATTCAAACACGATAAAAATCTTTCCAGGTCACCTGCACTCATCGGCGCGAAAATTCCTGAACAATGCAGAACCAGGTGTGTTCGAGCATGATCATCAGCGAACGATCTAGGCGGATACAATTTAAGAACGAAGCGGCAGATATCCCTCAAACGAGGCCCCCCAGCCGATGGCGTCGGTTTTCATGACGCCGTGGTTAATATGATTAGGCCTTGGCTAATATCCCCTTTTATCTGCCACTCCCTGCGATGTTGCACTATAGCAGTTACCACGACGTCATGAGAATCGCTCGACGCCATAGGCTGGAGGGCATCCTTTGAAGGGCATGTGCAGTTTCGTTCTTGAGTTGTATGCGACTACGGAGAACTCAGCAGAGCGACTGAACAAAAATGATACGGTGGCACCCAATGGTGATAAGAGAAGCTCGCCGCATTATCGGTCAGTTTGGTGAACTTTCTGGAGCAGAATTGGCGCAAACTGAATTGCAACGTTCTGTTTGTAATATTGTGTACAGTTATCTGGGTTCTTTTATTTTTATTCTTGTAAATTATATTTTTGCTTTTTTCACTTCAATCACATGTTATCGGCTTCTCGTTAATATGTCTGGCATCTTGTTTTAGGTTTTTTATCTTATTGTTACTTCGGTATCTTACGGCTCTTACATGGTTGTTGTGACATTTGTAACAAATGCAAAATTGGGTTGTTATCGCCGCCTATAATGATAAATGTGCTATTTTCACAAGTAAGTTATTCTATTTAGTCATTAAGTGATTGCGTCCAAGACGTGATAAGGAGGCAAGTGTAAAGAGGCAACGATAATTTTGGAAATACATAGCAAAATTCGTAAAGAGCGATATATAAATCAGAATGTACTCACGAGGTATTCAGGCGAAATAGATACCGACAAATTTCTCCAAAGTCTCAGAAAAAGCAACAATACATTTCTCGTTGTGGTCGCCGAAATTACTGGCTCTTACTTTTGGTACAGATGCGTTTCTTAAAGTTTCATTTGGTAAATATACTCTGATCTTATTGTGCGACACCAACCGAAAGCACGCTTAAAAAGTGTAAGACAACGCAGTAATTTGCCACAGAAGCTAAGAGAGGTCCGTCTGCTATACCGTAAGCGCCGAAAGCACTCAATTTTCGTTGCTGCTTACACTGTGCACTCAAGACAACGATATTCTACGAATACCAACCCACCGCTAAATACGAATTACATTTGTCCTTTTCACCGTAAGATGGTGGCCACCTTGTCTAAGGTTGCATTAACATAGTAAATTCAGCATACACACTGATTTTGGTTCTCGCTGTAATCACTGGACCACGCCAGCAACTTATTCATATATGCGAACTACCCGCGTTTCTTCGTTTCTTTACTTGCAATGTAGTAATGATTTAAGGTGGCAACACGTTATTTAGACTGAGCGCAAGTTATTGACTCTGGCACTCGTTTCTCGTTTGCAGTTCCTTCAGCTTCAGACGAAGTCAGCCTGACCCCGGATTCCTCACCAGAGTAAGTTTCACTCTTACCATTACCTGCGGGCAGGTGACACGTACCGTCTTTGCGAAAAGTCGCCAGGCAGCGGAGTTTGCTTCTCAACCGTGGAGTGGAGCAATAGGGCATGTTTAAAAACCAACAGGTCTCTAAAGGTGAGGACAATGGTTCTCCTTACCACACACATATTTTTATCCTTTGGGGTGCCACAGTGGGTGCTTCACTACACAGCCAAGAAACTAACCCCCTTGCATGGCTACTTATGGCAAAGACGACACCTGCGGATAATAAGTGCTTACAGTACGCTTAAAGGGACACTGAGGAGAAACTGAAATTTGCCTGCATTACTAGATGACAGTGTTATATTGACAAAGACACTGCATTCATGAAAGAGGAGCTTTTATAAGCTGTATAACGGTATAAGAAATTAAATACAGGTGTCGCCACCATCGGTCGTTTTCGCAGGCAAAGAACTGCGGCGCGTCAAGAGTTTCAGAGCGCAGTTCTTAGTCACCTGTCCCTGGCTTGCGTGTCGTCGTCGTTGCCGGCGTAAGCGGCAGAGTTAAAGCAAAGCAAAGAGCACGGCGAAGGATGAAAGCAGGGTGAAAACGAAAGGAAGGTGAGAATTAATAGGTGGAGGACGGGGTAGTGGTGGAAGAGAGAAGGGCGGAAGCGTAAGGAGGAAACTGGAGAAGGAGAATACGGCAAGGAGAGGCGAGAGGGGTCGCTCTCAATTTGCACCGGCCGTTGCGTAATGACTTCCTATAGACGCGTTTACAGATAGCCTTCGTGTTTGGAATATTCACCGCAACCACCTGTGCAAAAACAGCAACGGTGGATTTGTTAGCGCGCAGATACCCCGGCAACCCCTTCATTTCAGGCGGCACACAATCGAGACCTTGTGAAAAACTATGCACTGTCTTGACCAAGGGAGGCGATTGCTTATGCAAAGATTGTCGGTTCCTTAGTTGTTGCGCAGATGCGTGGCGTGAGATCTGTTACAAAGCTGCTACTCGCAAGTTGAGCCAGCCATTATTCTGCAATCGAACGGTTAGCCACCACTTACATGGGCATCTATGGCGGCCGTTTGTGGGGTCCACGCCGTTTACCATGGAAACGGGCACGCGCTACTCTGAATGCACAGGCCATTTGTCCAGTGGCCCGCTCCAAACGAATACGCGTCCTTTGTGGCTTCAGCTTTCCTCGAAACGATGAGACAAGCACGCAGCAACACGTTCACGCTGGGAGAACTGTACGCTGGAGAGGACGCCGCAACCGGGCAAGGGTTGCAGCGCGCCGTTCTACAACAGCCCGAGGGGACGTTCGTTTATTGCGGTAGTTAGGACGCCTTGTGCCGCAAAGCGGCAATGCTTCCCATTCTATTCTTAAGGGTAGCTTAAGCCTCGTCCAAGTTTTCTGTCTCAGTTTATCGCAAAATCAATCTGAGTTCCAATTTCGCATTAGGGAGTACCGTAATAGTCGGTCATTTTCAACGCGAATCTCAGAGGCTAGGTTACACCCCCATTCAATTCCAAATGGTTACCACGGAGTCCTTTTCGGTCCTGCTGTCACGAGTTTCAATGGAGCAATAGGAAGGTTTTTAACCGAACGAACATCAACATTAGGCGAAAGTGCCATACAATAAAATTTTACTGAGAACAAAAATTGAGGCTGTCCTCAGTGTGTCTTTCATGTCAGACAAGGGGCCGCAGTGTACTGTGACCAAAAATTTGTGAATATACCGTTCAAGGCAGTTCATTTTCAATGGGCGCTGCCTCGAACGTCTTCCCTCGTGCCGTTAGGCACTGCGTGTTTCTCTCTCTGCTCGGCTCATGTAGCGTGGTGAGAAGAACACGTCAGCGCATGTTAAAGAAGCCCAAGTGGTTAAGCCCGTTAAGCCCGATATACCAACGTACAGCAATAAAGAACATGGACAGACCAGGCATATTACGTGTGATGCACGCGGTTTTCCGCTATCCATGTGTCAGCGTAGTGGTGTGCTTTTACCTCAGTTTTTATTTACATACGTTTAAACCTACTGTCTTTCTGTGCAAGAAGGCCAGCCAATGTAATATCTGGCATCCAGTAACACATATATACCACTGACACAAAGGAGGCGCAGTAAATGGCAGTAGACTCGAAACAGCACAAGAGAAGGTGAAGAAGGCTATGTAGTGTGTGCATGCACAAGCTAAATTAATGGCCTTCGAATCTGTAAACACTCTGTTAGTACATACTAACTCTTTATCAATAGTACACACTATTTCTTTGTACCAACAAAGGGTGTGTAATAGCCCCAGTTATATACAGTTCTTCAGAAAGAATGGCTAAGCATTCCTTAAGACATAAGTCACGCACTTCCACCGCCCTCTCCTTTTAAGCAATACTGCTTAACTTAACTAGATCTGGACTCAATGGTAAGGTAGAAAGTAAAGCGCAGACGCTGAGCTCGGATTCCCCATGCTTTACTGGTCTATGTTCCAAAAATATTGTCACTCCATTAAGGGGACTTTTTAAAAACGGGAGAGTATTTGTCCGATGTTTTTGCCATGGATTGTTTCGTCAGATAATTGTCAGGGTCTTGTATCGGAGTACTGCAGGAATTTGTTATTTTAAAGCGGTTAGCGAGACCGCAACGTGCTTTACTCACTAGCACGGCATACGAGAAAAGGTATTGAACAGCAAAATATGTTCATCAAGAAAAAAGACGCGGAGAAAACAGTTTATTAGCAAAATATAATCCCCAATTGGGGGGGGGGGGGGTCTGGTTTTTGTGTCTTGCGCAGAATAAATAGCAGTTTTCCAAAAATGTAATCCGCTGAAATACATGTAATAGCATCGTAAGGGTTGCTGTCTTTTCTGTTACCGCTACTATGGTGTACATTGCGTAATATGGTGCTAAGATTTTATTTTTTATGCAAACTCGTAGTGTAGCCTTTAAAAGATGACCCTCAGAAAAATGACAGTGCTCAACCCGAACCGATGCCGAGAAGAAGTAGGCAGGGTTAAACGAAGAGTGTTCATTGATACTGTGTCTTTTAATTTATGACAGTAACGTTGCATTGAATTCCTCGTCGCATTTCTTTCTCTCTTCACATGGTATTGATACTGATTCCTCTTCTAGCCTATCGAAGCGGTCCTGGTTCGGAGGACTGATGGCCAACGAGAGGGAAGAGAGCCACGTGATACTCGTCAAGGACCGTCCTTTGAGTTCTGTCAAGGCTGACCTCATCCACGCCTTCCTGTCGGTAAGGCACGCGGCACAAATCGCGTCCTTGATTCTTTCCAAGCATACAAAGTAGGTTATCCAGGGACACTCTTCCGCAAATAGTTACGCACCCGCTCAAGTAAGCGTGGCTTTAGACATGGATCATAGCATAACTGGCAAATCATGCACCAGTTTTTAATGCAGCAGGATATTTGCTAGAAATTCAATTCAATTTAATTCTTTATTCACCAGGAAACTGGACGGTCTCCAGGGCTAAAAGCTGCTGCCTACAACTTGACTGGGGCCTGGAGCCATTTACAAAGCGGCAGCAGACATTGGTGGCAGAGTGCACTAACATTAATTACAAACACTGAGTAGTAGAAGGCATCAGAAAACACAGACCTGCTGCAAGATTTATCACAACAATAGATACTTATCAATTACAATTGAGAAAAGTGTACTCGTACCTCTTTTGGGGATTTGAAGGCTACCTGTTTGTGAATGCTCACTTATACCCCCGAGCTGGGCCACCTCTTACTGAGTTACTGAAATAACTGCTCAAGTCAAGAGCTCGAAACGCATGTTATTCTGGTCGAATATTAGCGAATCATGCGTAATACGTTTCGTAGTCGTAAATACTAGGCACCATTAAGTGGCAGGCTGCTTCAACAAGCTGCACACAAAACAGGCTTATAATAAGGGCGTAGTTAGGCTACTCATTGGCATCCACCCAAGCGCAGCCACACGGCTACAATGAGTATTGGGTAATTACTTCCTTATTACAAATCTACTCCACATTAGGGGATTCCCCTTAAGATCTGACTAAGACGGACTTAGCTTGCAAGCTTCTGTTAAGGTGTTAACGGGTTTTTGTGGTAGTGAATAAGTGGTGGTAAATAACTGCAGCAGGGCAATGTGCAATTTTCTCCCAAATCTGCTTACGTTTTGATCTTCCAAGTAAGCTAAATTCGATTATCTTAATGTTAGCACCGGTTATAACATTAAAAAGATAAATGAAATCTAAGATTTGACGAAATCTTGAATTATCGAGTAGTAAGTTAATTTTACAGAATAAAGGCGACGCCGACCATAGTTTAGGTCAAAAGAAGACGGACTTTTCGGCTTACATACGTGAACAAGGCTCCGTATAGATGCCGAAACTTCCGTTTTTTTTTAATGAAACAATTAGTCTGCGTTGCATTTTTTCTGTTGAAATGGGAATATGTATGTATACTGCTTCCTTTTCCTTTAGCGCATTAACTGGATTCAGGTTAGGATCGGAGACAAGCTAAATTAAGTGAAAAAAAAAAACTAATCCTATTGAAAGTATCATAATAACTATTTTGAAAGCAATAATCATCGTAATCACCGTCGTTGCTTACTTTCGTGTTTTCACTGGTGTCTTCTGCGACAAAGAAAGAAAGCAGAGTTACAAATCCAAAAATAAAGTGACTCCGTTAGCCGTCTCACAGAGGTAAAATAAAACTAAACAAAATATGAATGAACTTTATGTCATCTTTTGAACATGGATTTGCTTTCTTCTGAACGCCACTCAGGTTTTAAATGCTCTAAAGGTAGAAAATGCAAAGTAAATATTTAACGTTTAAGGTTAGTCCGACTCAATTGAAATGCAGAGCGAATAAATGGGTGCTCCATTCTATTCACATTTTAACGCCTGAAACATTCCGAGAACGTTGCCACTTTCATTCCGGTAAAAAGTAAAATATCGTATTTTTGCTCGTAGACATCTTGAAATTCAACGCGGCAGTCGAGGCGATGAGGAAAGGAACAATCGCAACGACATATTAACTGCAGTACACTACACAGCGACAATAAACAAAACCAATTGGCATAAAGCCTGCTCTAGCAAAGCGTGCATGAGAGCGTTGTTTTGTGCTTAAATCTCACATAAAAACAGATTACTACTTCTCTTAAACGACATTATTGTGATGACCGTTTCATGCGAGATGTTTTGCTGTGCTGAAAATGAGAAAAAATTGTAATGTGCTCTTCAGCGAGGTACAACTTCAAAAGAGATTCACGTAAAGAAGCAGTTAACTCACTGTCAAATTGGCGGAAAAAATCTTGTCGGCACAGGTGTATGTTCTGTTTTTATCAACATCGCCAAGATATTGTTGTTCGCTGTCAGAGCCAAAAGTAAGCGCGCAGGCATTACGCTTACTTCGTTTTCATCAACGGCAGAATGAAGGCAGGAAGATTGGATTCTTGACAACACCAAGCAAAATGAACAAAGGGAGCCTTAGTCTGCCAGCCAACCTTTCGACAAGAGGGCTTTACGAAACGTTGGTGGATAGAGGGCTGAGACCCCAGCCCCCCCCCCCTCCCTCACCTCCCCATCTCCGACCCCTGTTCATTGTGTCTTGTGTTGTCACTTCGATGAAGAATTTCTGAAGGCATTTTTACCGCCACACGAATTCAACTGACAGTCGTTGAAGCGAGGTCGTACCTACATTCTCCAATAAGAGTAATATGTCACATAAACGTTTTAATGGGTGCATCAAGTCATTTAAAATATAAAGCCGGTGACTAAACATTCCGAAGCAAAGGCCTTGTGGCACAGAACTCTCCTCGAGTGCATGTAATATTGAGTTAAAAAGCCCAAGAATTTCATGCGAGTTGAAAGCTCATCACCACGCCATAGGATACTTGTAATTACTCAAAAATCTCCTAGACCTTTCGCCTAATTGGAGAGAAGTGATAGATTTTCCTTCCTGCTTAATTCAATAGCGACACCTCGTGCAACAGGTTGCAGTTGGAATCCGCTTTTTAAAGCACAATATCTTCCAATATACCATTGCTTTCAGATGATTACAGTCTGGATTATTCGGAGTGGCAGCTCTCAATTTCATCATCTGAGAATGCAGTTTCAAAGATTGGAAGTACTGTAGACGCAGTAACTGCTAACAAATACAAGGAGCCGCACAAACTATCATCGTGAGACAAACCAAAGACGAATGCCTCTTGCACAGGCGTGCAATGTCAACCGCATGGCTATTGCAGCATTGAATTTCTCATTCTCGTCACCAATATTTAATTGAGTTTGCTACCGTCTCTGAAAGCGACAGCGAGTAAATAATTTGCACTTTGGCTACAATTGAAGTGAACTCGTATACCTCTCATGTCTTAAGGCGAGGCGGAGGCTTGCATAGAGCTCTGGCTTCATAAACCCAGAGCTCAGTTAAAAACTCGTATTATTCTGAGCAAGGGATGCTGGTGCAGCCACAACACACAGCGGAATTAGTCTTCAGTGCGCATTTTCCGCTACAAAAAATGATCACAAAAAATAAAGAGCATCAACAAAGACAACTTTGCCCTATCCTTGTCTTTCTGTTTCCTCTTTGTTGTTTGTAAAAATAGAGCATTGCAAACTAGGTGTACACACCTTTCTAATCTGTGAACAAGTGCAATGTGTACCGTGGTGTTTCATGGAGTAATCGAAAATTCCCTCAATTAGACCACAAATTCCCCAAAACTCCGTCAATTCGGAAAACGAGAGAGTGTTTCGGTCCTTAAAAATTCCCTCAAACTCTCTAAATTTTCCCTTTTCGCCCCATTTTACCTGTGAAATTTCTTTTAAGAGGGAATATTCACATAATGGGAACATCCCGGCATCTGTGGGTGGTCAATATCGCTTACGGTCTGCTTGCGTATTTCCGCCCATGACGGCAGATTGCTGACCTAAGCCACAGCGTGGTGTCGCCGATGTCCTTCCGGGTGGAGTACAAGAGGCCGGGGAGCACCACCATGTTCCAGAGGAACGTCCGATTCCACGTCGACATCAGCATCGTGGGAGACGGAAGCCCCAACGGCGGAGCTTCGCACGACAGCAAGCCATCTGTGTACTGCATCAGCTTCACTCTCATATCGGGTACGATACAATCCTCACCGGTATGATCCTGGCGCCTTCCCAGAAGACACATACCCTTACACCTCGTCACCTCATACCTCGAGTCAGTTAGAGTGCGCTAGCACTACGGCGTTCACTTGCCGATTTCAGTGTTGTCGGTTTGTCTGGCCCATTCAAGATGAACAGCCGCCCACTGTAGCAGGTATCGGCTCAGTTAATAATATTCGCGAGAGGTTATTCGAGAAGAGATGCCCGGGACTCACAAGCCTCACCGGTGGCAGCACCTACCATCTCAGGGGAGTGGCGTATCGCTTAGCTGCTGCACCACTGCGCCAGGAGTGATATGAGGACTCCCACAGATCTCTAAATGAAAAGTAGAGAATGACCAATTCAGCATATATGGGCATCTACCCATTAATACTATTGCGTCATACCCTTAAGGCGGAGATTAATACCCCCGTCACATGAGCACCGCAAAGGCCTTTGAGAATCAGTTCCAAAGGCGTAAGGAGTGCAGCTACACGGCACAAATGTTGCGCCTTTGTCGCTAAGGGCCTTGGAGGCGAGGGCGCCCGTCCGATACCTTTAGAGCCCAAAGGCGCGGACTTCGAGAACATGCGATGGCAGTGCCATCCAACGTCAGAAAGCAAAAGCAATGAAACAAATGGATGTAGCCAACAATGCTCTAAAATATCTTTAAAATACGAAAGGTGTGTCTGGCTTTACTTTTTGTACGGGTGTTTATATTTTATGCCCAGATTTCATGGCAGTGAAAGTGTTGCAGCGACACCGAGTGCCCTTGGTGGCCAAGGCAATACACAAAGTCTGCTACTGCTTATGAGGGTAGATGCTGCAGTTATTTTAAGAAAGCAAAAGAATTAAAAAATTGTCGGAGGTCAACGAATGAACAAAATTTCCCACTTTAATTTTAAAACACTCGCTTCAGCCGGCTCGAGCACAGCAGAGGGTGTTAAGCCTCAACGGCTGTTCCACCTTTGGGGTGCACCGAGTAGCAGCGTCGCTGCTCCTTTAAGCTTTCGCTCCTTTAAGCTTTCGCTCCTTTGATGAAAAAAGGTGCCTTTGCTGGAAAGGCCTTCGAGGAATGCCGTGCGGCAGAGGTACAAGTCCGATTTCAACGATCTTTGTCTGAAGCCTGCTTGACCTTGAAACCCGAGCCTCGAATCGAAACCGAAGTGAAAACCGAATTGCTAGCGCACCTAATTCGCATTTGGCCTAACCACGCTAATAGTACGCTAGTGTTTTTACTAATGATCGTTTTCTCCTACACGTCCGCATCAAATGTGAAATTTTCTGCCGAAATGCTGCTGAATATTTATTTTCTCTAAATACTTCTGTGTACATGCAATGAAGATGCCGGTTCTTCCTTGCCACATGCAAGAAATATCAAAAGTATGGTATCAGTAACACTGACTCACATAACATCTGGAGCCACGGTGATGTGTAATGAGGAAGTTTGCAGAAATAGCGGTACAGAGGGTGGCGCAAAAAAGGGTTTGGTTTGGTTTATGAGAGTTTAACGTCCCAAAGTGACTCAGGCTATGAAAGACGCCGTAGTGAAGGGCTCCGGAAATTTCGACCACCTGGGATTCTTAAACGGGCACTAACATCGCACAGTACACGGGCCTCTAGAATTTCGCCGTCATCGAAATTCAACCGCCGCGGCCAGGATTGAACCCGCGTCCTTCGGGCCAGCAGCCGAGCGCCATAACCACTCAGCTACCGCGGCGGCGGCACAAAAAAGGGAATAAGGTTATTAATGCGTCCAGCACTGGATTGGCTAATAGTCATGGGATCGATCATTATGTCAGTAACACCACAGTGGCGCCAGTGTCAGCATCATAATGCAACTTTAGCGCTTCTTCGGTTGTATAAGAAATATATTTCGAATTATTTTAGCGCCAGAAAACGGACAGTCCAAGGGATCCACAGTTTAGGGGGATTCCCCCAAGGTGGAGTATAATTGTATAGCGTCGGCGGTGGCGGTGGTATCAACTTTATTTTCAAGATGGTTGGGCTCCTACTTGTCCAAGAGACTTCGGGCACGGGCTTCACGGAGAGCTTTGTCCACTAGCCATGTTTGGCCAGCTAGTTGAGAAACTCGCAGAGCGGCCTCCCATGAGGAGGGGGATCAGCTGGGCATCGGGGATACTGTCATGGGCAGGAGGCCCCCCACATGTTGAGCAGAGTGGGAGGATTAAGATAAGGTGGTAGCGATGAACGAGGCAGGGTGATATGTAACAGTTTGTCTGCAATTGCTGCCGAACCGCACTGTATTCTGAATTCAGGGTTATTGGAGGATTAGCACTAGGCGCCCACGGCAAAACCACAAACGAAGAACTGCTATGTATATGGGCTGGATACAAGGGCTGGGCAGAACGCCTGAGGAAATAGGGAGATTACAGGTGGGCATGTGAGGTGTTTAAATACTTAGAGCGTTGACTCAAAGTAGTGAAAAAGGCCTAGGAAACTAATCAGTAAGTATGCAGGACTCAAGGACGGAGAAATAAAGAGCTTTAAAGGGCAGGTAAAAAACGCAGAAGGTAAAAACTGGATTAATTCAATGGAAAAGAAGCAGACTGTAGAACTATGTTGAAATTAGAAAAAGAAGATCAGTAAAGAATCGTTCTATGATGACTCCAGAGGCAGTGACCTACTCTTTGAAGCTAGATCAGGGTGACTTAAAACGCAAAGCCACAAAAGAAATTTTACCATGATGATGACACACGTGCAGTGTGTGGGAAATCTGTAGAAACAATTGAACATCTCATGCTTGAATGTATTGGTATTCATCCAGATGTCTATGCAGGCATAGTCACTCTCCCTGAGGCCCTAGGGTTTAGAGATAACAATGGTCTTGTAAATGAATCTGCGGTGGTAGTTAGCAAAAAGTGATTAGAAGAGTGATGGCTCAAAATCAGAGCGGTGACATAAGGTTAGAAGTGTGATAGTAAAAATTGTATTTAACGAAAATGGCGATTTTATAGACCCATTTATTACACTGCAAAGAAATGTGGAGAAAAAAACGATCAGGGTGGCAACTGCCACCACACCGTTTCAAAGGAGACGCTCCTATCTTCCATCCATCCAGCGTACGGTGAGATGGTGGGAGGGTGAAGCGGCTGTTTTTGTAATGTATGGTGATTTGGTGGTTTATATTAGTAGAGCCACCAAGTTTGCCAGCCTTGATTTGGGTGTCCGATCTTTCGGGGCTCGTAGGGATAGTATGTACTGGGGCCAAGGCATGAACGCGCTGATTACAGGGGATCGAGAGATGCCAAGGAACCCAAGTAAAGATTATCTATTGGGTAAACGTGTATCCTGATGTGAGAATGCGTCGGGCGTTTGGTCTGATAATGCTTTGCTGATACTGAGGGTACGTGGCTTAGGAGTCGGGGCAGATTGTAATAGCGGAGCAATCCCCGGATTAGGATGAATTTTTCTTCAACTACGAAACTTCTGTGAAAGCTGTATTGTTTTCCTTTGTTGCCATTGTGCTACACTTGGGTGGATGATAATGAGTAATTCTACTCCCTTCTGCAAAGCCCACTCCATATTGAACATCCTCCGAAAATTGGACTAACACCATTCCCACTTCAAGTTGTTGATCAATTCGGTCTCGCCCTACAACCTAATTGCTGATCATCCTGGTTTTCTTAGTTTGCAAATCGACCGCCCTGAATAGGCAGTGGTCCTGCGTTCGATCCCCGGGCCAGATGGAATTTTTTTTAACTACAGTCCTTGTATGAAAGCCTTAGTTCTTCTTTGTAGCCATATAACTGAACTTGGGTGGATCCGGACGAGTGATTACTCTCTTATTACAGGAAGACGGAGGTTATAGCGCCCAACTGAATAGACACTGTAATATAATATATGCTTGTTTGTGTCTTCTGTTTGCTGAAATTCATTCTATCGTTTAATGCCTCTTCAGTGAGTGGCACGCCTTTTTTTATTAGTTTGCTGAAGTGGCTTTTATCTCAAATCGTTATTTTAAGTATGTAAAAATCTTTACACCCTCTTTGCTTCATTTAGATGACTGTACAGTTTAGTTTTATTTTTGTCACCTAACAACTACGACGAAGGTACCTATAGAACACTTATCACCAACGTATCTGTCTTTACACATATGGATCAAGGAAAGAGCTAAGCAGTTAAACGAAATGTACCGATCACCGTAAAAACCAATGCGGTATAAGGGGAGCTACCTCAGTTTACAGCAGCGGCTTCTCAAAGTAAATCTTGACGTAGTAGTTGAACACAGGTGTAGTGTCCGAGTGCGCTGGCTGCTTTTCTTTTTCAAAGGCAAGCCTAGGGGATTGGTCAGCGGCAAAACACCACTTTTTTTTATACGAGCCTCGCGCCGTGCAGGTCCAATCCGGAGGTTCAAGCGCATCTGCGAGCACATCCAGGCGCAGATCCTGGGCCGGCGGCCGGGCAGCCACTCGCCCCGCTTCAGCCGCCGGCCGCCCACCTCTGAGCTGAGCGACAGTTCCTCGTGCGGCTCCGAGTCGCTGTCGCCCACCCAGGTGGCCGACGACCTGGCGCACGTGCTCAGCACCAGCGGACAGCCCATGGCCCGCTGCAAGTCCGACCAGGACGCCGCGTGCGACATCTTCGAGCGGGAAGCCAAGGCGGCGGCCGCGGTGGCCGCCGCGGCGTGCCACCGCCGCGCGGTCATGGACGGCACATCCATCGCCAACGGCCGCCGGCTCAGCTACGACCTCAAGGGCTCCAGGGACAAAGTCTGACCCTGTCCGCACGCTCGGACAGTCGCTTGCTGAGGAGGGGCCCGACGACGTCGCTCGCCGCGTTGTCCGCACAAACAAAGTCGTTGCTGGCAGACTGACCGACGCCGCCGTCGTAGAGGCGGCTAACAAGTGCGAGCTTTCAACAACGACGCCTCCTCACAGAGGTCGTCGACGCGACGATGAAACGCCGCCGCTTCGTGGTGTCGGTCGTGCGTCTGGTCTGTATACCGTACGTGTCCCCAACCAACCGTGGACTCGCTTTTTATTCGCTTTTGACCGATTACTTTTTCTTGTGCTGATTAGCGAGAGTTTGTAATCGGCCCGTGAAAGGTTTCAAATCAAATGGCTCAGCCTAATGAGTTAGCCGAATGGCAAGCAGTACTGCTGCTGTCGATGTTTTGTCGTTCTGTTGCAAGGGTCACGAATGACACGGCGTTACTCGGTTTGAGGAAAGCTCGGTGCCACCACACAGGCGTTTATTTTTGTTACCCCTATGGGCCAGAGGTGGCTGGAAAACGACACGTGTTCACTGCTGCAGACAAAGAGAAGGAAGCAATGGTTGTTTCTCCTTGCATGCGTGGCTGAAAACAGTTTTCCGAGACGACAGCTCCAACCAAGCGCTGACCCTATGTCAGTGTTCAAACATTGTCTCCCGCTTAGGACATTCACATACCGAAAAGTATATATTTTGGACTAGCCGTCTTTAGTGACCGAACTAAAAATCTGGTGTAAACCTTGGGCTCCTTCAAGGGACACGTGATGTCGACGAGGCTGTAAGCAACGCTCTAGTTGTACTTAACGAGGTCATCGAATATAATGTGCCGAATGCGTCTAACACTTCTTTTTTAACAGAACGCGGACTGTAATCGACTGAGTGGAACATGTTATAGAAGTGTGAATGGGACGCCTGGATGCCGTACAGTATACATGTGTCCTTGACCGCGTAGAAATATTGCTAGCGTCTTTCGTTGAAATAAATGCAGGTAATGTCCCATTTACTCAAAAGAAATGCCCTTAGCACTTGAAAGAAAAGATGGAGATGCTTAGGCCAGTGCTGAAACTTGTTTTCTTTCTCTTCGTCATAGGCGCGATAATACTAGGAGCTGCCAGAACTTCCTGAATGCTTGCAAGCTATGCATAACTTTGGAAGCGCTGCAGCATCTTAATGGAAGCACCAGATACAAGTTTCTTCGGAGCTTGTTTAAGGTCGTTTTATTTGCATGCCGCCAATCCCGCTTGTTTCGTATTGCATATAAAAGCTATGCTTCGCTAAATATCTGCAAAATTGCGTTGGCTGTTGGCTGCTTATGTCTGATGCGATGTACCAGACGTCTGGAACGGCGCTTTGCAACAGTACGGGAAGCAAAAGTATTTCATGTGTCTGCGCTCAGTAAGTGTTACGAAACAAAAAAGTATATTGTGAACTTGTGGTTGAAACTTCGTCACTACAAAAATGAATGCCCCTCTTCCCCTTAGACGTCGTGAGCGTTTCAAACATCTTTAACGTTCGCCCTCATGGTAGCGTGAGTTCAAAGTGTGTCCTTCACGCGGTTGAACCATGCAGCATAAATACTATCTCTGTGGCTTGGAATGCTTCTCCGTGCTTTTTAAAGCCTCTCAGCTGTATTCGCGATATTGACGTCGGAAAGAAAAATGTCCAGAGTGATGTACGACGGCACTACATCAGACGTGCGCTTGCTGCTTTTATTTTGCTGCAGTTGTGCGGTCTATAGTTCTTCAGGAGCCCATGCGTTCCCTGTAATCGAAAATATGCTTTTAAGGAATCCTACAACCTAGAACGGATTTGCGTTCGGCGCAATGGCAGCTGAAAGCTAGAATTGGAGGAATTTTTCGCGGTATATAGATAAGAACGGGATAGCACAGACGTCGGAAACGCTCCCGCCTTTCTGTCGTCTGCGCCGTTCTGTCAATATTTATTTGCCGCAGAATAATACCAACAATTTTGGAAAGTTGTAAGGTTCGCTTGCTGAGTTCATTAAGGCAGCAGTTGACTTGAAACAGATAAGGTTAGAAACACGAAAATATAACGAACACTGAACTCAGACGGTCAAGACATGCCAGTGGTGATCTCTGCGCAACTCTTGATTATTTTGGCCTCTGCGATTCCTACCGTTGGCATCTCGGATGTCCACTAAAAACGATCACCTCAAGTGCAACTGTGTTGAGTGATCGTCTCTAAATCTCCACTATGGCGGCGCACTGAGCCTTCAGCAGAGGTTTCAGAACCAAACACATGAAACACATATCCTAGAGAATCAGACTCGGAACATTCGGAGGATTAAGCGCAGGGTTTCGTTTGTCGCTTACGTTTGACCTTAATGAGAAACATTGTCTCAAATAAGAAACAAAAAATTCTGGCCTTGTACATTCGCGTGCTTAGAATTGAGTCAAGCGCTTTTTTCTCTTAAGAGTTCTGTCTTAAGGTTTATGCTTGAATCTGTGTGGTCGTTGAGTGGTGTAATAATTGTGAAGTGGATGCGTCGAGTGAAACAACACAGCCTGAAGTGAGTTCGGGCCAACGTTTATTTTAAACAGCTCTTCTTCCCATGCATGTGAAAGAGGCATGAATACAGAAGGAGGCCGACTGAGTAGTACAGACGTTTCGGATAGCTTAAAAGCCGCTTGTAAACACGTGGAAGGAAAAAAGGAGTAGCACCCACACTGAACATCAACCGCTGCTGCTAACGTATACTTGAAAGAACACTCATTTGAATTGTTTCTGTGTATATACATACATACGCCTGTGTACATACTTGTGTACAAAGCTTAGAAAGCTGGGTTTGATTATTGTGATGCAAAGGGGCCTTCTGAGGAAAGGCAGAGAAGTTTTGCATTTGTTGTCGTTGTTTTGTTCCTGCTTAACCGATGGTGGGAAAAATCCTGCAAGTATGAAAGTTAGGTTTTCTGGACGCATTTTTGATCTTTGCGAAAGTGCAGTTTGGTGAACAGTGTTATGTTTTGCCATTTCATACAATAGTGTGAGTCAGTGTGTGCAATATCTTCAGCATGAATAGCTCACCCTGTATAAAAGTTTGTTCAATACTAACGACGGTCGGCGACGCAGTTGCCCGGAATTCCCCAATTAGCTTTCATAGCTAAACTTGATTTTGAAAACCGAATTTAGCGGCATTAGTAACCTGGCTGTTACCTGGCCAATAATTTCGCAGCTACTCGAGTAAAAACTTACTCTTTATCAATACAATAACCCTGTGTTATACTGGAGAAACATAAATCCCTGGAATCCTCTACAATCTTTCAGAGTGTCAGCTCTCCCAGTCAGCTTTTATGCAGAAAGGAGATCAAACTTAATGCAGGATAATGTAGGTTACTATTCTTTATTTAAGCATGTAAAAATTCAAAACTGTCATTTAACAACCAAGGTATTCTATTAACCAGATTTGCACTTCAACGAGCCAACCTTTAAGGATTGTACTACCAAGGTTGGATTCACAAGGAAATTTTTAGGGATTAAAATATGTCAACGTTATTCAAAAACAGTGGTTCTAAAAAAAATTAATGAATACAAGGTATCTGCGTATGGTGTTCATTAGGTTTGAGTTCTTGGATGATTTACGCTCATGTTTAAAGCCTACGCAGCTTTTTTGTCTACTCTTGTCACAAAGGAAAGGTCGCCATGTTGAAGCATTCAGTTCTCTAATGTTTGTGATTACTGGCGAACTGAAATGAAAAAAAAATGACGATTTAATGAAAGTATCCGGTGTCACCAGCTAAAATAATTTTATTGCTTCTTTTAAGAAGCAATAAAATTATTGCTTATTGCACTATATAACGCCAAGAACGCTCACATTTACACACATGTTCGGAGAACTTAGTAGGCGTTGATAAGAAGACTGGCGAGGTGAATGTGTTATTTGTAATCAACAGCAAGATGAGACATGAAAAAGCTTCAATACCAAAATAAAGTATGTTTAATGAAGAGAAGTGTAAAAATAAAATTTACGCTGGTCACCTAGGTGTTATGATCTCACAAAATTATTTTATAATGAGTTTATCTACATTCTGGGACGCGAGACATAAAAGTAATGAAACATATACGGTTTCCGTAACAGAATGCTTGATCCAGGACGAAGGCGTCAGCTATTACGGTCTCTACTTTTACTGACGGGTTTGGTGTGCTTTTCATGGTGGCCTTGAAGTTTTGATTCAATTTGACATCAGAGTACTGTTGGCAAGCATATGTGAAACCTCAGCCAGAATGGCAAAAAAAAAGTGGCCCAATTTAGTAGCGGTAATGTTTCACAAAACAGCTTCTTGTGTCCAAATGCTTTCGTTATTCGGAGTTCAAATGTGCATTCTTCTACGGGCACGTTCTTTCAAGCAACTGCGTTGGATACAAATACTGCCGGAGTGTTCCTTGAGAGCGAAGGCAACGTGTTGCCTTGTTTGCTTTGCCTTTGGCCTTGGTACACACAGAAGCCCAATGGAGGACTGGAAGCTCGGCGGCGACCGCTCGCTGACGAATGGAAGACATCATTCCGCGGCTGTGTTCTCTCGTGTTTGACTCTTCCTTCTTTTGCTAGAAGCCTTAAGGAAATGTAGATGTAGTCCGCCAACTGCAGCTGTAACGTATGCTCGTTCACTCTTTGTCGATGACTTTTTTTTTCTTTTTGCGAGCATGTTTAGCCGAAACAAAATGCTGTCTTCTCATATGTGTTGTTGCTCGAGGTAAAAAAAAAAACATGAGACATTGCACCGAAGGTTGTATACTAGGTATACGAGTGTTTCTTATTAAACCTGTACATAAAGCTTAGTGTGTCACTGGTGCCTTTATTCTTTTTCCGGCGTAATACTGTTAGCGACAACTGGATGACAGCATCGACAGGCATCCCATCGCTACCTGCAGCATGCGCGGCATGTGCAGTAATACCGGACGACCCGCAGGTCACCTTCGCTTCACCACACCAGATACCGTTATGAGTATCCGAATTATCCGAATTTGCGGTGAATGGCTGTACAAGGTATGGTTTGCAAGGTTCTCAGTGGTTGTAGTAGTAGTAATATATCAGTATTGGTAGAAGAAGTAGTAGAAAAAGTGCTAATAGAAGTGGTAGTTCCAGTGGTAGAAGTAGTTGTAATATGTTCGTTGTAATGGAAAATTGGAGTCACCACTCCGAGATCACGTGATGATCTTCTCATCAATGACAGCGCACCGTTCTTGAGCTCACCACTGGTCCCGAGCAACGCACCACGGCTATGATGGCCGGAAAGTAGCCTAGGGGATAAGCGGTCTGGTGCATCTGTTGCCATTCTCTCGGCCTCGACGAAAGGCATAAGTGCACTATAGGAAAGAACAGCGAGGGATAAAAACGACAAAAGCACGACTAGTACGAGTGTTTTGAAGTGTATTTAAAGAACGGAGACATTTCTGTATGTTTTTTATTGACAACTCTGTGTCCATTTTTTTCGTGCCAACTCACCGAAGCAAGAGAGGCCATCTGCCAAATGTATGTAATTTGTCTCGTCTTCACCGTCGGCGCTATGGCAACGGTCATGAAAGCTGCTCCGACTTATCTGATCGCGTCGCTGACCGCATCATTGAGTGTCTTGCTTAGACAGCACGTCGATGTGACAAAACGGAGTGACAAGGTAGTGTAGATGTTCTGGCGGGAGGAAAGTTGTCCAAAGCGATGCTCATTTCTCAGGCAAATCCCACGGCGGCGTCTCAGGGTTGGATGGTTTGATGTGGTGCAGGCTTTCGATCTCCTTGCTGCAGTTCAGTAGGATGGTCGCTCACTTTCCCGTTTTGAGTCTGGACGAGGAAAGATTCGTTGCAGGCTGGCATCAGAGGTGTCTTTACATTGTCTCGCAGAGAGGAACGTCCGTCGCATATGCATGTGAAGGCTGCACGAAGACGGCCGAGGCGAGGCTGAAAGGTGATCGCGGATTCAGTCCTGGAGCCGCTGCAGGCAATGGTGTCTATAGCTCAGGTGGTGAAGCCGTGCGGCAAACGCTCTCCAGGCAGACGCAAATGGGGCACCGAAACAAGCTCTACTACCGTACATTCCAAGTGTACTGAGGGAAGCTTCAAGGTAGCGATGTGTCCTCTTTCCCATGCCACTGGGACATGGGTGGTAAGCCTTGGTACAGCAGGCTTTAGGGAATTAAATTAGATGTATTGCACTTGCCGTCTGCACTGCATTGCCGTGATGTCAGGGAGACCGAAACTGTAATCTAAGCTGAAAACAAATGCTCTTGAGCTGCCTTTGCATTGATGTCCGGGATGGTTGCATCGGGCCGACCTGTTAAGCTCTGGACATCGCAAGGAGATCTATGTAGTCGTGAAAAAAGGGAGCGGTCTGACCGAGTCCAAGTGACGAAAGCGACAGATAGGCGGAAGAAGGGTGTGAAAGAAAGCCTTGGTATGGCGAACCACTTTGATATTTTGGCATGGCACGCATGAGCAGGTCCACTACTGAAAATCTGTGTTCATTCTAGGCCACAAGCTGTGATGTGTGGTGAGGCACTGAGTGTCTCGCACGCGGAGTACCAGGTAAAGTCGAAGGAATGAGATATGGTACGCCAGAATAGAACCGGTATTGATGGGCGTGGCAAAGTGCCTTGTACATTCCACAAAACAGCAGCAAATGTCCACAGGGGTATGGTTCAAGCCGCAGGCGGAGGCACTGCCACACAGCGCGTGCATCACGGAAGTGTACAGCCGTTCCTTGCTTCCCCTTCGACAGCAGATGGAGGAGAGCCAATGGATAAACGGCGTTGTCTGTGCCTTTAAAGTAATTGGTGTCTGTAATGGACGCGGATATACACGCCACGTATTTGGCAAAATTCAAGCTTTTTTTACTGCCATGCGTTACAGGTATGTGCATCGAAGGAACTGCTTGTATAGCCTGAGGGGTGTCGATCAGATGAACCGCTCGTGCACATTTTGTTTTGCTTTTTCTTGGAATGCAAAGGTTAATGCTGCGATAATGCATTGGTGAAAGAAACCTAGGCTTGTATAAGAGTTACGTTTGCCTTCACACGTTAATATATTTATCTGCGTGCAAGCAGCGCTGTGGTGATTAGTGTAAGAATATTATGCAAAGTGCACTATACGGAAGGCTCACGTGCCATTTTTGCCAAAAGTATCTCGGCAGCTTGGTTTGCTTTTCCCTCGGTATAGCTGAGCCCGTACGGCTTACCTTAAGATGACAAGGTCTTCAAAGTGCTAAAAAAGCCAACAGTCACCGAAGCTAAGGAAAACAACGGAGAACGTTTTCATATTGTATTCTTTTTAAACTGGTGGCACTGATAAATGGAAATTCGCAATGTAATCATTTTATGGCTGAAAGATAATGTCGCGCGTTTACTTCTTACTGACATCATGTGGTAGTTTTTTTCTTCTAGTTTCTATTTATATTTCAGCCATAAAATTATTACACTGCTAATTTCGCATGATCAACAGCACAAATTAAAAGAACATAGAAACAATATACCTAGCATTCCCTCTGCCTGCTGAAGAACACATCGAAATATCACATCGGCGTTCCTATGGAAAAGTGTGCTATCCTAGCGAATGTTTTTCTTCAATGAAAGAAAATAATGTACGGATAATTGCAAGGCTTTCACGTGTCCTTAGGAGACAACTTCTGGCTTGGCGCTGCGCAATGTTTTGACGTTTTAGAAGTAGCTATAGCACAAACAACTAGGAAGCTGCGCCATGCCGACATTATCGGAAGCGCATGTTTTGAAAGGTCATATGCTTTAGCTGGAAAAGAAAACTTTAAAAAATAGTGAAAAGCATGGTTTGAAGCACGTCATGGTTTACGCAAAAAGCGTACTGGCGCTAAAAGATGGAGACAACACACACACAAGACAGGACTGGCGCCAACTTCCAACTAAGTTTATTCATGGAAAAAACCACTTTATAACCACACGAGCAGGCAAAAATAAAAGCAAAACATATACAAGCGGTGACATAACAAAGGCACGCATGCCAAAAGGACCAAGCAATGATTATAACGCTGATAATGAACCACCGAGAAAACTAATCTCTTCTTCCGACAGCGAGACAGATGGCTTGCTTATGGAGATATGACCCCTCTGCTTGATGTAATAAGCTTCGATGATTTCACGCTCTAATCTGTCTTTAGACCTTGTAATGAATTTAGTGTTTTCGAAACCTGGTTTCGAGAAGTAGTTTTTTTCATGAATAAACTTAGTTGGGAGTTGGCACCAGTCCTGTCTTGTTTGTGTGTTGTCTCAGTCTTTTAGCGCCAGTACGCTTTTTGCGTAAACCATGCCATGCTACAATCAACTAGCTCAAATTAAAGTCTTAAAGCCCGTGTTCATAAATTTACAACTGAAATACGTTAAAACGTTTCACGCTTAACGCTGCTTAGCGGCGCGTTCTCCAATTGGTCGGATTTCACTACACTCTCTTTCACATAGTACAGTCGTTTGCTCAGGCAGAAGTGATCACGATGCCTATTATCGAACCGGAGGTAAGCATACAAAAAGAGAAATACAGAGACACACAAACCAAACCTTAGAAAGGGGCGCTGTTGTCAGCGTCGACTTGAAGCCGCTTTACTCTTCAGAGCGTTCCACTGCGTCACACGCACGAACGCAAACGTAGGAGGCTGAGGAGAGCACGCCCAAGAAACCGGCGTTTTCAAGAAAGAAACGGCTCCAGCTGAACTGCCGTTGGGATAGCGATAGAAGATACCAACACGTAAAAGGAGTCAAAAAGTGGCGCAGAAAAAAAAAAAGAACAAGACATCGGTTAAAGGGGGAAGGAACGTGAGAAAGGAGCTGTTGCGGCAAACGAAGCGAACAACTGGAATTCGCGTCCCAATTATAATGCTCTCGAGAAAGTTCCATAAGGGCCTCGTTTGGAGGTCCACGGGCTCGGTTTCCGACGCCTCGGCGCCAGATGGACCCAGCTCCTCTGTTCGTTAGCGCTTCGATACTTCCCGCCCGGCCGCCGCCGCCAACGGCGCAACCCCCTTCTCCCCCCGACTTCCACAGCGGGGACCATAAGCCGCCTCTGGCTCCCACGCCGCGCCGGCGTCCTTTTGCTGCTCTTTTGCTGCCTCTGGCCGCAGCACCGGTTTTTCGATGCATTTTTTATTCTTGCACTTTCTGTCCTCAAACCCGTTCTTTCCTCCGGACATATCACTTTTTCCTCTCTTTTTGTATATTCCTCCCCTATTTTTCGCGTCTTCCCAACCCTCCCGAGCTGCCCCTCTCTCGGCCCTTGCGGCAGGCCTTGTGGACTATAATTGGATGGCTGCGGAAGATTGGCACTAACAAGGCGCTATTGGTGCCACCTATGGTTGCCCCTAACGAGACGAGCCTCCAAGTCCTGTCTCCCCGTTTTGTTTGTTGTTTCTTTCTTTCCTTCTTTCTTTTTCCCCGTGCCTATACACGTATACGTCATCGTTACCGGCGAATTATTTTACTTCTATTTTTGTCCCGCTGCCCCTCCGACTCTTCGGTTCACCGCTGCAGCCCGGCTTAGCCTCTCGTTCTTCTTTTTTTTTCTATCTCGCAATGGTTCCTGTTTTTTATTTCTAGAGATAGCAAGGGATGACCTTACTGCTCTTGCGAAGCTCATGACAACGTAAATGTCGCAGCAAAAGCAAGGCCACAATAAACTTTGTGGTGTGTGAAACTAAATAGTACATGTTGGGTGCCGTTCAAATCAACCTATTCTTTATAGTCATATCTTTCTATATCTTCTTACCACGTGTTGGTCTCTCTTTTTGCTCTCCTGAGGCAGGCAAACGTCACCGTTCACTTCAAAAATGCGATCACGGAGTCTTAACTGCTCTTCGCATGATGTGTTTAATCGAGAAATAGAAAGCTGGGGGGGGGGGGGGGGGGGGGGGGGGGTAACCAGAATGCAATTTTATTTGCAATCAGTGTTTCTTTTGCTGCCATACGAAGATAAACACAACGATAAGGAACCATAGAATAGGTTCTGATTGCAAGGAAAACATCATTGAAGGGGCCCTCAGTGTCTCTAATGAAATTCAAAAATATGCGCACTTCATTTATTCCAAGGTGCAAGGGAACATGTTGATGAATATCAATTTTTATGCGACTGCTTAAGAGCCTCATGTGCCCGCACCCACCGCCTGTGTCACACTTTGTCACCTGCCAAAGTTGGTACACGAGAGAGCGATTTTCGACCAGGCAGATATGGCCAGGGTTGGCAGGTGGGAAAGTAGAGAGAGTGAAATACCTTTCTCTTCTTGAAGGCGAGATGAAGGAGTGACCGAAAGTTGGCTGCCATTGGAAGAACCCTGTCACCTGCCAAAGTTCGTAGAATGAAGAGCCAGCTGCGACCTGCGACCTGGCAGGTGGCAAATTGAGGAAGGAAAGTTCCTTTCTGCATATGTGTGGCGGTGTGTGGCAGCTCACAACGAGGTCTTTATGCTATAGCATTGTTACAGCTAACGGTAATTAGCTTAACGTTTGCAAGTTTTTTTTTCCTCAATACCGTGGTCCACTAACTTTTAATTAGGGGACCGCAGTGGTGGCCTAGTGGTTATAAATAATCGGGAGCTCCCCAGCCGGGTTTCCGTCAGAACCCATGTGCCGCTGCACGATGTTAGACCTCAGGTACCACTTACCACCACCTATATGTGGGTAAATCTATCTGTACTCAGACCTGACATTACGATTAGTGCCGTTATTGCAACACGTATTAAGGAAGCCAACAGCCATGAAACCAAGGAAACCATTTTTTAGTTAGCGGTGTCGATCAATAGGAAATTAGCAATGTAATTATTTATGGCTATAAAAGATAACTGATCAGAAAGTACAAGAAATATTAACCATGTGCCAACAGTGGGATCCAAACCCACGGCCTCCGCGGCCGCGGCTGTCCAATTGTTTTACTTTGGAGGTATTGTTGTGTGTCATACCCAACACTTCTGGACAAAAGCATTTTTGAGCGGGAAACCATTTATGAACGCAATTTTTTCATATAGTGTAAGATTTCGCTATAACAATAAATATATCCGAAGATCACCCGACAACATAACTGCATTTTTTTCTATCGTTTTTGCTATCGTTAAAAGCGTTCCGCATTGGTTTTCTACGGCAGTCTTAACTGCTCGATGCGATTGACGGAAACACTTTAAAAGAAAGATTTTGCTATATATCAGAAGAATGGACCATTACTTTCTATATATACATAACAGTATCTTACCATTTTCTAATTTTCAAATTTTTGTCCCAGAATGTTAGACATGCTTACACTTGAGGGTATTCACCAACGTCACTCTCGTCCATAGCGGCCGACATAAAGCGTTCAGTATTACCATGTGTCACGTGGTAGGCGATAGGGTGGTGTGGGCGGCAGCTACCTATAGCATAAAGACTGCCAGAAACTAGGTCCTCGTTTAGCTGTTGAGCAAACAAGTGCAGGAAAATATGCTTGTGCGCTATATTCATATAAACCACTCCTGCTAGGGAGAGGATACTAGTGCACAGTATCGGGAAACTTAAATAAATGAAGTGCTCGTTAATAATAATAATAATTGTTTTGGGGGGAAAAGAAATGGCGCAGTATCTGTCTCATATATCGTTGGACACCTGAACCGCGCCGTATGGGAAGAGATAAGGGAGGGAGTGAAACATGAAAGGAAGAAATAGGTGCCGTAGTGGAGGGCTCCGGAATAATTTCGACCACCTGGGGATCTTTAACGTGCACTGACATCGCACAGCACACGGGCACCTTAGCGTTTTTCCTCCATAAAAACGCAGCCGCCGCGGTCGGGTTCGAACCCGGGAACTCTCGTTATGCCATACATATAATCACTCACGTCGCTTGAAATTTAGAACAGCTCCTCTTCTGCAAAATAAAGCTACATTATCAAACATTCCACACGGAGCCAATAACTGGGACGGAACTGCAAAGTGTTTCGTACTCGACAAAAATAATTTCTGCGAACGCGTATTGTCCCAACTAAAACAATAAACAAAAATACACTAAAGCATATTTTCTTACGCCGCATGCAGAAATCTACGCCTCAGAGCGGACAGTGTCTTGTAGTAGTTTTCTACAACGACCTTGACGTTAACACCCGACAGCATTCGATGTTTGCCTCTGTCAAAAAAAAAAAATGAAGACGGGAAAAAAATTTCAATCACCTGCGTCGCAAAAATGATTGCCATCTCCGCAGGTGCAATATTGCGTCCTTCAAATAGTTTCTTCTCACTGGCAGAGATGCATTGATCCTTTCGACTCAGAGGCAGCGATGCGGTGTTATAGCAGGGAGAGTTTGATGGTGGGGAAATGACCTTTTTCTGTTTTCTTTTTTTTTTCAGTGTCTCTCTCCTAGCTTAAAAAGGGGAAGAAAACAAAATTGCAGGTAACGGGAGCAAAAAAAAAAAATAGATGTGCGTACAATAAATGTAAGGATAAATTCCTATGCGTTCCGTCCAGACAAGCTTGCGCATTACGATGTACGTCCCTGTGAGAGTGCTTTCGAGAAAGCCGTTTGTCTCCCTTATCCTCGACACTAGTATTTCGCCCCGGTACATCTCAGTATGATGGGAAGAACATACTGAATTTTGCGCTCCTGAGACGAACTGACGTTGTAGAGGGCTGTCGTTACAGCAATGTTCTTTCGCTTTCCTTTTGCCTTTATGTGGGAAAGATAGAGATGAATGTACGGTACTTAACAGGTGCTAGCACTCTTCTGCTCTTCTCTGCAGCGTCAAAGAAAAGTTGGTTGGCAGCCGTAGAAAAATGCATCTACGCTGAATTACAATCCCTCCGCGCGCCGAGTCTCAAAAATGAGGCCGCCATTCAAGACTTTATTAGTTCAAGTCAATAACGACAAATTTCATTGAATACGGGTGATCCGCCGGCTCAGATGGCTTGGAGCATAATATGTTTGTTAGCTTATACTCATTTACGGTTTAACCTGGTTATAAAGAAGTTGAAGCGGGCCGGCGATTACTTCGTTATAGCCATAACTTCGTTATAGCGCGTGTTGGCCGAGATTCCAAGGGAAATGATCATTCCTCATTTCGTTATAAACCGTTTCGTTATAATGAGGTTCGAATGAATATTGTACATGAATACTAATCTGGAACCGTGACCAGTGCACTTGTAATTTTAGAGACTCAAAAAACATTTTTTATTATGTGTGAAGATGGCTCCGCACCCGTGCATTACACTTACCGGGGCGTGCCCCAGGGCGGAGTGCTCAGTCCTACTTTGTTTAATCTAACATTTATAAGATTCCCGGAGTACCTACCTAATACCGCCCATATCTTTATGTATGCCGATGACATCTGCATCTGGGCCTCCTCTGTGACGCGTCTCCAGGTGCGAGCAAGACTTCAGAGGGCGGCCACCATAACTTCCTCCGAGAGCAAGGTCTGAGCGTGTCAGCCGAAAAGTGCGCTATAGTGGCATTTACGTGCAAAAGTATGACTCGTTATCCGCTAACTATTGACAGCCATGCCATTGTCTATCGTGCATCTCATTGTTTTTTAGGAATTGTTATAGATCGGAATTATCATGGAGCCCACATTGCAGCTTTGTAAAGAGAAAGCTACTCTCTATCACACACTTGCTCAGATTTCTTGGCGGCAAATCATGGAGCTTGTCGATTCTATCAATGCTGCAACTCTACAGAGCACTCTTCTTGGGATTTTTGCGGTATAGTGCACCAGTGCTTTCAAGCACATGCAAGACGAATTTGCGTGCCCTCCAAACTATACAAGGTCAGGCACTTCGCACATGCCTGGGTCTCCCTCGCAGCGCATCAACAGTTGCTACCACTGCAATCGCCCAGGACTACCCACTCTCGACGTGTATAACCCTTGACACCGGGCGGGTCCACATACGGCATCTAACAAGGATTCCCCAGCCCCACCTTGTGTCAGTGGCGGATCAAAGACCACACGCAGCGTTTTCAAAATTTATAGCAGCCCACCAGTCGTCCATCCCATCACAGTTCATCGCGGCAGCACGGCCTTCCTCTGCACTGTGGTGTCTGCGGGAGCCATGCGTGCGCATTACAATTCCGGGAATAACGAAAAAAATCGAACCTATCGACACCGGCCATTACACAGTTCACACTCTACCTACTCCACGCCGCATATAGTGACCGCAATCATGTGTATACAGATGGTTCGGTCTCAGGTACAAGTTCAACCTACGCCGTGGTCATTCCTGCGAGACAGACCAGTATTACACAGCAAACTTCGCATCGGACAACCTCCACTGGGTCAGAATTGGCCGCTCTTCGTGCGGCTGTGCAGTACATCGGTGCACAAACACCCCACATTAGGCTGTGTTCTGCGTCTCAAAAGCAGCCCTACAGTGTCCTAATTCTGCTTTACGAAATGGCCATCACGATCAACTCGTAGCTGAATTAAGACATCTCCAACACCAAGCGCAGGAAGAGGGTCATGACATCGTCTTCCAGTGGATACCGGGACACTCTGGCATTGTTGGAAACAACGCAGCTGAGGCTGCAGCTCGAGCGGCTCACGGCAGCGACAACATTATCCAGATACCGTTGGCAAGAGCCGACGCAGCAAGACATCTGCGAATACTTGGCCGAAGAGAGAATTTAGCGTAATGGCCTTCTCCTGCAACTCCACATGCCGTCTGAACCCCTAGACCCCTTCCTCCAACTCAGTCCTCCGTCCTGCTTCTCCCGCTGCGATGCTACGCTGTTGTGTTGCCTGTGGCTGGGAGTGGCGTTCACAAATGCCTACTCCCACTTAATCGCAATCTCAATGGCAGACTCTGCTGCGTGTGAGATCTGTGGGTGCGACGAAACTATAGAACACCTTATTTGTAACTGCCCTCGGTTTCAGCGTGAGCGTGCACTCCTGGCTGCAACACTCCGCCGCTTAGATACTCGGCCCCTTAGTGAAGCCAAGATTCTGGGTGATTGGAGTAAGCCTTCATCGCAAAGGACAGCTTTGAAGGCACTTTTCAAGTTCTTGAAGGACTCAGGACTGAGTCCTTCAAGTTCTTGAAGGACTCAGGACTGAGTGCAAGGTTGTGGACTATCAGTGTGTGCCCTGTGTACCCTGCAAGTAATGGCCAACAGACATGTGAAAAAGTGAACATCTCGCTTTGTTCTCTCCCCTTTCTATCTCTCTCTCCGTTCTCCTTACCCCGTATGGGGTAGCACACCGGGCGCTGTCTATAGTTAACTTCCCTGCCGTTCCGTTTGTCTTTATCTCTCTCTCTCTCTCTCTCTCTACTCCAATCCTGCAAAGAGGAAGTGGAAGATGGCGAGAAGGAAGGGATATCAGGTTAACCAGGATAAGGTATACAGATACCGTACACTGAGATAAACGAAGGAGGATACAAGTATAAAGGACAGGGAGAAAAAAGAGGTGAGTTGTATGTGAAGTGGAGCGATGAAGTAAGCACCTTGCTTATGGCGCAGTCATAGACCACTGCGTAGATGCGACGTCTTCAGGAAACGAAACCGTGAGTGGCAGGCCGTCAGAGCCGAGGATCACCATGGACACCGTCCGAAAATCTTCATCTTCGTCAGAGGGCTACGGTCAAGACAACCAAAACCGCGACACAGCGATTTTATTACGTCAGGGCACGCGCAAATAACGTGCTCTATCGTCCCCTCACACTTGCAGTTAGGGCATCCTACATAACTCTCCGCCATACCGGTAGGATTGGTTTGTGATTCCAGCCAATCCACAAGACACGCAGCAAAAATAGCGTCTCGTCGGGGTAGGGAGGGTGAAAGTCGAAGGTGCAGGTCAGAGTCAAGAAAATGCAGACATGAATTCGAAAATTGGCCTGAATTACGTGAGGCGAGTGTGATATCCCGCCTAAGCGTTCATGGTGTGTCGGGGGCAGATCAGATGAAGTAGTCCGCAAGCTGATTCCCTACGATGGCGCAGTCTTGGTTTAATTGGTGGATTATATACATCCCGTCCTTTGCTAATGGCACAATGATGCAGCTTTCGCATTTCTGTGACCAGTAGTTCGCGAAAGAGTAGCTTCCATGTTTGATGGGCCGCTGTTGATTCAGAGAAAATATTTTACTGCCGAGGGCATTCTTGATTAATTTGCTCAACGGCGGAACGAGGAGCAGGAAGTTGAGCTCCCATTGAAGAAGTATGCTGAGATTTTTTAACTTGATTGCAGTCCACCTTATGGGGATAACCACATAGACCAATGAATTGAAGCTCACCGAGCCCTTTGTGCGGACGTACAGTTAATGTCCGTGGCTGTCATGCGGATATTCTAGAGTGGAGGGTTTCAATCTCACCCTTCCTTGCAGGACACATCCACATGCTTTTGTGTTCGACGGGCTAGTGGCCGGAAAGGAGGAAAAAATAAAAGTAAACATATTTCTTGGCAAAAAACAAAAGAAAAGGCTCCTCCGAGCACTACGAATGCGCTCTGGCATGCTTAGATGGTCACAAGTTTAGTTATTCACCGAATAGAGAATAACAGTCGACCCTCATAGACTTTCCCGACTGCCATGTTGAAGCGCTGGGGCATGGCGCCGGATGCAATTTGCCCTTACCCACAGCAGATCCCATTCCGTCGTTAGTTGCCTCTTCTGTGTCCGGCTCTCGGTGCGCCGAATGAACACAATGGCAGCCTACCTGCAGAAGCAATGAAAAACAGGTAGCGAATCAAAGGATGCCTGGCACCCTCACACAGGCGTTACGGGACAACGCATTTCATCGTGCCGCCTATGACCGCGCCAGTTCTTCTGCCGCCTCGGACATAGCGCGAGTGTGAAACTGTGACCTAGAGCTCACGGTATTGCGAATATCATGGTTTACTACCCTTCGATTTCCACACAACGAATGTATAACCGCGGTGAGCAATCGGCTGGTTTGAAGCTATATTGTCAGCAATAAAGAAGCACTGTACCGGTGGAAGAGAAACATTCGATGGCACTGGCACTGGGCCTTCGCAATAAAGGCCAGCGGGCCTCACAGTAAGGCGTTGCGACGGCGTGTTCGAGACCCCTCTTCTACGCTTGACCGGTTTTAATGGTGACGACGACAAATCTCCTTCCTTCTTGATTCCGGGTACAGAAAGAAGCACGCAGAGTTGGTGCAGGCATCGTAAGGGTATTGCGGCGGGTGGAAACTTATGACAGATGTCGGCGATGAGCCTCGCTGACTGCAGAAAACGCTTTACGTCGCCAAGTAGCAGGAAGGTTGGCAAGATGATTACGAGGAATCCGAATGAGGCGTGCTCCCAGGGTTCCAACTGTAATGTAGGTATAGTGGTTGGTATGTTATCGGGTGTTGATAACGGCTGCCGCCATAGAAACACATTAAGACAAGCCCAAGCACGTCCAGAGTGCTTGGGCTAGAACACTTTGGAGAGTTCAGATAGTGACATTTCTTATGCTTCCGTGTACAGACAGGCAGTACGGCAGGAAGCCCGAGAATAATGGACTGTGTGGCACTGGCATCAGAAACCAAGGCAAGAGAGGAGGACGAAAACTAGAGCGACCAGAAAGGGCAAGCAAAAAGTAGAGATGCCGCTAAGAACCATTACCACACAGGCTTCCAGTACTATACCTTCTCGCTTTTGGTCCTGGGCTGAAGTGGCGTTGCAATGCTGCTGCCGACAGCCTAGACCATTTAATGTTACCTGCAATATGACTGGAACAAAATATGCAGATAAATTTTGATGTAAAATATAGAATTATTATTCTACTGCCCCAGTCTTACATGGAACGATGAACAGATGTCATCACACCAAATGTTAAAAGCGCAGGTGAAGAAAAGAGAGCAGAGACGTGAAGAGAACAAGCATTTTTTTTTTTTGCGCTTTCCTCCGCTTTCGAAATTCGATATGATATACCAAACGGACAACTGTGACAGAATGTGCTCAACTCCATCATATGCAGAAAAAATGGGTGAAAAAAATGATGCATTATACAGGCTGAGGATACTCGCACAGCAGAATATTGTCCTAGCGTGACAGAGCTAAAGTGAACAGACGCCATCAACCCAAGTCAGGCACGCACTGCCAGGAACTTTTTTAGTCAGGGGCCCATGGTAATTTCCTCTTGCTGTGTGTGCGTGCGTGCGTGCGTGCGCGTGCGTGTGCGTGTGTGTGTGTGTGTGTGTGTGTGTGTGTGTGTGTGTGTGTGTGTGTGTGTGTGTGTGTGTGTGTGTGTGTGTGTGTGTGTGTGTGTGTGTGTGTGTGTGTGTGTGTGAGAGAGAGAGAGAGAGAGAGAGAGAGGGCCCTTGGATACGTGCCTTACCCTAGTGTTTGCCTTATAGAGAGCAGCATGTTCGCAACTATACTTCGGTTTGCCATTTACTGATAGTAATGGCCATCAGCATGTGAAGTATTTTGCTGCGCTGCCTTCAAAGCCGATTTTGTTGGCTGCGCTCCTTATAGAAATGGCCATATATGTCTCTAATATATCCCCAGTGCTGCTCGTATATTGAGCTTACGAAGCTGAAACCAACGCGAACCGTTATAGCCTCAGAGGAAAAAAAAACGACAACCAGACCAACAGATGAGATCAAAATCCACAGCAATCTCACAAATTGTCAAAAACTAAGAGATGACGGTTAGAAACATAACTACAGAGGCTTCCATGCCGCTCTAGTGATTCTTGCGGCGGACTCGCATATGTCTGGCGGCAATGCGTGCCACTAACGAACTCTAAAAGCGACGCTGCGGATCGAAGGCCAGGAGGAAGAAGCCGCGGCCACGAGTTATTTCTGCGTACGCCAGCAACCAGCAGTGCCGCCATTGGGGGAACTGAATGCGGCGGCCACTGCGGCCAGCCATCGCCGAGGCCAGCAGCAAGCCACCTGGAGGGGGTTTAAAGCGGTCACAGCGCTGCGCGAGAGGAAAGAGCGCTCTGCAAAACGCTCTTGCGCAAGAAGACCCCGCCAGATGTCCCTAGTCTTCTCCGCACTAACAAGACGCAGCCGTCGGTCTCGCCTTCGAGCTGTGTGGAAAGAGTAGCCGGGATGCATGGGGAGCAGCAGCCGCCTCTAATTGGACCAGGAGCGACGAGGGCGACCGACCAGGAGATTGGCACTAACAAGCAGAATTGCGGAGCCACCTCTTCGAGTTGCTTTTAACGAGCAGCTCTCCGCCTCGCCGCCTCACCCTTCGTGGCCCAAGCCGCCTGACGCCGCGAGAGAGGGCCAGTACTCTTCCGCATCCCTCCACGCGTTCGGAGGGCGGCCCTTTTTATTTGCGCGTGTCGCGCCCTTCCAGCCCACTTCCTTTTTTTTTCTCGCTCAATCTCGTCCGCAATCCCTGCCTCCGTTCTCCCTCGTCGGTGCGAGTGAGCCACCGGCTCCAACAAAAGGCAGCCCCCCCGCCCCCAATTTAGCTGGCTTTGGCGGCTGAGCGCGCGACGCGGACGCCGCCGTAGCGGCGAGCGGCACTGAAGCCTTTCTCGCGCCTCTTCTCGACCCGAGTTGGTTTTTCGCCCGTCTGGCGCGCATCGCCTCGTGCTGCCTCTCCTGCTGGCGCTACCAGCGACGACGGACGATATTAAAAACCGAGTTTAGTGGGCTCCCAAGGCCCGCGCCTCGTGGCGCTAGCAGGGGTTGCAACCTCCCCTTCTCCGCGGGTGTTAATACTGGGCACGTCGCTGGCTTTGGGAAAGGTGGTATTTCGCTTTCGCGGCATTGGTCGCTCTGCTGTTGCTTTTCTGGGAAGAAATATCGGTAGCCGCGTGCAATGTGTGACAGACCTCCATACCTCCTCACACGCTCCTCTCTTTGCTGTCGCGTGTCACGTGAACGCGCTGTGTCCCGATATTACGGTCGTATACCGTTTTCTCTTCTTGCGACACGCTGCCGGGACACGCGGGCGCCTCTTCCGACCCAGTTTTCCTCTCTCGCTACTGAAGAGGCCTTGAGTGGCAGGGAGAGCACAGGACAGTTCTTGTTTGTACCCTCCTCGACCACCCCTCCTCCGTTCCCTTCATCTTGGAGCGTCGTTATTAGCAGTCAGCGCCTGTTTACACGCACTGGCCGGGACGAGCATCATCCGAGAGCCCCTTCACGGTGTCACCGAGTAATTAAGATGTCACCGCTTCCGACTCACGCGGAAGCCTTGCTGAGAGGGAAGGTGACTCGGAGGAAATGTAACAGCCACGGTCAGTGTCGCGTTGTGTCAGGGCGGGGGGAGACGCAATAAGTTCGGGCTACTGCCTTGCGGGAGGCAACGACAGAGCTGGCGGGATGCAGAAAAGAGTAGTTAGCGTTGGAAAAAAAGAAGTTAACATTGTACGTCTGAACTATTGAAACCACTGGACTTGCGCATTAAACACGAAAAAAAAAACATAAGGAACGACCAATTGGATTGACGCGAAATGCGATAGCACTCGTCTTTCACTCGTCAGTCTGTCCACTTCTGATTCTTTTCCTGTTAATAATATATTTATTCGACCATCATGCTGTACATGATGACAGGGAGCCCGGAGTAAAAGCTGCTCATTGACAGCTGCTCACGGACATTCTGGCAGCAGCAATGAAGGCCGAAATCAGGGCAACACAAGCAATCACGAAAAAGCACTTCAAGGTGAAAAACTACACGATCACAAGAAATAAAAGAAAACACCAACAAAACATAGCACAGCCACACATGGACACTTTTTCATATTACAGGGAGGTGAGTAAACATGCAAAAAACCAATAGCACAATCACAAAATATGTGTTCAAGAAGAAGAAGAAAAAAACACATGACTTATTTTAATTTACATGTTCTTTCATCGGCCCATGTGCCGCTCTTTGTATTTTAGCTTACCGGCACACGGTTCTATTCCGATTTTGAGTCTGTTGCCGTTTCCTCCCTAATCTACTCCAATCACGATTCTATTCCAATTCCTCGTACACAACTACGCAAAATGTGCCACACTGCTACATCGTGGTGAGTCAATGATACCGCAACCGGAGCAGTGGCACAGTGGCCTCTCAGAGGAATTTTGCAATACATTTAAATCTGTTTCATCCTCTGTCCTACTCGAAATTTTTGAGACCAGTACTGATGTAGGATTTTTGACACAGTCATTTACTAAATGTCATATTAATCCCAAAAACTGACGATAACGAAAAACTACGATTCATAGATGGCTGCAGACCTATTACGCTTTCTAATGTTGATTATAAGATTTTCCCTAAATTCCTCTCAGATCGGCTGCAGCTTGCAATGTCTACTTCATCAGACATGTGGCTTGAGGGGACGGTTGAATACAGTCTAATCTATATGTAGCGCGCACGGTGTTGCAGCATTCCAGTGACGCTCATGAACAGTTAACACTGTTGCAAGTCGACTTAGTTCTTCGACTAATCGACTCGGTTCAGCTTCAGAAGCTCGGATTAATCGTTCTAAGAGTTGCGGTCTCTGGTCTGTGATGGGAGAATCGACACCTGCTGAATATGCTGGTATGCAGTGGACACACAGGCCACCCAGGTACCTTGGCGTCGCCTTGAGTGCCTCTAAACACAGTGCACATCACTGGAAAAAGGGTGTACCAACTCTTCAGCGCTATGCTCAGACTTTTGTCTCCCATGGTCTCTCGACTTTTGGCAGGGCGCCCGCATGTAATCTGTTTCTCGCCACTAAAATGTATTACGTGCTCTAAATTATTCATTGCATAAAAATTTATACGAAACGTTTTTACAGAGTTTTCGCTACTTTTATGTGGGAATCGTCTTTTGAATCAATGAAGAGCCTTTTTCGGGCTGTAAGCGCTGGCGGCCTTGGTTTAGTGCACCTCTATGTCCGGAAAATAGTTTCACGTTTTATGTTTTTCCAGAACACTACACACCCAGTAGCGCGTGCATTCTTGCGTCAATTTAGTTCATGTTTTACCGAGCCTCAGTGTGTCTTTTAATATTTCTGATCGTCCATGTTTGTTGGGATTAATGCACGACGTGTATTTTGCTGTTCTTTTCCTACTTGTTAGTTTTTCCCCTGAGTTCCTGTTTTCAGTGTCGATGAAACGGATGTACAAGGACTTAATTTAGTTTGTATGCTCTTTCATCGGGTCATGCGCCGCTCTTTCTATTTTCGCTTACCTGGACATGACGTACTCAGAAGAGTGCGCAAAATTCCCCTCTCGTTGTCTACAAAGACATTTTTCTTTAAGCTACACACCGAGACATTACCTGTTAAAACCGGTTAGAGAAGAAGGGTATTTTTGTATCTATCACAAATTGCCGCCTTTGTGACGCTCCCAAAGCGATGGAGCATTGTTTCATAAATTGCATAGATGATACACTCTTCTGGGGTATTATGGAACGGAGATTGAAAAAAAAAATGGCTGTGGTTTAGCTCTGGTTAAACCTGGAGTGACGCGATAGCTACAGCTGGCCGAGTGGAACTCGCTGAGTCGAATTGCAGTCAGTCTTTCGCCGCTCCGTTTACTGGGCGTTCCTTCACCTTCGTCTCTGGACGTGGATTCACTCTCCCCCCCCCCTCTCCAACCCCCCCCCCCCCCCCTCCCTTCTCGGTTTCGCCAGCGCGCCGCGCCGCCGGCAGCTGCTCCGCCCCAGGTGACCAACTACGTGACCAGCCACGGCGATGCCGCGGTGGCCACGGGGTGGCCACGCTGAAGGCTCGAAATGCTAGCGTAATGCAGCTATCGCTACAAAAAAGGCTTAATTTGACACCGCAATCTATACGATATCCCAGTGCACTGCCATTTGTTGATAAACCCTTAAACATGTTCTTTTAACTGGATTACACGCAAGCCTCTAGAAAACACGCGTGATAAAAGACCACTTAGTTCATCGAAAGGAATTTTATGCCCAGACCGACTTCGAACCAGAGTGGCCCTCATCCTTAGTGCCGTGCTCTTCACTGCAGTTTTTTTTATTGGTTCAGGTGTGTCGTGTAATGCATCGTGACGATTTGTCGCTGCTTTCTTAATGTTCCTACATAGTTCATGTACATAACACATTGCATCACTAATAAATATCACGTTGAAAAAAAAGAAAAGAAGGCGATAGCATAGTGCTCTCGTGCAGTGGCCAGCGAAGATGACCTGTGCGCTCCGCAGAGGGTTCGAATCCCAGTCGCGGGGCAGTCGCGACCATGTTTGTTTATTTGATTTCTGCAGGTCTTGCTAGCTTCAGACAAACAGGCGACTGTTTTTTTTTTCTTTCGAGACTGGAAGCCTTAGCGCTGGTGCACTAAAAAGAAATAAGCAGTGTCTGCTCAGGCGCTCCCTACTGTTTATAACTAGCTTCTGCTTTAGGCCTAAATGCACTAAGCTCAGGAGCTTCATAATTCAGGTGATTAGCATGACATAAGAGTGTAGCGCAAAAAAAAAAAACAGGTAGTACGGAGAACCGAAACACACGCACTAAATTCCGACTAATTTATTTCCTAGATAACAATACCACCCTTGAGTCATAGATTAGCGACTTGCCCAGCTGTCCTCCCTTGTCAATCAGCATGACACTTCGCTCTTGCTGTTATAATTTTATACAATAAATAAATAGTGAAAAACTGCTAGAAGCTGTCACTGTACTGACGAACAAGACGCGGCAATAAATACGGAGGTATACAGCTCAGCATCGATTGGTGAAAGAGTTTTTTTTTTTTTTACTAAGCATAACAAATCATCCAAACATATAGTATCACCCAAAAGCATACAAACAGCGACTCCGACCCCATACACTTAGCCAGCGTTTCCGCGCAGCGACTACACCAAATTCTGAATTCCTGACGGTTATCTGCAGGACACCGCTGGCGTTATATACTTCGACGAGCGAATTGCAGCAACGCTGTCCTGCCCGCCAAATAAGAAGAAAAAAAGAGCACAAGAATCTTCGGCATAGAAAAGCAGAATCAAAAAGGGGACTGTTTGCTTCCAAGGATTGACAATCATGCAAGCCTTGATCCTACGTTTATTTGTTTTTTTTTATTTATTTGAACCTCAAGGGCCCCTGACGGGATATTACATGAGGAGTGGGCGCAAGAACAGCGGTTAACAATGAATGTTACATGGGAATCAAGACGATGACATGGCTTCCTAGATGGCAGTCTTGAAATGGGCTGGATCAGGGATTAGTGCTAAGTCGGAGGGAAGGTCATTCCAGTCGCGAGCTGTGTGGACAAAAATTGATTTCTGAAAAGTAGTAGTGCGGGCACGATGCGGGATGACGCGGTTTGAATGGCCTGTGCGGGGTGTTCGACGTACTGGTAGAATGAGCTTGCTGTCACAGGGTGGACAATGGAAAAACCTGTGATAAAGGCAGAGACGTGAAATTCGGCGACGGGAAGCGAGAGAAGGAAGTTTTAGTTTGAACTTCAAGGCGGATATGCTAGAGTATCGCGAGTAGTTTGAAAGGATAAAGCGAGTGGCCCGATTCTGAACAGATTCAAGGGCTGAGGTAAGGTTAGACTGATGGGGGTCAAATATTGCGCAAGCGTATTCAAGTTTCGGTCGCACAAATGTTTTATAAGCTAGTAATTTTAAGGGAGAAAGTGTCATGCGCAGTTTACGCCGGAGATACCCAATTGCTCGATTAGATGAGTTTATTATGTGGTTAATGTGGCAAGACCATGATAAGTCACTAGCGAGGTTAATACCAAGATACTTAAAAGAGTTAGCGGAAATAATGGCAGTACTGTTAATTTTATAAGTAGGCGGAGTATAATTTCGGCGGCGGTGAAAATAAATTTTCACAGTCTTTGTAGTATTTAGGGACATTAGCCACGTAGTGCACCACTGCTGTATGTTATACAGGTCATTTTGGAGGATGTAAGCATCCTCGGCGTTAGTTATGGGGCGGCAGAGTACGCAATCATCCGCGAAAATGCGGATGCTAGATGTTACTGTGGAAGGCAAATCGTTAATGTATATCAGAAATAGCAAGGGGCCAAGAACTGTGCCTTGGGGTACTTCTGAAAGAACGTGTGAGTAAGATGATGAGAAGCCATTAGCGGAAACAAATTGCATGCGGTGAGCTAAAAAGCTTCGAATCCAGTTCAAGACACTAGGATGAATGTTTAACAAGGACACTTTAAGTAAAAGGCGGGAATAGGGCACATTATCTAAAGCTTTCTCGAAATCTAGAAATAGCGCATCAGTTGAGATATTGCGGTCAAGGCAGGAATGAATGTCATGCAGGAACAAAGCTAATTGGGTTTCACATGAGTGGTCTTTCCGGAATCCGTGTTGGTTTGGATGAAAAAAGGTGACCGATGTTATAAATGTGGCAACATTAGAGTAAATGACGTGTTCCATGATCTTAGAGCATACACTGGTAAGCGAAATGGGTCGATAATTACCTGGGGATGATCTGTCACCTTTCTTAAAAACTGGAATCACCTTCCCAATTCGCCAGTCATGTGGAACGGAGCCTGTACCAAGCGACTGTTGAAAAATGAGGGAAAGAATAAGACTGCAAACATGTTTAGTATTCTTTAAGACTTTGGAATTAATTCCATCGATACCGCAGGAAGCTGAAAAATTTTAGCGAGTCGATAATATTAACAATACCATGTGCGTTGAAGGTGATGCCATCCATTGGTGGATGCGGCAAAGGCGCGGGATCAGGGACATCACGAGTTGTTTCATTAGTAAAAACTGAAGAGAATGCATGGTTCAAGACATGGGGTACGTCGGATACGCCGACTGGTGAACCAGTGCTGTCAATGAGAGAAATAGTATTATCAACGTCGGGGATGATTGTTTTCCAGAAGCGCCTAGGGTTGCTTTGTAACATATCAGGGAGGGTAGTGGAAAAAAAACCGGAGTCTAGTTTGGGTAGCGAGATCGGAATATTGCTTGGGCAGTGGCGTGGTATTTGTTCCAGGCACATTTGGTGTTAGATAACTTGGCAGAACGGAAAAGGCGCTTTTTCTTATTATTTAAACGCTTTAGTGTAACGTTAAACCATGGAGAACGTTTTCGCTCTGTTATGCTGATGGTGGGGATGTAAAGTCAAATCAAACGCAGTATTTCTGACTTGAAGAGAGACCAGTTCGACTCAGCAGAACGTAAGTGGTAGGTAGAAGCAAAATGATTATGGAAAACAAGAAGGTCACGATTCATGCTATTGTAGTCTCCACTGTCGTATAGCGTTAGTACTTTTTTGGATTTAAGACTTTTGTTAACAGTGGTAGAAAAGGTAGTGCGAAGTAAAACGTGGTCACTAAGGCCCGTAATGTACGAAGGAGCACTGAATTCGTCAGGGTGAGTAGTTAAAATAAGGTCAAGAATGTTTGATGTATGGTCAGTCGTGCGGGTGGGCTCAGAAACAATTTGAGACAGGCCGATAGTTAGGCATGAGTTTAAGAATTCACTAGATGCCTGACTTCTTGTTAGGGTGCGGGACATATCATTCCAATCTATGGACGGAAAGTTGAAATCGCCGAAAAGCAAAATGGGAGTGCGTGGGTAAGATGAGATTAGCGAATCGAGCGTGTCATGAAAGAGCGTTATGAAGGAACTGTCCGTATCAGGCGGTCGATAGCATATACCGATGAGTACGCGAGGGGATGAAGCATGGCAGCACACCCAAATCGTTTCCAACGAGGTTACTACGTTAACAATGGAACAATCTACGTAAATGTTTCTCATCATTTTCCTGTATTCTGCCCGCATCCCGCCAGAAAGGTGTGTTTCATTCGTTTGCAGATGACCCATCAGGTTTGGAAAAATAGTAATTAAGCAGTCTTTCCCCTGCGAGCTGCGAGTGGAACCTTGTGTTCGCGACCCCCCCCCCCCATCACCCCCCCCCATCACCCCCCCCCCCCCGGCTCCGCGTCTCTCTTCATCACAAACCATTGGCAGCATCGCGACCAGGTAGGTGACCGCACAACTAATTTTTCCGCTTTATTCTTGTTTCGGAGGGACTCGGACAACCTACTCTGAAAAATCGCTGGTGTTATAATACATGCCCTCATCGTTTCTCGATCGCATATCGTGTTTTTCACTATTAAATTTATTTTATAATCTACAGCGCTCTTAAAAATAATCTTTCTTTATTATTTCTCAAGTTTCTGTGCATCCTACCCCTACACGTAATCCTGTTTGACGAGGGGGTGAAAGGTTATGAACTGAAATGTTCTGAAGTGTAGAAAAGCTGCAGTGAAGTGTGCAACAAAAACGTCCATAGATGAAATGACATCGTGAAAGGAGATGGACATAACATGATAGCATTACGTACCTCTCGATTCCCTCACACACACGCACACTGAAGCTGATAAGGAGAAGCTGTCATCAGGAGGAAAAAGTGCCTGCAGTCAAAGCACACACTAGCGCACATACGCACGCAAGCAGGAGCATGTCCACACTCACACACACGCAAGCACGCACAGATGTATTCGAAGAGAAGATAAAAACAGACACGAAATAGCCAAGCTGCGTGGTAAAAACGTGAAGAACGGAGAGTGGGCTGACATTAAAAGTAGCTCTTAAGTGCTGGAAATGCGCGAACATGAATGCTGCATTTGGCGAAGAGAGCGCGACGTTCTTCGGTATTTTACCCCCTCTCTTTTTCTAGTCTTTCTCTCCAGCCCGCGTCTCGCGTCAACCTGTGTCTTGCTAACATGCATTCGCACTCGACCGAAGCGGCTGAAAGTCGCGCGCCCAGACACAGAGCGGCGTCCGCCCGAGTCGAATCACACACACAGCGGGAGACAGCCGCCGAGCAGCGCAAAAGAAAGTGGGCCGCTCATTTGGGACGACGGCGTGATGCTGCTGCTGCTGCCTAAGAGCGATGCGGCAGGACATTAGGGGGGCAAGACGGAACCAGCCTCTCCTGTTAATGCCGCCGGTGTAGTTGGCAGCAGAACAGCATTTTGCTTTCATTTGAATCCCATTAAGAGCGCCGGCTGTCGACGTCGAGGGGGTGGTGTTTCTTTCATTTGTATTTTTGTGGGAAATTCGCTCTGCTTTCATCCGAGTGAAGAGGCAATCTCGATATGAATCCGGCCTTGGGAAAAGAAATGACATTTTCTCCCGAATGCTGCGTTCCGGTGCCTTCTTAGCTCCTATCTCGAAAAATGCAGCGGAGTTTCGGCGCTCTCTGGTTCCCAGTGGGGATGCCGTCAGGGTTCCCAGTATGTCGAATGCGGCTTGCGCGTAAAAGTTCTTCGAAATTTGAAGTTGTTCTCTCGGCGAGGACACACGCATCTACGCCTCTGTGGCAGGGAAATTGTTCCGGAAGGTTACCTCTGGATCGACGACAACACAAAAAGCTGCAGCGCAGGAAGCGCGTGTATAGTTACGGTAACTCAAAATTCAACACCGAAATCTGCCGAGTCGGACTTGCAATACGTTTTTTTTTTAACTGCTTGCTGTCAAATAATTTAAAGGAAGTGTTTAATGGCTCCTCGGCAACTACAATCAGTCCAGCTAGGCCTGCGACACACTGTGCTGCCTGAAGTATGGTTGTTCTGTAGCCTGTGTCGTCCATCGTTCTGAGAACGCAACTTAGCGCGTGTAGCACTTTTGCTTGCTCTGGATACTCCATCTGTTGTGACCCAGCGTAGTAACGCAGGGGCTTTAGCGTTCGGCTGATGCGAACAAGGTCGTGCGATCGAATCTCGACCGCAGCGACCGCATTTCGATAGAGGTAAAATGGAAAAACGCCCTTTGCTGTGCAATGTCAGCGTACATTATGGAACCCAAAGTGATGGAAATTAATCCTGAACCAGCCACTACGGCGTTGCCCATAGGCTACATCCATCTCCGGGACATTAAACCCCACATGCTACACCATCTGTAGTTAGCGTCTCTCCCATAAAGATTGATGGGAAACATAATATACGACTACATCTGTGCCGATGCAGTGGGCTCCGCTAGGTAAGAGGGCCCATTTCGCTCCGACAAAACCCCTCCCCGTGCGCACGGTCCGTTTCCTCTCGGGCGGCCGACCCGCGTAGCCCCGCTGACTGACAAGCCGTGGTGGCTCGTCAAGTATATTACAGCGCCGCGCACAACGCTTTTACGGCCCTCCCCTTCCATGTGGGAAAACCGGCGGCGCCGCCACGTTGAGTGAGTCCAACATTTGGCCGGAAATACTGCGAACGACCATTCACGTTCGTTAGCAAGGGGGGATGAGCAAACGAACTAGAGGGGCCGCCGCACCTTCTCGCCTGGGGAGAGGAAATGAGTGAGGGTGATTTGGGAACGGAAAGGGCGTAGAGGAGGGGCAGAGGCGACACCCGCTGCGGGGGCACACAGCCGAGGAGGAGAGAACGGCGCCTCAGCAAGAGCAGCAGTGACGGCGATCAGCTCCAGCTAGGGAGAGAATGGTCCCGAACCGTGTTCCGCCGGAGTGCAAAATCAAGGCCTCCCCGAGTGCGCGCCCGCGCGGTGGCAAGAACGGAACCGCCGCCGCCCAGGAGGAAGGAGCGAAGCGGATTCCTTACGCGCGGATTGACACGCTCAATGAGTTCGTTAGAGGGGCGAGCGCGGCCCCCCGGCTCCGGCGCGCAACCACCCGGCGAGTCCGCCTAGTGGCAACGGCCGGGCCGCTTAGCGTCGCCACCGACGTGTCCACGCAAAGCGGCGCGCTTAACGAAGGGAGTCGACGCGGTCCTCTCGCCGTCCTTGCGTTGTTCGCCGGCATCTGATTGAGTGACAGCCTCGGCGTTGGACCGCGCCCGCCCTCCTCCTCCGGCACCTCGCGCTCTCCCCTCCTCGTTGGACCGTTCGCGGTAGTACTCCCGGGAATGCGCGCACCGCAGCGGCGGCCGGCGCCGCGTTGGACGACGAAGAGGGAGGGAGGGGGGGTCTGAGGGCGGCTGGCTTCATTTGCCCGTATTTGCCCTGATTGTGCCGCCCGGCTGGTTCGCATTCCCCGGCTTGCTTGCTGATTGTTGGCACAATTCGTCGTTACGCCGGCACGTGCTGCAGCCCCGGCTGAGTAATTAAGAACAGGGAGAACGCCGCCGCCCCACGCGCGCGTGGGACCGTGATACGCGCGGTGGTTGTCGGCGCTGGAATCGTCCTGCGAAACGAATATACCTTTGCAGCAGGGCGAGAGCTGGTGCTCGCGCGCGTGTGTGCGTGCGGCCACATTTCCGGCCTGAAGCTCGTCAAGCGGTGCTGCCGCCTCAGTCGAGCGCCTTCGTTGATTGGCTTCGGCGCTGTCCGCTGTGTTTCTGTTGCCTTTTCTGGGGCTCCCGTTCTGCGGCCCACGAGAACGCAACATGAGCCGACAGGGTATCGGATGGCATCCCTCCTAGCAAAAAGGCCGCGTTTTGCGCTTTGATATGCACTGCAACTGAAAAGAAGATATTTGGTGTTGCTGTTACCGCGGGTGAAGTTGATGCGAACGTTTATTCACAAAGACTGGCAGAGAAGTTAGTACGAATCGTAATTCCCAGGTCTGATAATCCGTAACTCGTTAGAACAATTCTCGAGTTGGGAGTAATCGGGACCACCAAGCACAAGCAGGACAAAAGTAGCGAGGCTAAAAACAGCCGGGGTTAAGAACCTCGATTCAAAAGGTCCACAGCAGTAGCCCGCGTGAAACGTGTTCTAGTGCAGCTTGGGACTAAGCGTAGTGTTTCGGGTACCTAGCTTCAAACTAAGCTTGGTTTACTTGAACAAAAATTTTAGTCTGTAATGAAAGCTTTGAAGACAGGCTTGTCGAAAAAGATCCAAGTTAGGAACCATCACTTCGTTTACCTCAGTACGCACAAGCGTAATCACCGCACCACACAGCTCTGCGGCGAACAGCAGATGAACTAGAAGGAACTCGGCAAAAGACTTATGCCTAGTTTGAACACTATAGCTTAGCCTTCTGTGCAACTAAGTTGATCGTGATATGTTCAAAGCAATCACCTCCGCTAGCCCAGCAACTTCGTTTTTCAACGCATAAGTTTGAAGGTCAAAGGTCTGCGCCGATAGGTGCACTCTCTTCGAACATCAGGTTGAAAATATGAATCTCCTGGAACCCTAAGGCTGAACATCGTCAAAGTGGTTCATTTGGTTCCTTAATAAACGCCATTCCCGCACGCACGCACGCACGATATACCTATTTCTCTCTCACACACACGACTTCTCCCAGTGGCTCAGAGCAAGCACGTATTGAAATGGGGAGAGGGGCAAGGGCACCCCAATTCAACCCTCCCTCTCTCTCTCTCTCTCTCTCTCTCTCTCTCTCTCTCTCTCTCTCTCTCTTATTTTGACGTGCTCTTGTTGGGTGTTCTTTTCCCTCCGCAGCACCGCACCCGATAAAAAAAATTACTTTGTGCCCCTCCTCCTAAAAAGTTTGACGCGCCTGATAGAAGGCTACCTGGCTGAATATTGTAAGCGGTGCCCTTACAAACCAGGATGCATACCAGAATAGAAAGAAACGGTAGTATATAGCAAGGATAAACAGGAAAGAAGGCATGGAAATATTTGAAGCCTTATAGATAAAAGAGGCCGCACAGAAATGCGTGAGAAGCTCACAAATAAAGACAGGCTCTATCAAAAGCAGTACGCAGCTCACACCAGCCCATTCGCGACTACGGAAAACGTTACGCGTCCGGTAACACTGCATAACACAAAGGTGATATTCCAGGTCCGCGGAGGCACTTTAACTTGGTGCCGTGCTTCGGTTGTGGTACGGAATAGTTGTGCATTGTCGAAGACAAGCGGACCATGGCGGCCAGTCACCCCCTCTCACTCGAACAGAAGAACCACACCTGTCACCAGGTCAAAATTGTCGGCCTGTACGCGGAAACGTTCGGATTGCAGCGTGGGTCGCACCTGAACTCTGTCAAGATGAAATAACCCTTTTGAGAGAGGCCGACGGGGCAGAATGCCTGTGCGCATGCGCTAGTGGCCGTTCTGAAAGGTGAAGACGCCTGCGTGTAGGATTTATTTACTGCTAGAACGTTTTTGCAGGCTAGTTGGTGCGACAGGCAAGTCGCTTTGCGGTTTTCACCAAACTGACTCCACATCGATAAATGATCGATATTTCTCAACCACTTGGTTGATGAAACGGGCCGTTTCTCTGCAGCCGGCTACGGTTGACTTAGAACAGCATTAAACGGCGGTAAGAGCAAGGGTAAACTGGCTGCGCCTGCCGTAAAGCCACATTTCCGCAATCCAATTCCGAAACCACGCTTTGACGCCTTCTGTGGCTGCCAAGCAGCGTCGGCATTGAATCACACGATATTCTGCGGCACAAGCGGTTGTCATATAGTTTCTTCAAAATGTCAGTTCCACGCACGACACAGCGAAAGAAGAAAAACGACTTTTTATCGAGGGGAACGTATGCAAGAGTCGTTTTGCACTCGCAGTGTTTTACACGTCTGCCTTCGCAGACCGAATCGCCGCCTGGGTCCGATTGCCGACACAAGTCAAGCTTTCTCGGGCAAAAATTTTGAAAATTAGAAAATTGTAAGACATTGTTATGAAAACATTGAAAGTAATGGTCAATTATTCTAATATGCAGCAAAATTTTTCTTTTATAGCGTTTACAGCGATCGCATCGAACAGTTAAGACTGCCATAGAAAGCCAATGGGGGACGCTTCTGACGATAGCAAAAACGTGAACAGAAAAAAAAAATACAAGACTGCCGTCGGGTGATCAGCGGATATATTGATTGTTATCGTGAAATCTTACGTTATATGAAAAAACTGCGTTCATAAACGGTTTCCCGCTCAAATAGGTTTTTGTCCAGGATTGCTGTGTATGTGGCGTCTTGTGTGCCCGGTGAGCTCGAAAAGGGCAGGGGTTATCGGAACATGATGACTGGGCAGACTGAAACCTCGCTAGCAGGTTCCAAACAAGAGTGGATTCAAAGCGAAGTAAGCGGGGAGCGGGAGGTCGAAGTCGAGAGAACAGTACAAAGATAAAGCCCGGCATCATCACCTTGTGATGGACTGTTTACGGGTGCCGCTATAATCGCCTCATTGGCTTCTTGTCCAGAGTTACGTCGGCCCTGTTTTGCATATACCACCGTTCTGACGCCGTCAGCCGCTCGAGTGCTCTGAAATATTAGCCTCATGGATTACTCGTTGAGGGTGAGTGTCATTTAAAGCAACGCAACAGAGCTTTAGATAATATCGGAAGCTCGAGTGCAAGTTAAGTTGTCAAAGGCGCCGTGCCTATGAAATAAAAGCGCGAGCACAGCACGATCACGGGACATTATATAAGTGATTACAAGACAAGTTTATGCTTACCGGGAAGGAAGAAGCCGTTCCTCGTGAGTTAAATTGCACGCATGGCTATGTTGGCGCGACTTTTTTTTTCAGGTCATCAGGTTTTATACATAACACTCTCTCCGGCGCGTCGTCTGATTCTCTCATGAAACGATAAAATGACACTGCGGACTTTCCAGCAAGAATACACACAAACTCAAATGCACCCTGTTGTTCCGGTGGAAGTTTTTCATTGTCGTTGATCGCCTTCGTTGTTTTTATTAAATGACCATGTACCTGCATTTGATTTTTTGAGCAGTCCAATTTCTTTTGGATTCCTTTGAATACGTCTTTCTCGCCGCGGTGGCTCAGTGGTTAGGGCGCTCGACTACTGATCCGGAGTTCCCGGGTTCGAACCCGACCGCGGCGGCTGCGTTTTTATGGAGGAAAAACGCTAAGGCGCCTGTGTGCTGTGCGATGTCAGTGCACGTTAAAGATCCCCAGGTGGTCGAAATTATTCCGGAGCCCTCCACTACGGCACCTCTCTCTTCCTTTCTTCTTTCACTCCCTCTTTTATCCCTTCCCTTACGGCGCGGTTCAGGTGTCCAACGATATATGAGACAGATACTGCGCCATTTCCTTTCTCCCCCAAAAACCAATTATTATTATTATTATTTTATACAGTTCTTTTTGGTCTTTAGTAGTTGCTACTTCAGGAACAGTTTCATTATTTCTTTCTTTCTTTCTTTCTTCCTTTCTTTCTTTATTTCTTTCCTTCCTTCCTTCCTTCCTTCCTTCCTTCCTTCCTTCCTTCCTTCCTTCCTTCCTTCCTTCCTTCCTTCCTTCCTTCCTTCCTTCCTTCCTTAATTTTTTCCTTTCTCTCTTTCTTTCTTCCTTTAGAGTTACTTTCTACCTTCGCATATCTTGCCTTTTTTCCTTTTTATTCTTCCTACCCACAGGATATCATAGTATTCGTCCTTCTTACTGAGTAGTATAGGAGCGAATCTCTTACTCCCGCTTCCTCCATAAAGCGCGCTAGAACCCCATCACCGCTTAAATTAGGAGGAGTGACTAATGAGTAAGGTAGCCTAATCTTCTGACCACGATAAAGTAGGCGAAATCGTTCCACTAGGCAGAATTCATGTACTGCTGCTGAAATTACGAAAGTATATATATAGTGGCGAAATTGCCCATAACTGCATGCTGTATCATTTCTGATGCGAAAGTAAATACCTTTCTCACGACGCAGCTTAACGATTATTCGGCCACAGATGCTGCAGCAGAATTACATAAATACATTTTACTAACTCCGCCGCGGTGGCTCAGGTGGCGCTCGGCTACTGATCCGAAAGACGTGGGTTCGATCCCGGCCGCGGTGGTCGAATTTCGATGGAGGCGAGATTCTAAAGGCCCGTGTACAGTGCGACGTGAGTGCACGTTAAAGAACCCCAGGTGGTCGAAATTATCCAGAGACCTCCACTACGTCGTCCCTCATAGCCTGAGTCGCTTTGGGACGTTAAACGCTCCTTAACCACAAGCCATCTTTTATTACCTAATAATTTTTCTCTTATGTCACCTCCAGTTAGATGCCACCTACAGATCGATTTTCCCCGACAAACTCAAAACGATACGTCCATGTACACTGCAAAAGAAAACCACTCGACAAATTGCCTTGTAGATTGATTTGCTGCGACTATGGATTCCAGATAGTGCACGTTGTAATTCTAATCAGCAATACTTTCTTTCCTGTCGTTGGTGAATACTTATGTCGAGAAAATTATGCTATGTGGTAAGGAGTGAATTGCATTTTTTACATATTTTACTAGGGGTGTGCCACTGTATGAAATTTTCGAATAACGAATGGAGCGTGATCCTATTCGATTCGCTGAACGAATCCAATGGTGCACGCTTGAATGCACGAACTGAATGAGCGCCAGGTAAACTCTGAAATGCGTTTGGCCAGCCATTTCCACGACCGCCAAGTTTTATTGAGGGTTTATGCAAAATCCGTTCGGCCAGACGAGCCACGTATGCAACCGATTGTGGCATATCAAAGGCCTGCAGAGACGGTAAGTGAAGCCATGCATCCGACAATGCTGCTTACTTTCCTCGAGATAGACGTATACCCAACTTGAAGGCGTGTAAAGCGTGTGAAGCTCCGCTACGTAAACAGAAGATACCGCCGTATAGCGTGAGCAAGGGCTGCAAGTATCCGCCGATGCCTCCCGATCTGCCTCCGCTAATTGACGAGGCAGAACGCACGCTCTCCCTCCGTATACCCTTCATGCAGACACGTTTATTGCTGCACTTGAGCCACGGACAATTCGGGATAAAAGGACCGATCGTCAGCTTTCTGGTGGACACTGGCGAGATTCTGAAGGCTCTGCCTCGCAATTTGCACAACCAAGCCAAACCGTGTTTTCGCACGTCTAACACGGTTCAACCTTAGTCGAAACCCTTCGTATTTTCTTTTTATGGGGGCGATTATTGCAGCTCGTCCCATCCTCATGTTAACAGCCACCGCGATGGCTCAGCGGTTATGGCGCTCGGCTGCTGACCCGAAAGACACGGGTTCAATTCCGGCCGCTGCGGCGTTATTTAAATCGATGGAGGCGAAATTCTAGAGGCCTGTGTACTTTGCGATGTCAGCGCTCGTTAAAGAATCCCGGGTGGTCGAAATTTCCGGAGCCCTCCACTACGGCGTCCCTCATAGCATGAGTCGCTTTGGGACGTTAAACCCCCATAAACCAAACCATAAACCAAACCTTCTTCATGTTACTCTCGGCATGCATGGATTACGTTTTTCCTTCCCCGGTGCCGGTACTGACGCTCGCAGATCCATCGCTCAACGCTGCCTTTACGTACACGTGCACATTCAACCACTCGCAAGGAACAGTGGCGTCGCTGCGTACTCTAACTCGCATTCAAAGCAGCGAGCCTCACTCGCCCATACGGCAGGGCTAAGAAGCACGTTGAAGCTCTCTCTCCTCGTTCGTTGCCGCCGTCGAGGAGTCTCCCAGCGGCTCCCGTGCTTATCCCGCCGTCGCTGGGTCGTCCCGCCAGTAGAGCCCCGGCGACGCCGCAGGGGGTCCAGTTAGGGCGCGAGTGCGCGGTCGCTTAATTGGGCGCTCTGTCAGGGCTCCCTTAATGAGCAAGATAACACGTGGCCCCCGAGCTGGAGGGCGAGGCGGGGTGGAGCAAACAAGACAGCGGCGGCTGCCCGTCGCACTTGTGCCACTCGGGCAGACCTCCTCATTCTCTTCGTCGCCGTCGTTGGGACCGTGATTCAAGCGGCGGAACGAGAGAGAGGGGGGGGGGAGGGGGAGCAGCGTCGGGGACGAGGGCTAACGAAGGAAAGAAAAACGGGCAGAAATATTGAAACGGAGAAAACGAGGCGCCGCAATCGAGAGCTCTTTCTTTGCTTCCCCTGGCGGTGTGTCGCGGCCGACTTCCGTTCGTTAGCCACGCTGTGCCCGCGGTGGTGCCGCGGCCAAGTGCGCGCTGCCTCGGAGTGCGTGTTCTCTTTGCTCCTTGCTGGTATCGGCGGCAATTGGGGAGTCGTAGTGAGAGAAGAGTGAAGATGAGCGGCGAAAACAAAAAGAAATATAGGAGCGTGGTTCATTTGGGCTGTAATTGAGAAAGAGGAGACATACAATGACGTCACGGGCGTCATGATGGAGGAGAACTTACGGTATCACAGTGCACGTCGGAGCACGTGACGATGAGCGGATCAAGTAAATGCACGTGCTTTCCCGATGCTCCTGCTCCACCGACATGGGGGGCTGCTATGAGTTCAGAGCGAGCCATTTATAGGTGTGGAGCTGCCGCTTTCACGCCACGTCTGACAGACTTTCGAAAAATGGTAGACGATTTTTTGATAAAGATCCGGCTATTGCGCTCCTGCGGATGGGCGGTTATGATAACACCAGTCACCAGAGCTGATGTCTCCTCGCGGCTGCGCGTACGTAACCCGTCTCGGGTGTGTGTTTCGTTCATGGTCGTTATCAGTGGTAGTCAGGCCTAATGCTTTTGGGAGCTGCCGGCACCACGCCAGAAGAGGCACGACCACCGGACCGTGGTGTTGGGAGGGGCACACCGTGCTGCCCACTTGGTTTTCTTTTTAATTTTTAAACTCGCACGAACTGAGCAGTATCGTTCAACTCAAGGAAGGGTTTTGTTCACTCGAACTGCGTTTGCACAGCCGTCCAGCTAGCGAGTTAGGCCTTGTGCCACGAGGCCCTTGCGAATGCCGTTTCCCCTCCCATGACCTACGTTAAATGCACGCCGACAGCGTTTCGGCAATTTTGCAGATCCGGTGGAGCCACCCAGGCTTGCTGTCCTGGGCACATCGTCTCGCTGCCGCCTGCTGCGATGAAGCGGCCTGTATCCTGTTCGCCGCATCCATTCGGGGCAGCTGTAGCGAGGCCAGTCAGCAGTCACCTCCGGCTGCTGTTTCCCTGGCAACCAGCCTTCTCTTCGCGGGCCTGAGGACACAGTAATCCACGTGCCATGCGAGTCGTCCCAGCGGACCCATACACGCCGCCTTCGGAACACCGCGGGAGTCTGCGTGGACGCTTTCGGCGTGACCTCCGCTGAAAGACCTGCCTCAAGTGCATGAAGACCAGGAGACTCCTCCATAGCATGTACTTTCAGGCGCGTAGGTGTATTTAAGGTTGGGGGAATGTGGGGGCCTGCCCTGCAGTTTCCTTTATAGGCGTTTCCGCAATGCGCCCTGCAGCACAGCATCGCCTCGAGGGAGGGGCGCATTCCCTGGTTAGTTACCGTAACAAGGGAGGGCGCAACAGAGACTGCTTACGCGCGCGCGCGCGGGACGTAGCTTACAGCATCACTCTCTTCGGCTGGGATCGTCGGCGCCAGGGACGTTTCGCGCAGCTCCGCTCTCGCCAGCGGGGCGAGGAAGTGGCGGGGAGGCATGCTCCTGTATCTCGTCCCGTCCGGCCTTGCGGTATCCCCTGCCCTAGCGTAGACAAAGATTCGCTCTTAACATTGCTGGTGAGTCGGACGACCTCGATTCATTAGCGTATTTTGTTGCTAGCTGGCGTTATTGTTGTTGTAGCAATAAATGCCTTGTTTGTGTCAGCCAGTGTGTCGTTCTTTTGTTCGCGCAGAGCAAGGCCAGCCGTGGTCGGCGTGCGCTCGGTAGCGTACGCGATCACGGGGTGGAGTCCGGGTGATTTGAACAGTGCCAGCCGCGATTAAGCGGGGAGAAACTAGCTATTTCCCCTATTAAAACCCCACAGCATGTAATGTAGAGAAAGACCTTTATCTTCATGCGGCTAATTGAATGTCTGCAGCGGTGATCGACAAAATAAGAAATAGAAACCTGAACAAGCATATACCCAAAAGATTGATTTTTCTGCGCCTGGTTCCATAGCGCGTGGTGTCATTCTATTTAGACCTGGGATTCGGGAGGGACACGGTGTGCATTTAATCACAGGCGCACTAATAGAAATTTTGATTTTTTGAATCGTAAGAAACGTTTCCGGCATTCGTAAGTTCTACCCGGCTCATATGCTTCACTTGATGATGATACCCAATAATTATTTAATGTGATCTTAATGAAGAAATGTGTACATTTGTATTGAAGCCACGCCAGCACACACAAGACCAATGCTACTTGAAGCAGTGTCCATATATCGATCAAAATAAAACCAACTAAAATGAGAAAAGAAGAAAACAGGGGAAATGTAAACATTGTGCTTCTCTTATGATAAAAACGAAGACCAAATCGACCAGTGTTTACAAACTTTAAAGCGATGTGCTTTGCCCAATAATAACGTAAGTACGGGACCCCACTACCTCATTGCTTATAAAGCCGTTATCTTCTACGCACTTTTCTGCTTTCATCGATTGTCCGCATTTCCAGCTTGTTGGTTATGGAAAGCATCACCTTTGTCTGCAGCTTTAGGCGCGCGCGCTAGGCCTAAGGTGAAGCCCCCCCACCCCGATGTCTCTGTTATCTGGTTATCTACGGCGCCATTGGAAATAAGGAATGAAGCCACTGCTGTAATGTTGTAAGACTAGAGCACTGGTGGCGCAAAAGCAGAATGGGAAAATTTGTATAAACGATGATCGAAATCTAAATCACATACACAGCTTAGTAAGGAAGAAATGGTTTAGAATGACAAAAAACAGAATAGGAATGAAAGTTAGACAAAGCACGCAATAACTAAGATCAGAATTAGCCCAGAACGGTAGAACTGTCACAGAAATAGCCTAGCATAAGATAAAGGAGTTTAGCCACCCATATTTTGGCTCCATCTTTTCTTCTTCACAGTGATATATACGAGGTCCGTTGCCAAGAAATGGGGACAGCGCCCAGGCAAAGCAGATGAGCCTAGCGGCCTATAGTGCTTCAATGGGAGGCACTCAGTCATTCTCTTTCTTACGTCACTGATGACATCAGTGCGTTATTTTTAACGTTAAAGCCATGCGCCACGTGGTGGCAGCAAAAGGAACAAGAAGTGCTCGACCCGCATTCCTGGTAGTGACCATACTTGGCATTCGCACGTCGTGTAAAGTCGAATTTATTCTGTCAACTGTTTCGGTTTACGTTTCAACAGCAGAACGACAGCTATGGCGTCAAAGGTGGGAAGAGGTGACGTGATGCATCAGCAGTCTGCAAAATAATCGCTGCTTCTTCGTTCCTTGTAATTCTGGCTTTTCAGGCAGGGTTGCTTAAGGGTTGCAGGGAATTAAAACGATTAAGCAGCAATTATATCGCAGTTTTTTTTCATTTCGCTTATGATGTGCACTCCTCATTGACCTCGTACCCAAAACTCGGCTATTGAAGCCGAAAGCGAAACAGGCGAGAGAAGAAATTCCCTTGTAAATTATTATTATTATTATTATTATTATTATTATTATTATTATTATTATTATTATTATTATTATTATTATTATTATTATTATTATTATTGTCGTAGGGTGAATATCAGGTGGTGATCCATACATACTAAACATACTAATATGTTACGCATTATTACAAAACAGAAAACACGCGACAAAAAATTGAGCACTTCACTCTTCTAGACGCCATGACTAGTCGGGAAGGACAATAGTTATTCAAAAGAATTTTGTCATGTTTACTATGCCACATAAAAACAGGATGGAACTAATTTCACACGAAAAAAAAATCCAAGGTCGCTACAGCCACCAACCGAATAAAGGGGATGCCAATAAAATGCACACGTCCCAATCTCCAGACCAAAGAGCATTGCGCATTCCTGTGCTTTAACACACCTGTGCACCTTTCTCTCCCCCCCTCTCTCTCACTCTCTCTCTCTCACACACACACACACAAATGGGCTATAGACAGTGCTTTTCAGCAGAAGCAAAATTGCAACCTAAAAAAGGCCCAGAAAACGCTAGTCACGGAGCGCGGACCAAAACCCTAGCATGCTTCCATCGACGACGGTGGGAGCCCGTATAATCTGTGCCACACTCCAGCACCGTTCTCCCGGTGACGCCAAATGCGCGCAAAACTCATCTCGCATTACCCAACAGAGCGGCGTCTAACAGCAGCGGCTGCAGCACGCGTCGCCATATACGCGGCTCGCTCCAAGAGGCAGCTTCGCAGGCTACCTCGCGAGCGTATATACACGGTGGCGCTGCGAACCCACACCAAGAGAGACAGAAAAGGGGGGAAAAAAGTCGAAGAGGTAAAAGAAGGACGGATGCAATAGCGCCCCAAAGCCGAAAGAGCAGCATCGGGTACGCAATGAGGCGGCCTCATTAAAACCTGCGGAGGGGGGGTCTCTGGGCTCTCACCCCGATGGGTCGGCGACGCGCAAAGCAATTCCCTTAATAGCAGCGCTGCGGCGCCAGCGCGCGCGAGAGAGTAGTGGTGTGCGTGTGTGGCTCCAGCACGCCACGCGTCCGTAGCCGCCGCCGGCAGTGGCGGCGGAAAATTACGCGCGCCAGGGAGATAACGCTGCGTGAGGAAGAACGGCCCAACAAGCAGTGCGCCGAGACCCCCTTCTCTGCTTTCGCTCGCTGGCTTTTCGCGCGCGGTACATGTATGTATATAAGGGTTGGCAGAGAGCGATGCTATATAGGAGCCACTGAAGAGGTCTCCAAAGAACGCCGGCGGAAAGACAGCAAAGAGTTGAGAGGAATAAACCGGTGAGGGGCTCGAAAATTGGAAGAGGCAAAACGCAGCCCTTCACTACCAGGGGACGTAGAATCCATGCACAGAGGTGGCTGCGGCGTCATATTAATGCGCACGTGCAGCCCATGGGGCGGAGCTGAGGGCTGCCAGAAAATTTTTGCCGCCTCGGCGAGCTTGGTTGGAGCGAGTGTAATAAGGCGAGCCTCTCTTAAAGCCCGTGTATATGTGAAGAATGGCGGCCAGGCGCTGCGGGATGAGAGATGACTGCCTTCTCCTTTTCTTCGTCCTTCTTGAAACCCTATCTTTGCCTTCTAGGAGCAGGCTGTGTTGAAAAGAGGTGGTTGCTAGCGTTGTCTCTAAGCGCACCGTTCAGCATATTTAAGATTCGTTCATCACTGAGAATATTTAAAGAATGGTGGGACAAATTTTCTTTTATCATATCGCAGAAACTTATAAACAGTTACCGCTCGGACTGTGCCAATATCGCACCCTTTACCACTTTTTTTTTATCCATCTCTGTATGAAGAAATAAAGGGGCTCAAGGGAAAAGTTGGGGCTACGCTATAACTATCTCAAGTAAGTTTTTTTGGGCGAAATTAGTGCAACAAATAATGCATTACCTCGCGAAGCTCTTTCTTCTTTTCTTCAGAAGTAGGGAATTGCTATTTTTATGAAATGTTATAATTTCACTAAGACTTTTCCGATATTCTCCTTTATGAACAGGATTTTGTTGATTTTTTGTGCTCTCCGACGTTCCATTTCCCCGTCTGTAGAGTTCTACTTAGAGGAGGCATCTATCGCGCAGGTAACAGTAGCGTCATATAACCAATGCAAATATGTGCAACAGCAGAGAAGAACATAATCGTCAAATTCCAGAAAACGATACTCAATCAATCAATCAACCAATCAATCAATCAATCTTTATTCGAGCGCTATGCAAGAACCTATCGGTCTTGGTGGCAGCGCATCAATAACAAAGCAGCCAAATTAAACATGGCCAAAGCATAAATGGCGGTTATATACAGCAGACATGAAAATACAGACATAGCCGCATAATAATAATAATTTAAAATTCAGTATAAAAGTGTAGTCGTACCGTAGTAAGCATGCATGGAAAATGAGATATTCGAGAAGTGGGAACAGATCTGATCCGAACATAAAAACAGTTGTGGCGAAGAGTATACACAGAATATTTAAACATAGAATATATAGTAGTAGACAAGCAAATAATAGTACACGATAGCAGTTAGTCCAGGGTGCGACGGAATGCCGTCTGGTCGGGTAGAATGAATGTACAGTCTGTTGCCATGTCAAAAACTCTATAGTTGACGCTTCGGAACCCGGAACGTCAACAAACGTTTTTGGTATGGTCACTGACCGAAGATTCATTCTGAGGTCGCATATAATATGACTTAAAGGGACACTGCGGGCGACTCTAATTGTTATTGTCAGCAAAATTCTATAGTTAGGCATTTCGGGGCTTTGTTCTCGCTTTACAGAAGCAAAAGACACCGTTATTACTGAGAGAGATTTGGATTCGAAGTTGAAAATTTGGTGGGGACACTTAGCTCCGCCTTAAGCATATGGTGCGATAGCGTTAATGAGTTAGTGACCATATATGCGGAAATGGTCATTCTCAACTTTATATTCATAGGACCCTGGGAGTGCTCGCTACACTCCTTCCTCAATGCTTCAGCGGTTAAGGGTTGCGCTACTGCCCTGCGATAACAGGTGCTGCCACCGGTGGGGCTTGAGTTTCTCTTCCCGAGCAGCCTCTCGCGATCCATTAATAATTTAACAGCCACCTGCCACGGTGGTCAGCTTTCTCACAATCCGGTGGGCGATTTGTGATGAAGCCACAAGGTCACGTGATCTAGGTGGCCCACCCAGGTTGCTTCTCCGACGGGTGGCAGGCAAGCTAGGCGACCCTATACACCACACTATTTTTCGCCCATAACGCCGACAGCGTCGACGCCGGATTTTCTGGGTAGCGGGACTTTTAAAGCGGTCGCGTTAAAAGTTTTTCCCGCCACTCTAATTCAAACTCTGTACTCTGGTGACGTAATCACTGAAAACTGACGTAAACGAGGACTCCGTGAATGCCGGTAGCGGGTGCGGTCTAGCTAGCAACAGCCGAAATGAAAGGCATACCACCGGCCGGCCATTTCTGGCATATTTTATCAACCTTCGCTTTGTTTTCATCAGCCTTGAAATGGATCCAGTTCCCGACCCCGACAACGAAGTTCTAGCGAAGAAATGTGGCTGTGCTGCCGAGCATTCGTGTAGCGAACACGCCGACCGGTGTGTTCGCTTGTGTGGAAGCCCGGGCAACATTAGCTAGCCACCAGTGATTTCCTTTGCCTTCTTCTAAGCTTGACCGCAAAGTGCCCTAAAGATACCTTTGAAAACCTGGCAGCAGCCATTGCTTTTCAATACGTGGTGCTCTTTTAATTAGCAGCAGTGATAATAAGTCGCCGTGGGCATTTACCGACTGGACACGAACTAAGCTTTCTGACACCATGGACTTGATTTCCCTGATAACGCAGTCGGTTATGTGGTTGTGGCTAGAAGGGTATTAAACTTGCGTAAGAGGCGTTTCTTAGACGATTTCAGTGTGTGACACCGTATCGTGATAGGATTATAGCTCTCTGAGTTGCTACTGCTCAGCGGTTCTCACACACACAATGCACTTAATGTGCCACTGATATTTTTTACTGCGACACCTACCATACCAGAACTTTTGTTTCTTGTGGTGCCTCGGCACACACATGTAACCAAGGAGATCGTTGTCCAAATCTAACATTAATAAATCTTCACAACGGGGATGCCAAGATTTATTTCAAGTTGACAATGTACAGGCTGCCATAGGGGCGAACTGGTAAGGAGCAGGTCTGTGAAGAAAGAACGGAGAACTACGGAATGAGCTGGGCCACACTATAGGTGCGAATGAAGCATATTGCTTCAATCGAAGTTGTTTCTGTTTACTTCTATGAAAAATTTGCCCCAACCACAGCCTCCGGGACGTTATTCATCCGTCACCGCAATCAAGATGGCATAGGGATCATCCAGCTCCAACGACTGAGGCAGTGAATCCCTCAAGGTCACTGCGTTGTTCAGACAGAAGCGCAACATTTTTTCCTCGACAGGACAAATCGCTTCCGCGAGTTCAGCGCATTCTGTAGTTTAAGGCACTCACACCTGTAGGACATAAGTACTACTATGGGTCTACGGCGCGCACGATTCAGTGAAGGCTGTCAACATTCTAAAAACGTCTACAATGCTATCTTGTCGCTGTGTTCAACAATATGTGCGAAATGGTTCAGCCGGGTGCCACAAGCTTGTGAACAGACGCGCTCACTTCACAAGCCTTCGTCTTCGCTTCTGGGTGAGTCTGATCAATACTCTGTGCCTCCCTTAACCTGAACCTTAATCGACGACCTCACTCTCTGACTTTAGGCATCCTCCTCGCCATTTAAGGCTGCTGTGCCTAAAAAGTAATATAACGCGTTTCGGCGTGCGATAGACTGGCCAGCTTAAGAAATCAGGAAACTACACACAATGCTGAAGGACAGCAGGTTCTCCGAAATTCTGCAATAGGACCTCCACATGGTTCGTTTAGCATACCGTCAACCATTCCACACAGATAAAAGAAAAAATAAACACGAGAGAGAAGAGTTCTTGTGCACAGTGTCGTCTCCTTCGAATTCCCTTCCTTGTTGTCATCACTCGCTCGCTTGAATCGGCGGAAACCGAACCTGCTAAACATTCGTTAGTTGGTTCCGCCTTCGATGCGCGCACACTATCCGTTAATTGCTTTGCATTTGCTTGCATTCTTCGGAACACGTGTACCTTATTGGCCGTTATAAGGCACGGCGTGCAGACGCATCGCTGAAAATGCGTGCTCGAGCCAGCGGCTCGTGTCATCAAAACAAAATCACGATGCATGCAGCGCACCAGTGCGTTTGCGTATCAACTAGTTTTTCGCCACAGGCAGCGTCGCCGGGCAGTGCCCCACTAGCGTGCAAGGCTGTTCGGCATCTGGGCGTGCTCGCATGCTTAGAGCGCAATCTTCGCGGTCTTCAGAGCGTGCGCGCGTAGGGCTTCTCCGGGAATTCGTTCTTGCTGCGCCAGCGGAGGCGTGCTCTGTTGAGTGAGCCGGTAATGCGTGACGGAATGCAAAAATTTGGTCAACTATACCTGTCGTCATTAATGCGCGCAGCGGCTTGGATTATGAAAGTCCGCGGCAGGCAACGCAGAAAAATGGAAGAAACGTGCTGAGTCAGAATAGGGAGTCGTTGTTATTTGATCGCATCGACGTCGTCTTAATTGAAGTTTTTTTTTTGTTCACAGGGTGCCTCGTTGTATATCTTTAGTGGATAACCGGTTTCCCTCATATTTATGCGCGCACCATTTATTTTATAACATTTACTTTATTTCATCCTAGTCGAAATCAAGGGGAAGAAATGGACTGGTGCAGGGCAGGTAATGCGAAGGCAAGATAACCGCAGGTCCTTAAGGGTAACGGAGTAAATTTCAAGAGAGGGCAAGCGTAGCGGGGTGCGGTAGAAGGTTAGGTGGGCGCGCATGAGATTAAGAAGTTGACTGGTATACGGTGGCCGCAGATGGCGCAGGACATAGTTAAGTGGAGAGACATGGTAGAGGCATTCGCCCTGCAGTGGGCGTAGTCAGGCTGATGATGATGATTATGATGATTTACTTTATTTGCGGCTGAAAGATTCTCGTGTGCTTGCAGTGTTTAAACTGCAGTGCGAAACAAGAGTTCAGTCGGGAACCGAGGAGCAGCCAGTTAAGTTTCCTGCGAAGCAAAAGCTTTAACTCGATCGAAACATTGAGGAGACAAAGACAAAGAAAACAGCGCGCCATCGCGCCTCACTTTGTAATCTTCCAAACAAACTCGGTCGTTAACGGACGGCGCCTAACAAAGCGTGAATTTGGTTCATTACTCGCCTGAGCGCAACTGCTTCGAGCGCTCCGAAAATCAAAACGAATGGTAAGCCCATTCCTCGATCTCCGCTCGCTTCGTTGCCGACAAGAATCGTCCGCTTTATCCCTGTAGCCAACTGCGAAGGCAATGAAAACAGAAGCGAACATACAAAGAAAAATAGAACGAAACGCGAATGTCCGGAGTATAATTTCGGAGTATAATTTCTTTCTGCAGCCACTCTTAGCGGACAGAGGGGAGGCTTCCTCGACTGCCTTTTACCAATCACTTCATCTTCAACACTTCAATTCCCTTCTTTCTGCTTCTCCGTCTCAGTTCTTCTCCGGCAGCGCCCACGAACGGAGCGAGCTTGAAATCGTCGTCGTAGCGGCAGCAGCTGTTCCCTTTTCGACTCGTCTTTAATGAATGTCGTGGATCGATGCCGATTTTGGTCCCCCGATTCTCGCATTCCAATTTCGAGGCCCTGATTACGTCCACGGCCAGACGACAATACGCGCGCTTCCCCCTCCGCCCGCACTGCGCTACGCCTGCGAGCGAGCGAGCTCGTGCAGTACGGAGCCGAATGAAAAACGGCTCCTCTCGGCTGCTGCTGCTCCCCTGTTCGACGAATACGTCTCCGAGAATGGACCCGTGCGAAAACAAAGCGAGAAGCGTAGGAGGGACGGAAATGAGAAAAATTAAACAATAAAAAAAAAGATTGATGACAGGAACATAGAGGAACGAGAAGGAGCGAGAGAAATAGATAAAGAAGTGTAGATACCAGCCCGAGGAAATGAAATAAGGTAGAGCGAGGGAGAAGGCAAAGAGGAGAGATACGAAGCGAGATCTTGCCAGTACACGTGTGAATATATCGGATGATAGAAAAACATTGCTTCGCTCTTAGTGTGTTCCCCATTTTCGGCGCTTTCAATATTCCTCCAAGTTTCCCTTTCTCTCCGCTTCTCTCTTCTCCATCTCAATACGTCTGCCTCTGTCCTCATCCGGGACTCAGTCGTTTCAGTTCCGATGAGCAGAGATTCTTGGTGCTCGCTCGGAGTGAGAAATTGTAAGGAAGATAAGCGAAGAACGGGCACTTCGAGAGCGATTCTTTCAACATATATATATATATATATATATATATATATATATATATATGGCATCAAGTACTAGGATTGCAAAAGCGCGTACATATCTGTAGATGGAGGACGTATGGGCCTGCAGAAAGGGGGAGAGGCAAGGCGGGAAAAAGTGATTACAAACCAATTTAAAAGATAACGAAATGCCAGAGATTGGAGATTTACGACAAAAGCTTTATGACGCCTTACGAAAAATTGGGCAAAATAAAAGAAAGCAAACGCTTAGCGGGTCAGAACGAAATGCACACACGGGGCCATTCAAAAGCGCTCCACTGCGGGGCGCAAGAGGCCAAGTAATTCGTTTTTGATCACGGGAGCACCAATAAAAACGCTTCCATCGTCCTTTAAGGGCTACTTCAATTTCGGAAATGATTCCAAGAAGCAATTTCTTCGTATCACGGTGAAACTAAAAGCGCTTTTCTTTTTTTTTTCATTTCTCCGCTCCTGCGTTTTCGAAGTCATTAAAGAAGGCTCTCTGAAAACTACTTCCGTCATGACAGGCTCTTTAATCTTCACAGAATTAAACATCGCCGTTATAATCGGGAACGGCCCTCGTTGACTCATATTGCCAATTTTTCAGTTTCATACACAAAAACATCAATGAGAGTGGACGGCATAAAAGTACTGGTGCCCAGAGCGTCACAAAGTGTAAAGTCGTAATTTCAGTCAATAACATTGTTGCCCTTCTTGCGATATAACTCATCCCGAACCTTATGAAGAAAAAAAAAAACGTTCCCTTTCATTTAAGACCGATTATAATATGACTTACTTCTCTTTTATTCAGTGCGTGTGCCATTGATGATGCAGGATATAAAGTAAATAGAAGGAATGCAGTCGAGTTTCTTGAAGAAAGTCGCCCATAAAGTAGGTATAATAGTTGTCTAGTGTCCACCTTAAGAATGGTGGTTCCCTATTTCGAGTCAGTATAGTTATTGGCAGAAAGACAAGAATTCATTTAAACGTTTAGTAATTGGCTTGTAGGGTATAAGATAAGCACAGGAGTGTCTCACCCCATAACTTCCGCGGACTTGCGAACCTCTAGCGTCGAAGGCAATTAGTTAATGAGAGCTCAGTTGAAGGCAACAGATTATAAAATGGCTGAATTTTCGCCAAGTGGAGAGAAAAATACATATTCGTGAAAATTAGATGCTAATGAGTGATGGGAGCTGTAGAAACAAAAAAAAATGAAGTCCTACGGACAGGAAGGGGAGTGTTAGTAACATGGAGGTTAGGTCATGAAGAAAGGAAAGGAACAGTCTATATGGACTGATGGGTAGGGTTCGAGGGACGGAAAAATAGTGCAAACAGTGAGGGTTATAAGTGCAGGTAAAACATACCATGCGTAGCTTATAAGTTATTCGTCGGTAGGTTAAAAAAACTTGTGCGCGATGCTGTGCCATTGTAAGTCGCCATGCACCCGCTGCAGATGTTAGAAACAAGAAAACAAGAATAAGCTAAAGATAAGCTGTGGTGTAGAAACAAAGAATGAAAGCAACAAACGCTGATCGCCACTTTGCTATTGCAGGGACTGTAAACGGAGTCAAAACTAATTTTGCTGGTTCGTAGGAAATCACGTATCCCAGACAGATCTGTTGACTACTATATAAGACAAAGGGCAACCATGTTTCTTCAAAGGCAACGCCAGGAGAGGCCTTGGCATAAGAACAGCTATATAAAAACCTCTGCTAAATAAAAGAGTTTGTGTCTGTATCAGTCAATACATCACAAAAACGCAATCGATTCAAGTTTGGTTTAGTTTATGGGGGTTTAACGTCCCGAAGCGACTCAGTCTATGAAGGACGCCGCAGTGAAGAGCTCTAGAATTTTTGAGCACCTGGCGTATACTCACGCTGCAGGGTATCCGGAGCCTGATCCGGTGTTCCCGGGTTCGAACCCGACCGCGGCGGCTGCGCTCCGATGGAGGCGAAACGCCAAGGCGCCCTGTGCTGTGCGATGTCAGTGCACGTTAAAGATCCCCAGGTGGAGGTGGTCGAAATTATCCCCGGGGCCCTCCACTACGGTACCTTTTTCTTCCTTTCTTCTTTCACTCCCTCCTTTATCCCTGCCCTTACGCGCGGTTCAAGTGTCCGCCGATATGTGAGACAGATACTGCGCCGTTTCCTTTCCCTAAATACCAATTTTTCGTAAATAATTGCCTAAATTTGATTCCTATTCAGCATTTAACCCTTGTACATGCTCACATGCTCGATTACAGCAGCCCTCCGACTCTCTCTCTCTCTGCATGAAAAAAAAAACAGCAAAAACAGAAATTCAACCTAAGCAAGTAATCCCTCCCGCTACTTTTCTCAGAGTCCACCACTCCCTATCCCCCCACCTCAATTTCACACTCTCGTATCTCGTATCGGTCCAGCAGCGGACGTAGCAGACTCTGTGTGCCGCCCCGTGTAGCGTGGGGATCGCACTTTGTTGTCCGGGCTGATGGACAGTTCCGCCATCTGCGCCTGACAGCCCGCGGTGATTGCCACGAGAAAAGGGAAAGGCTCGCGCACCTCCCCCCCCGCCATCCTCCCGAAACAGGCCCGCATTGTTCTGTCACTTAGGGTCGAGATGTTAAATTAATATCCCCGCTGCTACACTTCGCCCCCCCTCCCCTCTCCGCCCCCTTGCCATCGCGGCAGTATCTACACGCTCGCTTATACGAGGGCTCGGGGTCGACGGCGCTGTAAGGGCCCGTGGCTGGCGGAGTATCAAGAGTGCGCGGGCCGCTGATATCGATGGCCCCGCGTCCTCCTCTCCACTAGAGGTGCGAGAACGCGTAATGCGGAGATGGGAGAATGCGAAGAGCCCCCCCCCCCCCCCCCCTTCTCCTTCTCATCGTCGTCGTATACGGGCCCATAATAACGGTGCCGAAATTGCCCGCGCGCTTTCTTCCTGGTTGTTGTCGTCTTCGCCAGTTGCGGCGACGCCGTGGCCCAGTGGCTCCAGGACGCGGGTCGGCTCTTGCGCGCACAGCCTCCGTCACCCTGACGTTGCGCGGAGGCTGGGGCCGAGCTCGCTTCGGCACACAAGAGCCGCCGAAGTTACTCGCCTTTTTAGGCGAAGCGTATCGGTGACCCAAACCCAATCGCCACGCTCCTGTGGTCGTGTCGTCTAATGCATTGTAATGTAGCCTCCCACAACTTCTGACATCACTTTAGGACTACTACGGAAACGGAAACTTGCTGTAAATCGCGTTGCACATAAGTCGCGGCATATGTATGAACGTGCTCCGCGAGCTGATACGGATATATGACCACGTAAAATCTGAGTGCGCATGATATGAAGACACTTCAAATATAAATCTTAAAACGAGCAGATGTGTGGCAGCAGCCGCGATTCGTTTTGCCTGCCTGCTTGAGCTGTCCATGACTTAAACCCCGAGAGAGACATTTGCCGCGCCTTTATTTCTTGGTAATCTCCATCGCCTCTCAACGTATGCGCCCTAGGTCGAGATATCTCGCTGACGAGAAAGGTGGTCAATGCGTTCAGAATAAACGACTGCTTTACGAAATTCTCACTTACTATGAGAGAATATACATTGCACTGTTTAGCCTTACTTCCAAGGATCTACTCGCAATTCTCATTTTAAAAATGAAGCCACCAAATTTCAGTGTAATGTTTGCAAACTGCGTCTCTTTCAAGGCAAAATGTTCACTTTTCATTGAATTGATTATCAGGGGTTTTTGTGTGTGGTTTCCGCGAACGCGAAGTATGGCTGTTCGGTGACAACAGTCCAGCAAACTCAATTGCAGAATCCTCTGCACTGGCAGATTAAGTCGAAGCGCCTGTTCTGGCACAAGCAGAACTTAAGAAGGCTTGTACAGTAACTTTCCTGGTGTCAAGAATTTGCTGTGAACAAAACGGCTTGCGGGGCTTTTAGAAGTCAATATTATTGCAGTATAGATTCAGCTGCTAGAACAGTTGCGTAAAAAAAAATCGACGCATGCCACGACAATTTGGTTCAAAATTTATTGAAGTTCGACTTGCCTTTAGTAGGTTTACTTATCCATGGTGATGTACTCTGCAAAATGTCTAAACGCCTTATTTGATAAGATTGGTGCTGGTTTTCTTGTTGCCTTGTACACGTTTGCTTCAGCAAGGAGGGCTATATGTCAGCGGTTTTCACCTGATTGAACAGTTGTATAGTAGGCGCCCGTGTTGTCCTGTTTTTTGTGTGTCTTTGTTGTGCTGAAAATCCCGGTAATATCTCTGAAAGCCAACTATCTCAGCAGTTAACTCTCCTAGAGTGCAAGAAGCTTCCCAGTTTTCTTTCCTTTTCCTGCGTGAAAATTGACTGCATTACAGTTTATTGAATTCAACCAAACTAAATTCAGGGTCTCGTCTCGTCGTTGGTCAGGTAATGGGGAGGCATGACATAATGCGTATTCATACCGGAAGCGAAGCCCCTGTCTTCTTTCATGCCCTTATATTTTTCTTCACGCCGCCACTGCCAAGGATGCGGAAAGCTGGGGGACAGAAAAGTCCCCAAAACTTCTTAGAAATCTACTGTGAACTGACTAATCGTCGGAAAAACATGGTGGGATAGTCCCCATGCAAACCTTGCATACAAACCTGACAAATGCCTTATTTGAACATAGACGCATTAGAACTAGAAAGGTGGCAGTTATCCGGGACCACGTTCATCTCATAAAACACCCGCACGATGGCTTTTTGTGGTGTTTGAAAAAGATGAAACGTAAATAACTACTTCGCGCATTTCAATGACTCGTAAACGGCACGAAATAGTTAGCTGAAAGAATGTTGGTATTCTAATTTCATTAACGTGTCTCTTCTATGAAATATCAAAGAGTCACTTTATTTTAAGCGCTGCACGTTATGAGGTGGTCTGTTGCGCTAAGGTAAGGCCACGAAACCAACTTGATGGAAACCAGCAGTGGGAGGCAGGATGAGGCTCACCAAATATGGAGTATTGCAAATCGCAATTAAGAGTTCCAGCTCTCATCTACACCGTACGCTGCTCACTAAATCTAATTAATGTACTCAATAGAAACCGCATATTTCCCTTTCGTTTTGGAGCTGCTGTATCGCTAATCTAGTTGGCTACAAGGTCACCCGTCGTCAGGAAAACGCGACAAACTACCTCTAATAGTGTGCCAGTCGTATTGTGATGTATATATTTGTAGCCGTGGTGCTGTGCAACTAATTGCGCATAGCCTCTTGAGTCGTTGTTGCTGCAAATCATACAATGGTTTTCTTGGGTTCTATAGAAAGTAGCAGTGGTTCGATATGCACACGCCAATAAATGTGCTCTTCATGTATTGTGATCGCTACCAGCAGTCACAAATCCGATACACTGATGGAGTGTCATTTCTTTCACACCGATATCCGTACGTGAAGGTTTGTGTTTTGCGACGTTCGTTCCATAAAGTAGGCGTACGGGTTGATAATTGGTTTCAACATCACTGTAGCTGTCTGCACTTTATTGCTCGTGTTGCGCATAAATATTGCCGTGAGGTTAGCTACGCTATCGAAAACCACCAAGAACCTCCGCTCTGAACCACAAAACAAAGACTTTCACCCCAAAGAAAGTCATCGCGTGATCAGGAACTTGTGACGCCATTCAGGTCTTCGTTACGACAAGGCCACCGCAGCGGTGGCCCAGCCGTTTGAACATCTATATACCTCGCATGCGGGAGGTGCGGGGTTCGATCCCCAGTACCGCCGGGTACCCACCAGGCATACAATGGGCACAAACTTTACCCTGCCTGGTGCTCGGCTTCTTTAGGGTGAAATGCTTGTGAAATGGGTTTTTTACCCTACCATAATTAGAAGAAAAAAAAACCTTATTTCATGGCGCGCTTAGGCCTCAGATGCCCTTGCGCCATAAAAATTCATCATCCTTATATTTCGAACTCGCTTAATTCGTACTTCCGGTTATTTCGAGATGACTTTTTTCGTCCCGTAAAACTAAAGTGCATCAAGAAATCTGCCGCTAATTTGAACTGCGCTTACATTGCGACCAAATTCTCGGTGCCATTTGAGTTCAAGTTTCGAGAGTAGACTCTCGCTATGCCGGCGGTGACATTCGCTCCGTAAAATCTCCTGAAAATCAAAGCAAAAACCCCTCTGAAATGAGCAAGGTGAAAGATATTACGCGGCACGCGGTGCAGTAATTAGCGATAGAGCGAGTAATAACTTTATTGAGTGCTCGGCAGGGTTTAGCGCAACCAGGCCTAGGTCTCCCACGTGAGGACGTCGAGATCTTGTCTCTTCACCGCCACGAGGGCCTGGTGGACGGCCGAGAGTTGTTCGTTCAGGCTGCAGCTGCGCAGAGCGGCGGATCATCTCGACGAGAGGGTTTCTCGGGATTAAAACCGGTTGGTTGTGCCTTGCACTCCCAGAGTATGTGTTTAAATGTGGCTACGTCTGTCTTGCAGACCATGCACGCGTTCGTGTTATATATTTCCGGGTAGATCCTGTTGTATTATAGAGGGTACTCATTTTAAGAGCGTCAGCTCTTACTCATCACGTTTCGAGATTTCGTGGGGTCTGCTACCACCTTGAGATCACAGCGCCATCTGTGGCCGCAACTAGAAAACAGCACATCTCGCATTGAGACTTATAGCGCCATCTACAATAGCATTGTAGAAACAACCACATTCCGTGTGCCAGCGATGACGTCACGGTCCAATATGGTGGATAGAGGTAGAACTATGTGAGTATGACGTCAGGGGAGGAAATGGCGGCATAGTTTCGGTTTCTCGAATCCACGATGATGGCCTTGAAAATTGGCCATCAAATCCCTGGATGCGGAAAGACTTTCGTTTTACGCAATAAAGCAAACGCTCGTTACTTCAACGCCTTTCAGACGGTGGCGGCCTTTTTTTCTTTATTAAAACGGGCCCAGAAAGCAGGGGCTCTTATCATTTGTTTATTATTTTGTTTTCGGAATTGAGCTTGTCTTTCTGGACTCCCTGGCAGAGAGCCCTAAAAGACAAGCTCGATTTCCAATTATGCAAGAGCTCGAGGTCATCTACTAACGATACAAAGTCAGCGGCCCTGACTTCGTATCTTAATATCTCAAACTTAGTTTTCGCCTTGCCACCTGATGATCGCAGGCATCGAAGTGTTTCAGTAAAACTCAAATTTGGGCTCGTTCGTACTGGCCGTACATGTTCTGAGCGCTGAAAGACACCACCGTGGAGACCACGGGGAATACAGACAACACAGGCGCTGAAGTGTTTCTTCTTACTTCTTCTGAATGTAACAAAAACTGAATGGCGCTTACACAACTGGCAATGAAAAAAGTTAGCACTAGCTGGCATGTGAGAATGATTTTGAGCAGAAATATGCAGCCCGTTCTGGATGCCCTTAAGGGGCGGGATCTCTGCCCCTCACTCCACGGTGATGCTCGGCGCACAGACGCGAAATGACTACGGACATCAGCATGCCTTTCCCGAGAACCTTTGTTCTATTTCGTTTTTCCAAAGATAGCGCGAGGCGCAAGGCACGAGTAGTGAACGCTTTTTGGCACTATTACGACGACGATGACAGAGACGCTTTGCCCAGGAACCTTAGCATTAGCTGCTGCGTAGTGCTGTAAAACACGGCGAGTTGCGCTCATTTGTTGAGCCCCATATGCGCTAGTCTTCACAATCAGCGCTTGCGAAGAGTGCTTACCGTTTAAACCCAATTTCGTTCACACAGGAGTATGACTGACATTTTAGGGCACAATGCTTATGTGATGACCCCCATAATGCGCAGGTCCACACGGGACGGAGAGGCAAAGAGACACCGTATGGCTCAGTTTAAACAAACAGGTATATTCAATAATTACACATGATTAAGATTATACATCAGAGGCTGGGGCGTCCGAGCTTACGTGCCGACGACTTCATGGGGGCGATGGAGTGGCTCCGGAGTTGGGCTCGAGCGGTTGCTGGCAGAAGCGGCACGCCGTCGGGCTTCGGCGCTAGGGTGCCTCGATGCTTGCCCGCTCTCCGCTGAGGGTGGTGCCACTCTTTGAAGGGGTCGTCGCCGCCAAAACCGGTTCTCGGGAGGCGCCGCCGCCATTTTCTTGCATTCCGCTCCCGCCGTCCCGCTGACTCCCACGCTAGACACGGAAAGCGGCATTCTTCATACAGTCTCTTTGCAGAATGCCTGGGTGCTGCGTTCCCCAGGGCACTAACAGCGCTAAAAATGGCTGGAGGATGTTTTCGTTTCCTGGAGACCAAAAACGACTTCTTCTATGAACTGTGAAAGTGAAGCGGGACAAGTGGCAGCCGACGAACTACTCCTGCATATGCAGCGTAAGTACCGGACTTCTCTGCAGGGCTGAATTTATTTTGGGGCTTATGTCAGCTTGTCTGTGTGACTCTTTCTGATAACCAGACGTGCGATTCTGTGTTCCTGTCGGAGGCTCCATATCATGCTTTTTCAGCCTTTTGATATTTGATCGCTGCAAACGGACGTAGTCTCTTAATTAGAGCTTGGGGCGATATGGAACCTCCGGCGCATTTACGCCTCCGTTCATTTCACTTCGCATCACGAAATAAGGCCCAGCCTTGCAAAAGTATTACGATCTTTCTCGGCCACGAAGCTTGAACAGCAGTGCATCACGCTTCCTTCACAAAAAGCCATCGCTGCCCGCTTAATTTGACAGGCGCATATAGCAGTGCGAAAAGTGAATCCCGGAGTGCAAAAAAGCATACGACGGGTTAAGCTTGTGTTTCTCCGCGTTGCATCAAATTCAGATCTTTTATACTTTTGTTCGCACTATGTTATTCAAGACATTTATTCTAGTTTATCATATGTCACGGAAGGAGCTCATGGAAATGAAAACAAAAAAAAATGAGTGTGAAGTAATCTCTATTTTGTGCATGTGTGCGGATATGAGCCTATATGAGTGATGATGTGCGTTTGTTTGATTTTCTTTATTTATCGTAATTTAATCTTATTTGCCGGGGAATAAAGCATTTAAATTAGCAACACATTTTTTTTTGGTCCAGGCTCACTTTGAAGAATCCTGTTTTGAACAAAACCGGGTAGATGGATGGAAGAAGCTGAAGCCGAATGCAGTACAAACGGTTTTCCCATTCAAGGGTAGGTGTTTCCCATTCGATTCACTGCCTGATTCTGTATAAGTGCATACATTCGTTGCTAACAAAGTGGTGGTCGCTCGGAAACATTTGAATGGCATTTGAGCCGCTGGCCCGGCATGGGTGACTTATTTCGCCTTTAACACGTTATGTGCTCATGTATGTATGTATCCATTCTGCTTCTCAAGTTCTTATGGAGAAGAAACCTTCCACTTATTCAATTCTACTGTCGATCGGCTCACGCAACAACCTTCATCTCAAACACCCACTTAACCCATTTCCACTTGAAAAGACAGACTCGGTCGCCTTCTTTATTTAATACAAATGTAATTAATCAAGGCGACACAAAATAATTCAGGGAGAGGAGAACAAGTAAAGTACCTATGTGCACCTTTTGGCCCCAACCCTTATATTTTGTCGTGTGGAAAACTAAAAACTAAAAAAAATGCCGAGACGCTGGTCACGCCTTGTTTTCGCTTTGCTCTTTGTCTTGATTTTCCATATTCCGTGAATACTGCATTTTCCCGTTGCTTAACGCTCAGTTTGATCATTGGTTTGTACATCTTTCTGCTTCCAGTTGCTCCAAGGAAGCGAAAATCACCTAGAGACAGAACGCAGCCTGTGCCCACATCCGTCAATAAGGAGGTGAACAACCCCGCTGAAGGATTCTACACCGCATCAGAGGCAGATTTCCTCGCCGAGTCAACTCACATGGTATCACAGGATACGTCATCGGTCAACCTCCAAGTCAACAGCTCAGATGTAGAATCTTTGAACGTCGGAAGTCCAAGCTCGACAGACGAAACACCCACAGCTAGTGAGACACAAACGGATTCTGCTGAGTTGAAAAAGCAGTTGTTAGACATGGAAAGAAAATACGCCACGCTTCAAGAACATCACACAATTGCTAAGAACACAATCCAAAAGCTCAAAAAGCAAGTTCAAAAGCATGAAAGCAAGGGTGATAATTTCGCAAAAAATACACGGTTCTTGAATGCAGGCCAAATTTACGCTATTTCTAAAAATAGCACCCAGGGTCACATGTGGTCTGCGGAGATGGTTAAGCAAGGGTTGCAAATTAAGTTTGCTTGCGGAACGACCGGATATGAGACATTGAGGAAGTTGGGTTGCCCTCTTTCGTCCAGCAAAACGTTAGCACAGAGGATCTAGGGACTGAAGTTCCTTCCAGGAATTCTTCAAAAAGTTTTTGACGTCATGAAGTGTAAGGCTGAAACTATAGAAAACGTGGAAAAAGACTGCGTGCTGTTTCTAGACGAGATGGAAATTGCTACAGCGTTTGAACTGTACCGAGGTGAAGATGCCCTCCTTGGAAGTATAACACTTCCTTCGAAGCCTGATGAGCCCGCCAATCACGCTTTGGTATTCGTGTTGGGAGGAATCAATCAGCAGTGGAAGCAGGTCATCGGCTATGAATTCACTGGCAATCACGTGGAAGGTGCCCTGCTCAAAGACTATGTACTCGACATCGTCCACCGCTGTGGCCAGATCTCCCTCAGAGTCCGTGCTGTCACATGTGACATGGGATCAGCGAATCGAGCAATGTGGCGAGAATTAGGATTTTCGAGCCACAGAAATTCTACCACAGTGTGCTCAATACCGCATACACGTTTGGACGGTAAAGAGCTTTTTTTCACTGCTGATGCAGCACATGTGTTTAAAAACCTACGAGGGCAACTTTTAAGCTCCAAAGTCTTTGCACTGAGCGATGCCATCGTGCTCGAAAACAACCTTTCATCACCTAACGTGAAACTGGAGCATGTCCAGGCAGTGGTGGACTATGACGCAGAGAGGGAACTTAAAGTAGCCCCTGTCCTATCGGAGAGTCATTTCAGCTCCGGCCACTTTACAAAAATGAAGGTTGGAGTAGCTCTTCAATTGTTCAGAGAAGCTGCACCGGCTATTTGGTGAAAGAAGGCCTGCTTGACCCATCTGCCGAAACAACAGCGTTGTTCTTGGATCTGTTATCAAAGTGGTATGCCCTCATGTCATCACGCCATCCCACTTTAGCTTTAAGCCACCGAAACATGGAGAAATATTACTCTGCTCTGAAAACCTTGCGCCTGGCAGCAGAAACAATACAAGGGATGAACATGGGCGCCACCTCTCAATGGAAACCATCCCAAGCTGGCCTGCTTATTTCCACGACAGTTGTTCTTCGCCTCCAAGAAGTTTTCCTGGGCAGTGAACGCTACGAGTTTTTCTTAACAAGCAGGCTGCTTCAAGACTGCCTCGAAAGTCTTTTTTTCGGTTGTACGCCTAATGAAGCCGGTGCCGACGGCGTATGATTTAAATTGCGATATGAGGCTTTTGAGTGTGAGCCAGTTTCTGCATACACCGCGAACAACAAGCTATGAGCTTGATCATCCAGAGTACCTCGTCGACCTCCTTTCTCAAGCAAAGAAGCAGTGCTCAGAAAATTTGCCTGAAGAAATAGACGACTCTGAGATTTTGTTCATTGAAGAGCTGACGTCAACGGAATGTTCCATTTTATATTACCTTGGAGGCTTCATACTGAAAAGCATCTTAATGTCCGTATCTTGCTCGCAGTGCAAGGATGCCCTCATCGGAACTGTAAGCAATGAATATGTCGCTTTCACAGTTCTCAAGGAGTATGTGAGTGATGGACGGAACTTGATTTATCTGAGCAGTGAAGTGATCCGCACTCTCAAGAACTATGAGGAATACTTCACAGGCGCTGTCGCATGGTGTAAGAACAAAAAACACACGATGAAGTCCCCGCTGAAATCTCTCACAAAATACTTTACGAAGGTAGACCGCCCGTGCCTGAACACATGCGCAAATCACAAGGAAGCAATAAGCAAAATGCTGATAGCCACCTACACACGACTGCGGCTACGCATCCATTTACGTCACTACCCAGCCACACGTGCTGGTGGTCACGGAAGCAAAACTTGTGCTGGTGTCAGGCTTCCTTAAAGACGCTGCAATGAGTGTGAACTTTTCGCGCGCATGCACATAAGCGTGAGAGAAACTTAAGCGCAAGAATCATAAGCTGCGTTATACTTGCAGTGAATCGTCGTTCGTAATTATTTTGTAGATATTGTATCTGTGCTTTAAGGTATTAAATAATCGTTCTTGCGTGGGCCTGTCTTTATGTTTTAATTGCATAGTGTATGCATGACACAGTTTGCCACCATTGGATAATACTGCAAATGGACGTAAGCATGCCATGCGTTCGTACTTGAATATGCAGCTGTTCATTTGGCGTACTTCACTTTCTTTCCGCTATATCCACGCACAAGCGCAATGACAGCAAGTTCACGGCGCAGGTATGACAACGACGGCGAGCAGTTGCCCAACCAAAGCACAGATACCCGCCATAATTTCGCTAATCGTCTCGAAGTAGCGAAAGCATCAACGAATCTTCACTCTTACTCTTCATCCAAACTAGAAAAGGATTGATTACCAAAGGTAATGTCCAATTCAAGCTCCCACTGCAAGTGGGGCCATCTCTATCTAGGCGCGTCACGCAGCAAACGCGCGCCTCGCGACCCTCGGATGCAAGAAAATGGCTGCCGCGCTAGCAGACGACGCGGTTGTCCTCACCCTAAACGGAGAGCGGGCGCACATCGAGGCACCCTATTCGGCGCTGAAGGCCCTCTTGGCGAACGATGTCGTCCTGAGCGTCTCTTCCGTACTGCTTCTCGATTTTTATATCCTCTTCACCACACTCCCTAGGGTGAGGACGCCCACGCCGGAGGGGAAGGAGGGGGGGCTAGGGCTTTCACTTGGGCGCACAAACATACCACCGCACTTATTGTCTCGCCCCCCTCACGTGTTGAGTCCGAGGGAAAGAATGTTGTCTTCGCGGTAGCGCATAGCGTCGGCTGTGGTACGGCGCGCTCTGGCCCGCTGACAGTTCCCTTGTCCTGGAATGTGCCCGGGAGGGGCCGCACCTGGAACGGCACGCAAATTGGGGAGGATAAAGCCTGTTTCCCCGCGGCGGCGGCGGCGGGTCCGGTTGGGTCCGGTTGGGCTTAAACCCCTTCGTTCTGGTCGTCACTCTCAACGAGCATGGCTGGGTAATTGATGATGCCTGTCATCTGGGTCTCCGTCTTCCCTTGTCCTGGAATGTGCCCGGGAGGGCCGCACCTGGAACGGCCACGCAAATTGGGGAGGATAAAGCCTGTTTCCCCGCGGCGGCGGCGGCGGGTCCGGTTGGGTCCGGTTGGGCTTAAACCCCTTCGTTCTGGTTGTCACTCTCAACGAGCATGGCTGGGTAATTGATGATGCCTGTCATCTGGGTCTCCGTCTACGCCGCGCCGTCGAACGTGGACCTCGTAGCACACACAAGGAATGTACCTCGTAGCACACAAGGAATGTCACACTTACATCTGCTCTGAGGCAGCAATGCAGACATCAAAGGATCTGTGTCTTACGGCCCTCGGTATTGTAATGCGATGGCAAGCAGGGCTAAACAATTTTGACAGTTTATTCTTTTCTTATAATGTTGATACTGATGCGGTGACTCTTCATAGATCAGGCTACAAGCTTTTCTTATCAGACGACACAATACCAGAACAGTCCTAAAATAGCCTTCTTGCAAAACGAACGGGAATGTCATTGAGAAAAACTAAGGCAGGGAGGGCTTGTATCCCCAAATCCAGGCAATTTCTTGTAAATGGTCTTTCATATCCAGAATCGCCCCTCCATGCACACATTGCCGTTCAGCCCTCCTGCCCACCTCGCCTGATCCCACGGGTCTGTTTCAAATGAGCTCCGCCGGCCACTTTGCTTCTCAATTTTCGGCTTGAGACGGCTTTAGGTCTCACGGACGCGATTTAGATGGCGTGAAATGAAGTTACATACTCGTACGGAAGAAGTCGGAGGGGGCAGTGAAGAACCGAGAACTAAATTGACCTAGACAATAGGTCTGAAACAACGAGGCAAGAACAAAAAATCGGAATCTGGAAGCTGCGCCATATGCAGGCAGCAGAGTAGCAACAGAAGAATGAGACTAAAAGGGGAAGAGAAAGAAGGGAGAAAAATGAGGCAGAGACGGATCGGGGAGCGAAGGAAGAATGGATAAAAGAAGAGATCGCGGTTTTAATTACTCGCCCGGAAATTGCTTCAAAGTCGCGAGGAAATTAACGAGAAAGCAGAAGTGCCGGAGGTGGAGAGAGGAAAGACAGAGTGTAAGAGGAGGAGGACGTGAAAGGGCCCGAAATCACTCGCCCGCCGAGCTCGTTTCGTTGCCGCTAGAGGACCGAAGGGGGGGGAGGGGGGCTTGCGCGGCGTTGCTTGACATCCGAACGCCCGCCAGAGCTCGGCAATTTCCCCTTCGCACTTGGCGTTCGCCTGGTTCTTGCTTGCTTCGGGCTCGTGCCCTGCTTACGTAGTGCCGTGCAGTGGAGGCGGGAGCTTAGCACACGGTGGCTGCGGCTCATCCTAGACAGGAGTGATCATTCGAACATTGTATTACCCTGTACGACCTTGCTGTCCAGCATCACGATTCCTTATGGTGCGATGGAAAGGGCTTGGTGGTGGATCCGTAGAAACTCTACGTATCCAAGCCCGCACTGAGGGCTTAGGAATCTGTTGGAGTCACTGTCGGGGGCGCGCACAAGTATTACTTCTTATTCATTTTTGTTTCTCGTCCGCACTGGCATTGGGAACCTTCGTGTACAGCGCCGGCTAAAAATTAAAACGCGTTCGCTTTGACAGGTGAAGGCTGAATTACATGAAGGAACTGTGTAGGCAGAGATCAGGCATGCTTTCTTGTATTAAGTCACTCAAAGCATTAAGAAAAATAATTATCCCGTTAAGCTCCAAACACTGTGTACAATCCGCCAGTGAAATTTACACGGACGTGCTGCCAATTAAGCTAAAATAATGAGCTCACCAGCGCAAAAGCTAAACTGGGCCGCGATATCACAGGCTCTGCGAACTATCAGTTACGTCACGTTGGTATAGATAACATGTATCTACAGGAAATCTGTACGCTTGCGGCCCCGCAGGGCGCGTGAATGGGATCCGTTGCCATCAAACACTGCACGGAACTGCAGACACATGCTGAAGACTTCGTTCTCTCGTCAGTTCGCGAGGCCCCCATTCCTTTTCTTTCGAGAGATTGCAATACGAGAAATCGAAACCTCATTAGTGCTAAGACAAGTCATGAGTGGAACAGCAGATGGAAACCAATGGGAGCGCTGGAAAGCCGAGACGCAATGGATGCGCGCTGCATGGAATGGGTGCGGCACCTCCGGTACAGGATAGATATTGGGACGGAATAGATTATTGACTCGCCGCGTCATCATCTCCGATGTAAAACTGATGCCACTTCTTGAAGACCAATCCGCGTCCGCTCGCGCTACCGGTATCGACATCTGCTGGGGTAGCATTTAAAGAAGCCAGATCGACGTTTAAGCTGTAAGGTACACGAAATGCCCCAGGCAAGAAATGACATGGATGGAACAAATATTAGCATGGTATGAAAACCAATCTAAATGTAACTGTTCATCCCTGAGCGCTGTGTGGTTGACGTACAAAATATTTCAAGTAATGCTAAGGCTGAGAAATAGCAGCAAAAACGCTGCTCAGAACATGTGTAGGAGTGTGTAGAACAACAGTGAAGTAATACTAGAAAAAATTACTAGGAGAAAAAACGCACTGGGATATACATATGCAACACACTGGGGGCAACTGATGCAGAAATACACGTCCGCATTGCCCATAAAGACCAGGCCTTTTATATCAAGGATGTTTCAACCTTTCTGTCCGAATATCTCCGTTCTCTTCTTCATCTTCCTATACTTAACGTATCATCTGGATAACATCGACAACCTAGTCCTATTTGTGCCGCGGCAGTGTGTGCAGCGTACGCTATACCTCGACTTGTACACTCCGTACGCATGCATCACTGCACGTAAGCGCATGAAATGCCTGGGTGCAAGCCTTAGAATGCCTTTCTGGATTAAATGTACAGCGTCATACGTGTAGCAAACACCAGCGACTGTCTGTATTAAAGTTCCGCCCATTACGACGTGTGCGCACTAGAAGGCTAGAAGAAGCGCACTCAGCTGATAACCGGGTCTCTAAAAGAAGCTCGAGAACACACAAAGCGAAGGCTCCCGTTCTATGCTGCGGCTAGGCCTAGCGCCGCGACCAATTTTCGGTACCGTGGCTCACTCTCGTGTATAAAAAGCAGTGCGTGTATATACCGCTAGAGGGCGCGCTCGCTGCCGACCTGGGAGGCTGATTGCGCGAGCTCGCTGCTAGAGACGCCTGGCGGCGACTCCAGGCAGTGGGGCGCAAATAAAAGCGCAAATTCGGCTTTATGCAATTACTGTCCCACGGGAATCCAGAGTAATTTTCAGATGCGGTCGCCGCGGCAGCCACCGTATAGCAGGGATCGGGAGGAGGGGATCTGTTCGCAACGTGCTCATCTCGCTTCTCATCCATTCCCCATAAAAGGAACAAAAAAAAAAGAACCCCCCCCTTTCTCTCTAACATTCTTGGTTGATTATTCCTTTTGACGCCTTCGGAGCGGACACAGGAGCGCGCGCGCGCGCGTGCGTGTTCGTTGAGATGGCCGTAACAAGAAAAGGAATTACGAGCCTGGAGCATGAAAGAGAAATATAGCGGCACCGTGGTCGGATAACGCCTGGGTGTAATTTTCGGTCCTCCCTGGCGCGCGAGCACAGACGCAGCAAAGCAATAGCTGCGGGCCGCCTCCGCAGAGGCAGCAACAGTATAGCGGTGAGCACCCACACACGTACACGCTCGACCAGTTTCCATTATGCGAACTGGCGCGAGTGCCTCCTCGGTTCTGCCTTTCGCTTATCCGCGCTCCTTCTTCGAGCGTGCTGTGTGTTTCGGGCTCTCACCGTCGGTTTTCATATCTCTGTCCCTCCTCCCGTATACACCTCCTCTCTCGCACCTCCCCCTCCCCATGGAAGACGTTCTTTTTTGCACTTGTTTTACATTCTTTTGGCCTCTTTTCTTCTCTCCCCCTCCCCCCCTTTCATTTTTCTATGTGCACCGCCTTTCTACACCAGCGCCACAGTGTTAAACTCTTGCAAACCTCTTCTCAAACCGGCCTCGCCCTTCTCCTTCGCGCCACCCCTGCTTTCGTGTATCCCTTCCTCATATTCCCCTGTTGTTCTCGGCGTTTAAAAGATCCGGCGCCACAAATGACGCGATGTTCCTCGCAGTGTAATTCGCTCCGCTTTCTTTTTTCCTTTCATTCCTTCACTGTTTCTTTCCCTCTCTCCCCTTCGTTGTTTCCTCTTTTCTTTTAAAAAAATTTCTCATCGCTTCCGCGCCGCAGCCGCCGGGCAGCGGGAGCAAGAGCAGCGGCCTCGTCTTCCGAGCGGCTTCGGAGAGGCTCAAGAAGTCATTTTGCGCCGCGAAGAAGCGGCGGGCGATGCGGAAAGAGGAGGTGCGGGGAGAGGAGGATACGGAGGGTGGCGGGCCGACGGAGAAGATGGAATTATAATGGAATGCTCGATGTATTAGGCAATTGTAATGAAACGGCGCTGCGGTATATTCAGCTCCCGAAATTAAACGCCACGAGGCTTGAGGGTTTCAATTACGGGGGAGCGGCCGCCGCCGCGGGACGGAGCCGCTCGCTCTGTGATGATTCTCTGCGCTCCCGCGTCGACGCCTTCCGAGTCGTTCGCGCCTGCCGGATAGCTTCTTCGCACTGCATGACCCCCCTCCACGTACATAGAGCGAGCGACGCCCAGCGACGCGGCCGTGGTGGGCTGCTGACCACGCCTTGTGCTCGCGGTTTGGTTTGTTTCGCTTCATAACGCGTTACGTTACGGGCGAATTGTCACTGTCGCTTTGGTGACGGCGGGAAACGGTCTGCACGCGCGACTGGATCGGCCGCGTTCGCGCAACTTCTGAGTTTATGGCGCGACTCGCGTGAATTGTTTTCCGTTGCCGAGAAATGTGTGCTCGCAGGAAGCTTACAGGCGTCGTCAGAGCACATTCTCGAACGATCACTCGCGGTTATTTTTCTCAACCGCCAACTCATAGCCAGCAATTCTGGACAAAAGTGTTTTTGAGCAGGAAACCATTTATGGTCGCAATTTTTTCATATAATGCAAGATTTCACTATAACAATCAAGATATCCGCAGATCACTCGACGGCTGTCTTTCATTTTTTTTCTATTAACAGTTTTGCTATCGTGCAAAAGCGTTCCCCTTTAGTTTTCTATGGCAGTCTTAACTTTAAGTTTGATGCGATCGATGGAAACACTTTGAAAGAAAGATTTTTTTTTTTGGTACCTATCAGAAGAATGGACCTTTACCTTCAATAAGAGTATCTCACAATTTTTAAATTTTCGCAAATTTTTCTCGAGAAAGTTGGACTCACATTGACAACCACTTCCACTCGCAGAGGCTCGCGTTCACTCATATTCACTCACATGTCCAAAGGCTCAGTTATTACGCTTGTTCTCATGTCCACTCCCACTTTCAGGGAGTCACTCACGCTCACATCGTTAATCCGAGTAAGATGAAATGAGTGTGTTCATGAGTGAACCTGCTGACCAGTGGCAAATAGCTGTCAGCACAGCTGGACTAGCCCACGGAGCCATTTCGGCTACAGCGACTTCACAGATACAGTACAGTGCGCTGCGAAGAGAATAACAATCATCGTTTTAAATCATTTTACACTGAGGATCAGGTACTACAATCCATACAACATAATAAATGAGCTCCGCATTCTCATCCATGCGTATAATTCGAAAAGAGTAAAAAAATGTGCACACCAACCAGAACCTTACATTTCAGGTGCGTGTGAGTGAGCGTAGAGTTTCATGACGGAATCTACTCTCGCATCGAATGATTGGGGGGGGGGGGGGGGGGGGGGTATGGAGGCTTGGACGATCCTCGCGATGATCCTCCATGTTCAGTGCGCTACAACTTCGTGAGAAAATAAACCGCCAAATTTTCAGCTTTTTTAAATTTCCTGGATTTCTTATATTGCACGTTTCCGCAGCCCATCCCCATAAGTGCATTTTGGTGCCCTGGAGAGAGCGTGCTTGCTGCATGCGCCAGATGGCCAGCGGGCTGATCTCGTAAGCACACTTCATAAGTGGCGTTTCCCCTCTCACAGCTTCATTTCAAGGAATCAGCTGCCCATTTTATTTACACAAAACAGTAGTTACCAGTAGGAAAAGACTTCGTTATATCCGCAGTGCCGCAATATGAGGGGTTGTTACTGTAAAGCTTGCAGCTTTGTCAGTTATAAGGCGGTTTACAAAAGAATGCGTCCTTGAAGTCCTTCCATTCAAACAATCGAAGTACGAAATACAACACACCATTGCTTATGGTTGCTGGTTATCTTTTAAATAGGTGAGGAGATAAGGACATTTTCGCTGTAAGAAACGGCATGCTGCAAAAAGAAGGACGCAGCACTCACATACCCAGCAATTCTGGACAAAAGCATTTTTTTTACACGAAAAAGTTTATGAACACGTTTCTTTAACTATATTGTAAGATTTCACTGCAACAATCAATATATCAGTAAATCTATCCTCATGAGGCTTGCTTTTTCTTGCTATAAACGTTACTGCTATCTTCAGAAACGTCCCCCCTTCGTTTTCTGTATCAGTCTTAACTACACAATGCGAGTAATGAAAAAAAAATCTTCCAAAGAACGATTTTGCTACGCATCAGTAAGACGGACCACTGCCTTCAATATTTCCACAGCAGTACCTCGCAGTACACCATTAACCAAAATTATTTTCCAACAAAGCTGGACTTGTTCTGCAATGCGGAAGTCTTTATGGCAAGAATTCAATTGTTTGAATGAACTAATTAATTATTAATTATTTAATTTTTGTGACCAGCAGAGTTCGTACGTTTGTTTTCTTGCCTCCTGACTAGCTATGGAGCATTTATTTTTGGGGACAAATACATTAGGGTGTGTGAAAGCCTACAAAAGCTTAGAGGACTCCGCCTATGGGCGCTTTGAGCTTAGATATAGCCTCTGCTAACTTGCAACAAGAGCATGCACGTTTCCCGTGTGTTTGTGCAAAACATTTTAAACAACTTCTTCTTGTGTGCATGTTCCCTGAGATGCAGTGACCAAGTCTGCGGCCTAAACAACATGGCATCGCCAAACAAGTTGACGGCTCAAGACACAAAACAAGTCGACTGTGATCTTCACAACTGCAGCCCCGCGAAAAGAATGCGCCTATTGAGGTTCCAGTCTTGTCGGCCTCCGGTACAAGAGAACCGACGCCGCACGAAGTCACAGAGCTTCCTGCGCTGAGGAAGGTAGTCTTTGCCGTATCCTCCGAACAAACTCCTGCAATCCTGTGTACAATGTTCCACTCGCTGCACGAACAATGTGGCGCTGCGTGGAAGAAGACTGTACAAGACCAGACCAGGTCTACCGCCCATTTTGTGTCTCTGTTGGGAGAAGGTAGCAGTCTCCTGTCCAATTTGACTGCACTTGCAAGAGGGAAGAAAGAAAGGTGTTTCTCTTCACCCTTTCTTTCCGCGCCAGCGGCGTGTGGCTAACGAACGCCGGCACTTCTTTCCGCTTCGGGATAACAGGCCAGGACACTTTGGCCGAATTTTGTATGTTTTTTGCTTCCTTGTTGGAGTGTGAGTGAGAAAGAGCAAACCCTTTCACGCTCTCCCTTCCTCCGCATGTGAAGGCGTCGCAAGAGAAACTCTGCCTCGCGCAGCCAACGAGTATTAAATCTACTTACTTATTAAGGTTCCCAACGACTGAAATACATTCCTGCTATCATATATTTATCCCCAGAGGTAGCGGTCCGCGCCCGCAGCGCAGGAAACTGCCTTACAATGCAATTTCATTCATGTATGTGTGTTCCTGCAGTGTTATAGCGAACACTTTTAAGGGCACGCCGAGGTGCTTAAAATGCGCACTTATAGGAGGCTCCCGGGTCGTTTTTCATCGCAACATACCTGCCATGGGTGCTCAGTGGGTCAACTCCGCGTCACCGAACCGTGAGTGTGCTCTCGGCCCGTGCTGTGCAAGACGCGACGTGCCGCAGAAGTCCATGCACTGCATGGTGGATGGTCGGCATGCTGGCGCAGGCTGAAAGGAAACACCAGTGCCAACCCTGGCGACAACAAACCCCGCCGGCCCTTAAACGATGCGACACCCGATCCGGCCGCTATTCGGAGAGCAGCGGATGCTAGAGCAGCGGGTGGCACTTTCTAAACGCCGAAGCCTCCCTGTAGCCTAATTCCCAAGGGAAGCAATGGGCAAAGGAACTAAGAACAACGCACAGCGACTAAGGGCCCATTAGTCGAGGAGAGCTCTGGGGCAGAAGACTTAGTAACGCACGTGGTGCGAGTAGACAAGAGATAAAACGGATGCCGCAGAGAGGCCGCACCCCGGAGGAGCTCTTGTAAATAGGTGCAAATAAATTTCGTATTCAGTTATTGATGATAGTTCATTTAAATCGGGATGAGAAGAAGAGTGAGATAAGGACAAGGAACAACCTGATTTGACAGTTTCGTAGCCAGCTGATTTAAAAAAAAAACCTGTAGACGGGCTGGATTGTGTATACGTTATCAGGAAGCATTATAGCACGTACAACAAACAAACATGGTAGCGAGGATGGACACTGGATAGGCGCTGTCCCCTGTCCATCCTCTCTCCAGCATTTGTTGTATGCGCTATAATGCTTCCTGAAAATCGTAGCCAGCACTCCGAATAATTGGCCACGATAGGCCAAGTGATTTAATCTCGTAATAAAGCATTTTCGACCACTCACTTCCAGCTTCTGGTTTAACGAATCCAAGTTCAATGAAATCAGTAAGCGGCTATGCAACTTGGGCCTTGTGTCACGTAGGGTCCACCGTAATCCACATCCGGTGCTCCGAATTAAGTTCCTTCGTGTATATGCATGTTTCCAGCGTGCTATAGAACTGCGTAATCCGGTAGCATGTACGTGCAACCGCATCGCTTCAAAGCAGCGCTATCTTCCTCGCGACACGACGAATATTCGCCTCATTTGGCCTGAAACTTTCATCGCAAGGCGGCCGAACAGTGAGTGGCAAGCTGCAACGCTTCTGGCTATCAGTACCTGTGCGCTCCCCAGCGCCTTCAACATCTTTCGCAAAAAAGACTTCGCTTCTACGTCGCTTCTACGCCGACATTAGCACGTTGACGAGATGAAGAGCCGCTAAGAGTCATTGCCGAACCTCTCTGGTACTAAGAATTCGGACAGCATGAGAAAAGGACACTTCCACACTGTGTCCCAACGCTTGCAGGGCCATGTCAGCGCAGTTCTTAGCTGTACCCACCCTCCATTTATGCAATATGGAGGTGATCGAAATCTAAATACGTGGTGGTGTTAAGAAAAGTTACTGCGCGCACATGACGAACGGGCACATTAAAAACGTGAAAGAGCGAATCACGTCATAATTTCATTCGAATTCCAGTTCATTCTGAGTCTTTTAGAACTCCTACTGTCACAGGTCCTCGCGGTCGTTGGAACCAGTCAGACGGATAGCGGATTGCAAGAATAGAATAAATTCGGTCATAAAGAATTCTCTCATAGTTGCATGCTTGCATTCACTTCTACACCCAAAGCGATTTTTCATTGGCAGCAGGGCGGGCTGCCTACTTCACCACCATTATATGTTCGTTTTTTTTTTGTCAAAACAAAAACGTGTTTATTTACATTATATATGTAATGCACGGGCCAACAAAAAAAAAAAGACTGAAGATGATCTTGAAATGTTAACATAGGTGTTCGTACACAGAAACACGAGCATTAAAGTGACCCAGAAAGAAGGAGACATTATACATGTAGCTGTGGGAAACCAGAAATGATCCGAAAAGGCCGACTTTTTGGGCGAAATGGCGTAAGCGAAAGGGAGGTGGCGTACAATGGAAGCGGTTTTATGGTTTATGGTTTATGGGGGTTTAACGTCCCAAAGCGACTCAGGCTATGAGAGACGCCGTAGTGAAGGGCTCCGGGAATTTCGACCACCTGGGGTTCTTTAGTGTGCACAGACATCGCAGAGTACACGGGCCTCTAGAATTTCGCCTTCATCGAAATTCGACCGCCGCAGCCGGGATCGCACCCGCGCATTTCGGGCCGGCAGCCGAGCGCCATAACCACTCAGCCACCGCGGCGGCTAGAATGGAAGCGGGGGTTGCATCTCACAGAGAGCGAGGGCATGGTGGCCGTGAAAATGGAACGGAGGTAAATATAGGAAAATTAGTGGGAAAAGTGGATTGTTGCAATCAAGGAAATCCCGAGATAAGACAAGATTATGACCGGAAAAACATACTCTCTGTAGGAATGTCATTATGTTTTCTTATCTACTATCGGGGACAAAAATCCCCAGGACTCGCTACCGCCGATCTTGGCGCATAGGTGCAAACTGTGTCAATGTTAAGCTGATTTCACTAGCACACATTAGAGATACCAAGAGCAACTTTCACCTCCGCAGTGCGGCTTAATTGCAACCACCGGCCGATAACAAAGCTATATACGCGTTGCTGGCCGCTCGCGTGTCCTGCATGTGCACTTTTACGCCGATAATACATCTAGTTATAGTGCAACGTTGAGAGCAATGTAGCTGTAGTTTTTGTTTTGTTCTTGTGGGGAGCAAGGGCTGACGCGCCACTGTTGACCAACCTGCACCCATGGGCACCCTCTGAGGCCAGGCCTTACTCAAGAGGACATGTTCTTTCCTTTTGTCGTGTTTCAATGGCAAGAGCTCTGTATTACCTCAACGAACAAATAATATAAAGATGTAAATGGAGCGAAGGAAAGGAGAATGAGACGGAAGGAATAAAAGGAGACCGTTTGGTTGAGATAAGTGAAAGGCGCGATTAGACAAGCACCTCTAAATCCGATTCAAACTACCGAATACGCGGGTTATATATGAAGCACGGCAGCGGTAAGTGTAGCCCAGTCGTGATTTATCGAACGTACTGCTATCATTCGTGCAAGATGTGGCTGTTCTGTTGTAGGTTTCCGTAGCAGGCTTTGATAAGCTTTAAAACTAAGAAGACGCGCTTGTGACGGCGTTCTTGGCGCAAAAAGATGTGGTCGAGCCACGTGTGTATTGACGCACAGTGCTTCGCAGCCAGCGCTGCCGTGACTGTGGCAACGTTCACTCGATGCCTCCAAGCGCCGCTTCGGCGTGGTCTTCTTACCTTGCCACCGCCGGGGGTATACTATGGTCATGTCTTTTTCGCCGAGCATTAACTCGGTGAACAGTTACGTTCACCAGTCGAATTTCCTTTCCTTACCAAACCACATTCTCTCGCCGAGCACGGCCATACTGCGCCGGGCAGTGTCTAGTGCACGCTGCCTCGACAACGACCGGCCGTTTGCCTTTTCAGGGCACCGCTTCGATGCCAGGCAGTATAAAACCATATGCATGAGGGTGAGCTCAGTAGACGTAGACCTCGTCCGCACCCGCTAATGCGCCGCGGGTGATGTATAAAATGTAATTAAAAAGAAAAGAAATGGACATAGTATCCGAAAAAGAGAACTGAATAAATGTTGGTAGAGATGAAAAGGATAGAGAGATTGGTAAAGGAAATGTAGGAAAGGGAGGTAGAGTTAGGCTACCATCATAATGGCCCAGAATATGGTGGGGGCCAGCCCGGTGGCGTCTAATGATTTTTTTTCTTTAGCACGAAAGCACTACTTAACGGGGTCGAACCCTACCAAGAGTCTTGTGGCTTGCATGAACTTGAGGGTGCACAAATGAAAAAAATATTGCCCGCGACTGGACATCGAGCCCTCGTCGGCGCGAACAGGTCAGCTTCGCTGGCCACTGCACGAGAGCAATACGCTATCGCCGCAACAGATCACGCCTCGCGTTGATGTTGTTGCTGTTAGCCTCTGTTGGAGTGGTGCGAACAGATCAGATCAGCTTAACCTCGATCAGAGCCTAACCTACGTATAATGTCGCCGCCAGATATGCTGACGACCCAGTAAAGTAAAACCATGAGCCAACCAGACTAAACACATGCCTTCGCTCGTCGGTTTAATGATGTTAAGACCCCACCAATTTTTTTTCCTTCCTTCTTGTTCCTCCTCTTTGGTTATGATGATGATGATGATGATGGGTTTAGACGGGTCAAGGACAGCTTTTACCAAACAGCGCCACGGCAACAGTATATTCGTTTACTCAAGGAGCTGAGACCTATTTCCAAGCATTTCACTCTAATAAGCCCAATAAGCTGAACACCACGTCAGGGGAAGTACTCACTGTATCATCGGTGGATACCTGACAGCACTGGGGATCGAACCCCGCTCCTACAGCATGCAAAGCGGATGCTCGGGCCGTTAGGCAACCGCTGCGATCCCTCGAAGTGCTCGTTGATGAGAAGGATGTCTTCTGCCGGTGCTAAATTTACTAGACGGAAGGTATAGGCCCTAGTTAACAGTCTCAGAGTGCTGTTTATACTCTAAAATCATATTTCTTTAGCCCTGTTTACTGTAAGTGCGGGCTCTTGCTCGACTGTCTTCTCTGCTGCTCCACAAATTCGTCAAACTTGGTTGTCTTGATTGTGAGTTGACTGGCTAGATACAGCTTGGTCCTGCTTAGATGTCGTTTTGCTGATTATAATCGAGTCTTGCTTCAGAGAGAGAGAGAGACACTTTATTAAAAACGTAGATTAAGCGTTCATCGTATCTTGCGTCTGGATGACCAATGCAAGATATTTTTCCAGCTGCGCCGACGATAGTCAATCACTCCAAGACGCGGATGAAGAGAAGGGGCTGTAGTAATTGATCAGACGGGGTAACAGAACAAGGACAAAGGCAGTGCTCTAGATTGGCGTTGGGACAGGAGGCGTCAGGACGAAGACGAAAATGGAATGAGAATGCATGTTTGAAATCTGTACGAAGCATATGAGCTTGGGCACTGTTGAGATGTGCAGGAGGCGTGGTACGTGTCGATATGAAATTTTCAGCATTTCTACCAGGTATAGTAAGTCCGAATAAGCTCAGGGAAGGAGATCTTGGCAGGAATAATGGGCAAGGAAGGTTCTGGCTGCCAAGGTGTGAAAATCACATATGCCGCCGAGCAAGTGTCCGAGATGGTCGCATCGGTGTGTGTGGCCCGTGCGCATAAGGGAGCGTTATGGTGGGTCCTGCAGAGAAATGCGCAGGGAAGCGCATGCGCTTCCCTGCGCCCATTAATCATACCAGGGGCCATATGACGGGGTAGAGGGGCGAAGCGCACGCTGATGGGAAGGGATGAAGATGACTTTTAGGGAGATTTACAGGAAACAGGCTTCCTTCTCTGGTAGCCAGCGACCCTGAGAAAAGCTGGGCAACTGAGCCAGCTGCCTGTCTCTCTGGAAGGTGAGCAATCTGGACAGGTGAAGAAAGTGGCCCCTGTCGTAGAACATCTTGGTTGATGTAAGGACAGAGTGGTTGAGGAATGCTATACAGAGACATTGACTCAGTTCACAACACGTGTCGTCGGTTCTTCCTCGGTTGTGCTCATTTGCTGGTTTTCCGCAACCAATATGTACCAGTATGTGGTATCTCTCGATGTTCTCTTGACTTGTAGAATGCTAATCTTATATGTGCTGTCTGATAGATGTCTGCCAAGTGAGCTGTGCTACATGGATGATGCTGGTTGGCTGTGTTGTCCCCCTGGAAGAATGCTAGCCCCCTGCCTTTCGGCCACTTGAGGGACTTCGAGGGTCAAAGCAGGTATGCTTTTAGTCGTATGGTCTGTCCGGAATACTTTTCACCATGTCCTTCAACATTTAAATTACCTTTTGTTCTTTTATTATTCTGGTTTTCTCCTTTCTATGGACTTTGCAAGATTTGCTGTTATTCCTGGTCTTTCGGTTTTCGTTAAGACACAAGTCTTTAATGTAATAGTCGGAGCCTTCTGCTTCGGCACCGAATTTACATTTGCTCTGTCAAGTAATGCTTAATCGGCGGAGGTAAAATGGAAATCATCCGTATCTATTGACGGCTTTTACCATATGGTTACATCAGCGAAATGAAATTTCATAACTCATTTACGCGTACCACGCAACTCATCCCCATAAACTTTTCGAAAACCGTCGTATACGTATCACCACATTCTCAGTCACTGATCGCTCCGACGTCACAAGCCTTGCTTGAAGCAGCACAGTCTTCGCGGCAGTACGGAAAGCGACGATGCTCTTGATCATGATTTTGAATGTTTATGGCACAAGGGCACCTGGGGCCAAAGAGCGCCATGACGCAAGGTATTGTTCTTCTTTTCAAGGTGGGATGAAAACCCATTTTCCAAGCATTTCACCTTAAAGAAGCCGAGCACCAGGCCAGGGGAAAGCGTGTACCCACCGCACCGCCGGTGGGTACCGGGCGGCTGTGGGAATCGAACCCCGCACCTCCCGCATGCGAGGCGGATGAGAGTGCTCTTGTTCATCAGCAATCACAATACATTTGTTTTTTACCTGTTCAGTACTCTCGTGGACTTCGATTACAAAAGCGCGCAATTTCTTAAGCCGCCAACGTGCTGGAAAAATTGTTGACTTACAGCGCAACAGAGCAAGAGGGCGAGGACTAAAAAGGGTGATGTTCGTCCCTCCATTCGTTACTTAACTTGCGAGTATGTTTTTGCAGGCTAGTTGGTGCCTAAGCATTCTGGGTTTTTTGCGCAAAAGACACGACACAAAAGAAACGAGTTAGATCTGTGCTGATCTGATATATATGTATGCGAAGGCTCTTCTTTCCCTCTTCTTGTTTGATAAGAGCAGCTGCTGTATTTAAGCAAATGTTCCATCAATAAACACCTGAGTTGTTAGTAAGCGCTTGTCCTGTCTACCTCGTTTCTTTTGTGTCGTGTCTTTTGCGCAAAAAACCCAGAACGTTACTTAACTACCTGCCGGGGGCTTAACATCGTAGTCCGTGAAATCTGTACCGGGCTGCCTCGTCCCTCAATTGCACTTTTCGCGGAACAAACGTCGTCTCCGGATGCTAACGCTCATCGTTACTCCTGCAAGGATGAATTTTTTTTCATTGAAAACTTTATTGAACCAAAAAGGTTGCGTTGTCACCGCCGTGGATGCGGTGTTGGGTTCAGGCTTCAGGCGATGGCCGCGGCTTCGTGCCTGCAGGCGACCTCCAGTGCTCAATCCACAACCAGCCTCTGAACTTCGGGTTCCGAGCTGGTTACCGCAGTCTCCCACTGTTCTTTGGTGCTAATATGCCATTATGACCTAGGCCTAAGCCTGAGGCATCCGTACATCATATGTGCAAGGTTCCCTTTTGGATCCTTACACATGGGGCACTGTGGTTTAAAGTTGTGTGGACTAGGGAATGTGCCTGTTGGAAGTTGCCTCCAAACAACCTGTTTCTGTTTATGTAGTGATTTATGCGGGGCCGCGTATATTAATCTCTGTTCTTTGTAATAGTTTGTAATCTCCTGGTATGTAGTCATGCGCTCCTCAGCTATCTCCCAGGGATGAGAGCTCATGGTCCGGTTAATGAGACCTCGAGCTTTTTCATGAGCCATTTCATTTCCTGTATGAAAGGAGTGTGCAGGAACCCAGATCAATTTAATCTGGCGAATTTGAATATCTTTAGGATGAAAAACTGTTTAGAGTTGATACGAACAAACTGAGAGCATCAGACGCAGTTAACTCCTCAGAGGAGACAATGCGTGAAAACAGGCGACCTAACTGTTCTCGCTCTCCGCCTGTGCATATTATTGGCTTTTAAGCTATCAGATGGCTAATGAAATTTGCGAGCATGAAAAACCAAATAGAACAGAGCGAACATTTCTAGCTTGTCTTCTGCGAAGAAGCATGACAATTTGTCAGTACCTGGGTCATGCTAACCTCTGTTGCGGAACGTGAAAAATTACGCTTCTACATTTGTCGTTCACCCGTTGTCCAAAAAGGTCTTCATCACCGAAGTCATTAATTTTAAATTCTTTCCACCGTCTATCGCTCCTCTGTAGCTGGCGCGGGCTGTTTTCGAACGCGAGACAGCGATTTCCTCTTTGTCTCTCGTTTATTTCTTTGCACCCTCAAGGAAAAGCATTGATCACAAGTGATTGCCACTCTCGACGAACAAGCGCGAGGTTATCGTGAAATTGGGATATTGGATCAATTGAGGCTTTCCCTCTAGGTCGTGTCTCGTGATAGGCATTCTGCGAAACTATAATTTGGTAAGATTATGAAGTTTTTTACGCAATTTTTATTTGCTCGCGAAGAGTCACCTTAAATCGGGCGCATAAAGAGAAATTGAAGTCGTTCGATATAGACGCCTCAGACGAATGAATGAATGAATGTTTATTATTAATTAGAATCTTTTTTCGGCGCGAGCTCACTGCGCGGCGCCGAGCGCCGCGCGCACAGTTGAGCGGACCGCCGCCAGGTGTCCCTAGAAGTACCGACGCGGCTGACTTGGCGTGTGTGACATCATCGCCAGGCCGCTAGGAGGAGTGGCGGCTTTCCCGAAGCGCTCGTACGCGTTGTGCGGAGCGGTCATTGCCGAAGTCGGCTGGCACTTGCCGGGTACGCGGACGTGGAGCGTGCGTCGCAGTCGGCTCCTTTGAAGCTCGCCGCTCCTGTAGCCCGCTGACGGGCCGGACTGAGGCCGCCGGCGCTGCGCCGAGTAGCTCGAGTGCTGACACTCCAGCCCGTATTTCTCCTCCTCGGGCTTGCTGGGACCACCGACAGCGGCGACTATGCGTTGAGTGAGTGTGTGTGGTAATCGGAACAACCTTTCTGCACTGGATTTTCGGTGTGGACGCCGGGAGACAGACTGTGTGGCGGGCCGGTGAAACTACCGGTCTTCTGGGAGAGCATCGGCCCTTAGGCGTCATCTGCGGTTGGTGAGTGCCGTTATTTCAGTTTTCATAATTCGTTCGCGATTGGTTTCTTGCATCTTTTCCCTTTCTTTTATTCTTTCCTTCGCCGACTGCGCGTGGTCATTTGATTTAGAAAAAATAGCGAACACCTTGCCGAGCAACGGAAATAAAAGTTGTTTCCGACATACAATACTTGCTTTTTTCCCCCGATATTGCTTTCTCTAAGTAGGCCGGGTAGAAGTCAAAGCCGAACACTTTAGACACCGAGCTCGACGACAGTTTAGTGCCCTAGGGTCAGGGCCTGCGGAAGCAGCATTTGTCGAGGTCATCCTTGTTAACCGAATAGACGTTTGTGATTTCTGTAAGCCGTGTCGTATAATTAATTGCGTTCATGCAGGTAAAAGAAAGTAATCCGGGGAAACCGATCAGGCGACTGACTGCTGTCAAAGCACAGATTAGACTTAGTGCGTCAGCTAAGCAAAGTTAAAATCGTCGGATCACTCATTAGTGAACGCTGGCTCCACCACAGCGAGTATCTGTTTTGTCAACAAGATGCGATAATTGCACCAAAGAAAAAAAAAACGCATGGCGCATCTGTACGCAGGCATTATGCGGGCTTGTCAACGTGCATGACCGGCACCTTCTGAGCACGCACTTCGCACCACGTCTTTATAACAAGTTGTGTTGCGTCTGCACCACCGGGCCATAATCTGGCTCACAGTTTAGTATGCTTGCTGTTATTTTTTGGGTAGCTGTAGGCTGCATTCTGAATGGAACCGGTAATATATTTCTAGGTTCCAGCATTCAGAAGTTAACAGCACCATCCTCCGCAGAGCATTACTCTGCTTCATTTTTCCACGTGTGTGACAGACACAGCAGGAGCTTAATTCAGAAGCGTGTCGCCGCTTATTTAACAAGCGGGTCTTATTCGACGCCGCTGTCATAGCTGGAAAGCAATTTATTTAATTGGGTTGGCATTTTCAATTTTTTTTCGCGACTTTGCAGTTTCCTTCAGTCGCAATAATTTCAACGGAGACGGCAAATAATTCCACTGGCGCTGAGAACACTGCCACTTTGGTGCCGCCCTGCGTTCCTGTCCCTTACAAGTTCTGGAATTTTCTGTATATAATTAGTTGGTTACCAGTAGGCAAACGCAATTATAGTTATCGATATGCACATACTCGTAATACGCTGGCCCGACAATCTTTAACCTCGTTTTTCTTATTTACGCTTTCTCAAAAATTAACTAAGCTGCTTTTCCAATCACAAAGCATTCCGGGTAACTGATCGTCGCACCGCTACGCTGCGACTCCTTTAACAAACGCCATCTGTCCTCGTTATTTCCGAGACCGCTGTCAGCTTTGTGGACGCCAATCAGTGAGCGTGGCATCGAAATGAAAAGGGGGACACTTCTCCACTGAACTCTCCCCCTCCTTCACCAGGTGTTTGTCGTTACGGAAGGGGCGATCGCTTCAATTCCTGACCCGGAGAAATGAAGAAGCAGCGGAGGGAGGAGGCCCGAGACAGATGCGGGCGAGGAGGGTGTGTACGCGAGGGGGAGGAGGGAGCTCCTGCCGTCTTTCTTTTTATATACGCTTCTTCCTCCCCTCATCATAGCTCGGCCTTCTCTCTATCGGGGCGTGAGAGTAGCGGCGGGGATCGCACAGCCCGCGCTTCCCGTGTCGCCGACACGCCTCCGCTCAAAAGGAGCAATCAGTCCGTCTGCATGGCAGCAATCCCGGTCCCTTCTTCGTGAAAGGCGGGAGAAGCCACTGGAACCCGAAGTGTGTTCCGGGGACTTGAGGCACGAGAGCTGCGCAATTTCGGCTGGGTTTGTCACGGAGGTGGATCACGCAATTTCCTTGCCAATAAAGGTGAGGTAATGAAAGAAAATCAAGGGGGGGGGGGGGGAGCAAAGCGAGAGTAGAAGAGGCCGGACAGTTTCTTTTCCTGCAGCGTGTGCAAACTTCTGCCGGGACATAGCGGAAGGAAATATTTTGCCCGTACGCTCTATTCTTTCAGCGAGTTCGTACCTTCATAGTGTATATGAAAGAGCATATTTCTGTCTGCCTTTAATTAATCTGCTGTCGCCTGCAACGCGTCAGAACGGTCAGTAGTTGTTTTTGCAGCTGTAGCGTAAGTGAAGTCGAAGGGTTCTCTATCAATACTGAGATGACACATCGCGAGAGCACCCCTGTTATGCACTGCTTGTAATCAAAGTTGTAGTGGGCACCCATATTTATGGTCTTTCTCAGGTGTTAACAATGGACACAGATGTTAAGGCGAAAGCGCGTAAAATGGCTTGGTAGTGCAACTTCGGTTTATGACATTAATTGCGACATTCAGGCGGGGTCGGAAGAGGGGAAATTGTGTTTCATCAATGCGGATAAGACAGGCGCATGAGCAGGTTAGCAATGTCGCTTGGGAAGCCTCTTGCACATCCTGGTTCCCCATGCTGGTGCAGAGCGGTACCAAGCAGCAAGCCACGCTTACGCAACCGACATCTATCGGGTACATATGTAATCGCATTTTATCTCTAACTGGCGTGTAATTCCCTTCGAAAAGTAAACCCTAAGGAATCAAAGCGCGCCGTTACCAATGACAACGGTGATTCCTCAGCACAAGGGGAGTGCAGTTTTAATGAGAACGCTTGTGAATTTTTGTGAAGGGAGAGCTAAGCTTCATCTTGGAATATGGTACTGATTTGTTGACGCGGTTAATATGTAGATAATTTTTTTCTCTCATTTAGTTTGACCTATCGGCAAGCGTGATTTGCCCACTGCCCAATGCGACCGTGGAGTAGCCCTCATTACAGAAGGGATATATTTTTTCGTGAATCTTTTCATATTAAGAACCGACTGAACCAATTACGAGCAGCGCGAGACATATTCAAAGGCAAGAATTCTTTAGATATTTTTACATCGTGGCTGATCGCATATTGGTGGAAAATTTTATTAACCTTGCGCGTCGTCAGCATGTTTAAAATAAGCAAAGAATTCACAGAACGTTTGCCACAGCAGCAGTGGTGAGTATAATATTGTCTTTCGTTATTATTCGTCTTCTTCTCTGGTAGAGTGCGCGTTACGTCACTAAGGGGTCACTCATGACGTCAATGTGTTCGGACCGCTAAGCGCGGTGCGTTGCCATGGGTGCCATGGGTGTGGCATATTACGTGCCAGGTGTTAAATGACAACGCCGGCTCCGCAGAACCGGGAAAGGGGTCTTCAACAGCTATCGCTGTAAAAGGAGAAAAGGCACGCTGCAAAAGCGCATGTGCTAGAATCTTAACAATAGGAGAGTTGGCATAGTAGGATAACACTTTAAGAAAAGCAGTTGGTAACAATGAGCCGTGGTAAGGCGGCGTCCTGTATTACCCGGCTGACCAATCACTACAGTAAATGAAATCAGCGTTTTAAAGCATGCCGATTTCAATAAAGCCACAGCCATAAAGGTTCGTTAGCTTACAATTTTGTCTTGTGATGAACTTCTTGTTTAGGTAGCATGAAAAGCTTTCACAGTAAACTATTCGTCGCGGATGAATTCTGTGTGGCGGTCTTAAATGTGGGCGGAGTTTCAGTGCAGTCTTAAGTTGTATCCGATTGTAATAAGTCATTAAATATTTGGAACTTGGTAGACGCCCATGCAATGTATGGTTTCACATCTGTTTACGTGCGAACAGTTATTTACTTCTGTTGTTTTCTTATGTCTGACACTAAAGTAGTTGATAACCTGAAGTCTCAGTTGCCCCTATACCAGATACAATACTTGCCGTAGGAACCGTTCCACATTGTTGACGTGGCTGATATGAAAGCATGGGGAGGGATGACAGCAGCTGCATAAGTTCTAGCAAGTTTCTGGACATTTGCAGATCCTACTACCAGAACTGTGCATTTCTCTTTGCCTGATCTCCATGGGGAGTTTTTTTCTTTAATGTCGCCCTCGGTATGAAATTCTTAGCGCCATTTTTTAAAAATATATTATCAGTATGCAAAGGAGGCGCAAATAGCCGCCTTGCGTCATTTTCTCACCCCCCGCCATTCCTCTCTCTTTCTCTCTTCATACACTGGAACAAGCACATGGGATACACTCCCCCCCCCCCCCCCCCTTCCCACTTGTTTTTCTCTCTGCCGCCAATAAAGCCGGCCCGTCTCACCAAAGTGACGAGGGGCTGCAATGGGAAACGAATTGGAAAACACCTTCGAAAATGTGCTGTCATACTAAACGGCTGGCCGCTCCGCTTACTGCGAAAGCAACCTTCGCGCGCTCCCGGCGAGCCAACAACGAGGATCCGCGCAACCTGGACTGGGACGCGCGCTCGCTCGCGCGGGCGCGCCGAGTGAAGAGCGCGCGATGGGCCGCGCTAGATTGGAATCGAGGCGCGCGCGAGCGAAGAGGGTGGAGGGGGGCAAGAAAAAGTATGGGAGACTGGAGCAGCTGAGAAAAGGAAGGACGGAAAGGAAGAGAAAATGGGGCTGGAAAAAGGGGCGGAGGGTGCGTGGAAGCGAAATCAAGGCATGGTTCGCCGAGAGCGCGAAGGAGGGAGGGAAAGCCGCTGCCGTCGGGGCAGCAGCGTGGCCGGAGCGTCGCGCGGAGGAAATTGAATCAATCTCATTTCTGTCTCCCGCCGGCGCGCTCGTTCGGCCTGGAAGAGGAGGCGGCGTTTTTCGCGCTCCCGCCACCTCCTCCTCCTCCTCCCAGCGGCGGCTGCTTGCGACGAAGAACGCGGGAGCGACGAGCCCTGCCGGCCGTCGACGCGTCCTCTCGTCGGTCCTCGGCCCGTCGTGATGCGCAGGAAATGAGCCGGCGATTCGTTTCGGCGACCCCGGGCCGCCCGTTAGGTTGCGCCAATTTCGCGCCATTTGGCTGGGGCGCGCTCCCGCCACGGCGGCAGTGCGCGCGCGGCGACCGCAGACTCGTCTGAACGGTCCCTCGCCCCTGCTGCAGCGGCGGGCGCGTGGGTGGGGGGCTTTCCTTATTATCATCGTCGCTGTTTGCTTCACTCCCTGCTCCTCCCTAACCAGTGCTCGGAGGTACGAAGAAAACCAAAACGAATAGAGGGAGCATCGCAAGCTACGCCGAGCTTCATTGCATTCTGTGTGACAACGCTTTGCGCAGTCGCCCGATTGGGCCGCGTCTTTACCTGTTCTTTGTTTTACTCGACTGGCTAGCAGCTACGTTTCCTCTTAACCGCAGTTCGAGTATCTCTTTTCTTACAATAATTACGCACTATAATTTCTTCTTTCTGCGGGACCTGCTGGATTGAGAGGGCTGTTCGCATAGAAGGCCTGTCTGAATAATTTATCTCTTTCTTCCGTCAATTAACGAGTAGCGTTCTTGTACATATGGCGCGCTCCTAGTCATAATCGTGCGCAGCTGCGTATGCAGCTTTTTTTGTCGACACACGCGAAAACGCAACCCGTCAGAACTACTCAAGCTGCGCATCCATTTTATTTTATTTTCCGTTCCCTAATATCGTAATACATTAAGCTCAGAGTTGAGTAAATGTGGTGCACAAGAAACGTTGGTCCAAGAGCAATGTTTAGGAGTTGTAATGTGTATTACCCGACCTAGCATATGTGTGAGTTTGTATCAGCATAACCGTTCTTGAAGAAGAAAGGGGCACATTGACGAGCAAAGAACAAGCTTTACAAAAGACCAATGTTGGTCATGAAGCAACATGACAATTTTCCTTTCTCTTAATATTGTTCATTATGATAAGAGTGTGTTTTGGTTCAGTTAAATTGTCATGAGGTCCCTTGAATGTTGAAAGCTGCAAAACTAATGGAAAGGAACCGAGGCTGCTGGTTCCTATAAAGTGTATAAACAAGCAAGCGGTACCATAAATTATGCACGGCTCAATCATTCAAACGGAAACGAATGAAAACTGCACCCAAAGAAAGAAAGAAAGAAAGGAAGGAAAATAAATGCGATTTGGATTTCGAAGTAAGATTTCTAATGCGCCACTACAGGTTTTCGTTGCCGCATACGAACCTCTCGGCCACCGATATCGTATATTAGAGCTGCTAATTGCCAGAAATTAACTCGCTTTGCAATAACCTTTTTTATCGCGATGATTTGTATACATCGCCGCACATTCTGAACTGTTGAATTATGGATAATGACATGGGCCTTTTGAGACTCTTGCGAACTTGCATCTTCATGTAAATAAAGAATAAGACTATATAAAGAATATCTATGCTGTATAGCCCGTCTCTGTAGTTGTCGCCCGCGGTAGCTCATTATATAACTCTGTATATGTGCACGTTAAACGAAAGGACAGGACTCTCTGGATAATAATGTAATTTCGTTTTCTTCTCTCTAGCGAAAGTTTCGAGGCAATCAGCAAGTGTTACTCAAAACGTGCTCAAAACCTACTTAAAGACGCGCGGCATAGGAACACTGCGCTAAAGTTAGGCTATTAAGATAAATAAGGAAATTTCGAGGAAACATGCTCTTGCTCCCCTTCAAGGCTAACTGGCAGACGTGTACAGTCAAAGCGCTTCATGAGAACACTTCGTCCGCAAGCTTGAAATCTCTGCATTTATGAATGGCTTAGCTCACTCATACGCAGGTGTTTCGGAATAAGCGACACGGCAGACCGAACTCGCTAACAACGCTCCTATCTTGACGCGACCTGTTTTCAGCACCCCATCATTCTTCGCGCGCGTTGCTCTTTCCACCGCAGCACTCAGCACCGCGTGTCGCCGTCGCTTGTGGGATCGCCTAGAGCACGCCTTTGGCCTTCGCATATACTAACGCATAGCCGGAGAGGGAGAAGATATAAGAAGGGGAAAAAAAAGCAAAGCGCCAGAGTAAGGGCTTGAACGCGGCCTCTTCCCTTTCAACCACCCCCCTACGAGTGCGATAAGAAAGGTGTTATTAAAAGCGTCCCCCTGTTGTGCCAGACCTTGGCCACCTTGCGACGTGGGTGACGAGAAAGGCTGATGGGAAGCGGCGTGAATCGCCTCCCTTGCCGCCCTGCCGCGACCCCAGTCTTCGCCGACTTCCACGCATCCCTTAAAGCCGCATAGCAAAAAACGGGCTGGAAAGAAAAATAAAATGAGAGAAAGAAGGGTGGGGTGGAGGTGCTCAGGCTTGGAGGATACCAGACGTCGGTCATCCTTCTTGGCGCGCTTTTAACCCCGCAATAAAAAGCGCGCGCTTTCGCGGGGATACGTGCCAGCACGTATTGTGTTCTCCGTCGGCCACGCTCCTTGTTTGTTGAGGACGGTGAGCCCCCGTGGTTGACGGGCGTGATTGGCAGGCAGCGTGAGCGGCCGCGATGGAAACGACCGCCTGGGCAGCCGCCGTCGACGAGGCTGCGGGCGGACCTCCTGCTTCTCTACGGCCATCGCATCGTCGGTTCTTCTTCCTCCTGACAGGCGCGCTAATCTGCGAGCTTCGGGGCGCGCGTGGGAACTGCGGGGCGGGAGCAGCGCTTGCCTGGAACCGTGCCTGGCACCGCACCCCCGTCCGGCACCCAGCTGCTTGCCGCCCAGCGAGCCCAATCTTCCAAGAGCTTTGGGCGCGTGCAAGAGGGCGCGGACTTTTGGCCACGCATATGTTCTCTGCAACGAAGAATAGGACATCCTTGTAGCATAAGCGGCAAGCGTCTCGTGTCTACTTTGGCGCTTATGTTGGCAAGCAGACACAGTATCGTGGCTGAAGCGTTTTGATCCCGATACAAGGCGTGGTGCCCTACCTAATGGCCGACCACCGCGTGCGTGAAGGTTCTCGCGCGATTGACGGGCCTGCTTCTGCCGCCGTCACTTGGCGTTCTTCCCATATCTTCACAGAGGAGAAAGAGAAAGGGAGAAACTTAAAGGAGGAGGGGGAAGAAGGCGCCTGTTAATGGTGACTGGTGGGGTCCACCTGGCCATTAGCCTGGACAGGGTACTCCTGATGACGTTGATGAACCAGTGGGGACGCGAACGCTTGCACTGCTTATATTTATCTTAGGCTGTGCGCCTGTTGTATTTAGTTTTATTCTCGGCTCTTGCAATGTAACCTGAGGGCTGGTTAATTCCGGTACGCTACTTTCTACTATTACTTTTAACCTTTTCTTGCAAGTGCCACAGTTTTCGCACCCAGTAACCTGCTGGAGGCGTACTCGCAGACCCCATCTGCGCACGCTGTCGGGAGGTTAGGCCGAACAGTCTGTTGCCCGTGACCCCAAGGAAAGAGGAAGACGGGAGAGTCTTGGCAGCGCGGCGCACTCCACCGTTTGCGGTGCCTCAGCTTTCTTCCCTCCGTTTGCTCGCCGCTGCATTTCTCAACCAGGCGAACACACTGAGGCACAGATTGTTCCCACCCGCATCGGATAGACTCGCCCCCCCCCCCGCCTGCAGTCCTTCCCAGCTGCTATTCTTGTATTTCTTTTTCGCCTATGATTAGCACCATCTGGTGGAGAGAGGGGGCGATCCGAAACACCGGGAGCAGCAGCAAGCACAGCCAGGCGTCCATATTTCTCCGCACATAATGCCTCTCGCTGTTTGCTTGACGCAAATGGCTCCCGGTGTTTATTTTGCGCCGGCGTTACCGTGGTAACGAGGCGGCCAAGCCTCCGGGCAGAGCGCGAGGCACGAAGGCATCACCGAGGACCGTGATCCCCCACCGGAGCCGCCGCGGCAGTTTGCGATGGACAGGGAGGCCATTGGGCTGCGGATTCCGCTCCACGAACGTGCCTTGGCCTTCGCCAGATTATTGAGAGATGGCCCGATATTCTCCAAACAGTGCTGCGCGCAAGATGTACGAGGTAAACAGCGCTGAAAGGAACACGCCGCGACAGAGCCAGAAAGTGCTCGCGTTAACGGCCGTCGCAGTGGCGGCACAAGGGGGGTCTTTTTTTTTTTCTGTGAGAAACTTTACGAAAAAATAGCACTTTTGCGACGAAGTAAACTTCTCGCTACCGCTGTGTTCTGGGCTGCGTTTACCGCCCTTGGATCCGGCTTCGTTTCAGTCACTTCTTTTTCCGGTTTTCTTTTGTTCGTTTTTGCTCATGTGCTAGCACACTGACCAGCGACCTTCTGTTCGCCGAGCTGAACGTTCCACAGTAGGGGTTTTACCTTTTTGATAGGAGCAGCACTGACGTATCGGAAGGAGTGGAAGGGACAGACAGCATGGCTGTTCTGGTTTCTTCGTGGAAGGCTGCTGTTGTGTTTGACTGAACGCAGGCAGACATGCGCCCGGTCAGTGAGCCACGGGTACTGCATGGAAAGTCGGTTTCCTTAGGAAGACACTTGCTAAGGATGTCAGTGACCATAAGGCTGCAGGGATCCCCAAAGAAAGAAAGAGAGGACAAAAATAAACGCTCAACGACAGAAGCCGATAAAAAAAAAAGCCTAAGCCGACAATGGCCGCTCGCGGGTCGAAGCCTGTGACCACTGATGTGACCTCGGAACAACGCAGACGACTCGGGCGTAAGGACGCGCGCGAACAGGGCGAAGGCTGGGGGAGTCGGGGAGGGAGGGGGGTCCAAGAAGTCCCCGGTCGCCTGCCATCCGGCTGGGCTGTGAGACGAGCGAGGCAAAAGGGCGCGCTTGCAAAGTCCATTCACTTATCTCCCCCGGGCCTCCGGCACCGACAAAGGGGGTCAGTTAGCGAGTCTTCCAACCGCGATAAATCGGCGACGCCGCTGCCATCCAGGGAGGAGACTTCGCGCAAAGCTGTCGCCCTCGTGTGCTTTTTCTCTCCCTTCCCACTGCCCTTCTAGCCATGGCCCTTTATTATTTCTCGCTTCATTCCCCTTTTCGTATTTCCTCCCTTCCAGCTTGGTCTCGCTTCCCTCCATCCTTAACACGACGTTCTTGGGCTCGCGCTTTTGTGCCGGAATCCCGCGGGCTCTCTTATTTGATTCTTTTTTTTTTCCTTGTTATCCTCATCTCCGTCTCCTGCCCGTAGAGCGGTGAAACACGCGTTATGGTTTCTCCCGTCCCCTCCTTCCTTCGTTTATTTTTGTTTTTCTCTTGTACTTTGCCAGCGTCTGTCCCTCCCTCCCTCGCAGTCTTTTCGCCGGGCTGTTCTTCTTATGACCGCGCACATGTGCGCACTTGACACCCGGCCATTGTCTACGGTCGTCAAGCCAAAGCGTCGCTCCTATCCTGAGTGGTCTCCCCTCCGGGGACCTCTCTCTACGCGGCAGCGTTCTGTGTAGCTGCCGACGTCGGTGCACACTACTGGCCGCGCTCAGATGGTTCGCTGCTGGAGACCGCTTGGCTTCCTTACTTTGCGGTCTTTATTTTTTTGTCTTCGGTTCCGTTCTGTTCTCCGCCGGCCTTATTTTTACCCACTTACTTCGTCTCGCTGTTTGTTACACTAAGCGAAGAGGCCGGCGGTGCTTCTCTGCGTGTGCAGTCATCTCGCTTTCGCCGCAGGTCGACGAGATAAGCTAAATGCTGGCGCTCACGCTTGGGCGCCTTTGCTTGTTTCTTCTCCTACGTGTTAAAGTGCTCGAGCCGCGCTTGTTAACTGCGGCTCGCGAAACTTTATTGGGGCAGGTAAGTTCGCATGGCTGTGAACATCTTCGTAACGAGAGGTCAGCAGTTCCGAAGCGAGCGTTGCTACGATGTTGGCTTGACGGCACCGTTTCTATCCTTGTTTTTAATCGTGAGAACAACTTGCTGAACTGCATCGTCTATGCAAGGAAGGAGTGGAGGTTCAGGCTGTTTCAGTTGCGAACAATGCTTGTCTCTAGCTCAGTAAGGAATGAAAACACTGCGGGGAAGATGACGCGGCCATAGCGTCAGAGTTAATTCAGTTGTTTCGAAGTTACAGTTTGTGGGATTCTTCATGGTGTCAGAAACAACATTAGTTTGAGGGATCTCTGAAAAAAATTTTCACACGGGATGAGTCAGTGTTCAGCTGTCGAGCTACTGCAGCGTTTCTGAAATGCGTCGTCTCTTAGGCGCTTATAAGGAATACACACGAAGGAAACCAGCAGTCACTGAAAGCGAGAAATGAATAGTAGATTTTTTTTTTAATTTGTGGTAGTGATCAATCAGAATGGTAATGTAACCCTAGTGCGCACTGCTGCTGTAGTTTCGGATTGTTCTTGTTCATTTGAATTCATGTCTCATTATTAACCTTATAAAAAACAAGTATTGCGAGCGTTCTTTGATCTGCTGTAGGACAACAGCGGCGCCTGAAGGTACAAACCCAAGACCGGACAGCTGAAAGGCTCTAACCATGTTTATGCGCAAGCTAGTTGTGTCGAGGCTGTGCCTAAGCATAGGAGTGAAGAAGATTGATGGCGACAATCATGAGGCTTAGGTTGGCTCAATATCCTACGGACGTTGCTCCTAATAAAGCTTCTCTGCTTATTATCATCTCAGACTTGCATGAGGGTATGGTTGCTCTCGGGGCCAGAAGTGGGAGCTTTCAAACTCCTCATCGCCATTTGTTATTCATGTCGTGTGAGCATGCCTCATCTGCAAGCACAGACTGCTTTCGAAAGGCAGGACGCCAGCGTTTTTCCCGCATGTCAGTATCGCTGGTGTGTTCGCATTTTAATATCAAGCAATAAGCAAAAAAGAGACTGCGTGCCATATCATACATTCCAGAAAAAAAAGCAGTTCGTGTATTATGGCTGCCGTGTTGTTATTGAAAGCAATATATAGTGAGTGATACCGAATCGAAACTTGGTGCTAACAACGATTAATGTCTTAATGTTGCTTAAACCTGTTTCATTTCGTTCCATCGTCGGCAGATGCATACTCCGTCTAAATAGTTTTTTTTTTTTTGAGGGGGGGGGGGGGGTGTTCAGAAGTCTCGTTCGTTTCTTCTTGTAAATTTACGGTTTATGGGGGTTCAACATCCCAAAGCGACACAGGCTATGAGGGACGCCGTAGTGAAGGGCTCCGGAAATTTCGACCACCTGGGGTTCTTTTACGTGCACTGACATCGCACAGCACACGGACCTCCAGAATTTCGCCTCCATCGAAATTCCACCGCCGCGGCCGGGATCGAACCCGCGTCTTTCGGGCCGGCAGCCAAGCGCCATAACCACTCAGCCACCGCGGCGGCCCTCTTCTTTAAAATAGTTGGGTATTACTGTAACGCAAAACCTAACATGGCCATCTCATATCATGAACATCGCTAACGAGGCTAATCGTACCATTGGTTTTAAGTGTCGCAATCTACGATTTGCAACCTCATCCATCAAATCATTAGCATAACCATTTTTGTCTGCCCTAAACTACAATACGCACCAGTAGTATGAGATCCTCACCATGTCTAACCGCTCTTTAACATTAGAAAAAAAAAACAAATCACGCTATCAGCTTTATTTATTCTGATTATTCATACTGCACTAGCGTGTCTGCTTTAATATCTAAAGCCAACTTACCCAACCTCGAAAAAAATTCTCGATTGTGCCCATTTCATATGTTTTTATCATTCAACTCTAGGAGAATCAGTGATATCACCTGCTCATCACCTCTCCAGCCGTGTTAGTCACCATAATGCCGTCTACGCCCCCACCCCAAGAACGTCCACTCATTCTCGATGATTTTTCGTCATGTCGTCCCGGTACTGAAATGTTCTACCACAGTAAGCCAGTGCATCATATCTGTTTCAACGCCATCCATTTTAAGAGCGCTATCGAGACCAGTGTTGTTTAACTGCCACGCCCATCCATCATGTAATGCCCCATACCAGGGGCCTTTGAGGTTTCAAATAAAAAAAAAAGACAGGTCGTTGCTGCTAGAAAAGAAATGTGCACACTGTCCTAGCGCTCAAAAACGCGATGAGAAGGCTGCAGTCATGAAAGAGCATATGAGCGGATCTGAGCTCGTGAGGAGACTTCAACGGACATAGGTGAGTGGTGTGCGGGCTGGCAAATGTGCCGATATTGACACACCTGTATGAACATGAGATGAAATTCACAGGCGCGCACGTCACGTGCAGTTTGTACATATTCACCAACACCGAAATGGCACGGCGCACTCGAGCACTGCAGCGAAGCGAAATAGCGAGCCGATAAAGCTTTGGCTGGGGTCAAAAAAACTAAAATGCAGAGAGCAAGAGAAAGTGAAATGTGGAAGCAAATGAACAAAGCAAAGCAAAGCCTTTAATGGAGTGGTGGCGGAGCTTGAGTGGCCGCGACGCTTTCGTGAGGCTTTTTTTTTTTTTTTAAAGGGTGCCCTTAATGCCAGTTCCCTTTTTAGTTTTCCCGTTCGTACTTTACAACGTTGCGGAGTACCAGGGGGGCTCCGATCGAAAGGAACGGGCAAGACGAGAGACGCTGGGGCACTTGAAAAAAGCCTCGTCAAGCGGATTTCGACGACTTTTTCGCTGCCTTCGGAGCTCCGGCCACCGGACCAAGAGGCATCCTAGCACACAACGTTCGGTGTCGTGAAAGACGCGCTCCTTTGACGTCTTTCTCAGCCAAGGCTAAACCGATGACACGCTGTGAGGAGGTGTGTAAAAGGGGGAGCTAGTGAGGTATGGAGAATAAATGAAAAGAAGGAATAAAAGTGGTATAGGCAAGAAGGAAGACGTGAAGCGACTGCCGGAAGAAGCCCCAGGTGTGGGCGCATTTGGACGGCGATTGAGGGCATGGAGCGATCAGCGGTGACTCCCTCTTAAATGGCTAAGCTAACCACTCCACTGCTAAGTGTGGCACGCACTCCGAGAGTGGCTGTGTGTATGTCTTTGTATAGGGCTACGTAGCGCTGTATATATGGTCTCTATAAACCAGAAGTGGTGACGAAGTTCTTATCGAAAAGAGAGCATATACGTGCGTGCGTGTGTGTGTGTGTGTGTGTGTGTGTGTGTGTGTGTGTGTGTGTGTGTGTGTGTGTGTGTGTGTGTGTGTGTGTGTGTGTGTGTGTGTGTGTGTGTGTGTGTGTGTGTGTGTGTGTGTGTGTGTGTGTGTGTGTGTGTGTGTGTGTGTGTGTGTGTGTGTGTGTGTGTGTGTGTGTGTGTGTGTGTGCGTGTGTGTGTGTGTGTGTGTGCAGGGGGTGAAGATCGGATGGATCCGGTAGAACACAAACGGAATGGAGTTGACACAGGGTGGAAAAACAACTGCTGTGGCGACGGCAGTTAAACAGACTAGATCTTATATAAGCAGCGCCAATTCTGTAAAACGCCCCTTTTGTGACAGCTCCAATGTTTGGGCCGCGGAAGTTTAGTTATTCGTGAAAACTGAGGTGGCCGCTTGGAAAACAATTAGTCCTAGATTCATGTTATCGGTGCTATAACAGGGAAGAGCTCGCGCTTCTTGCCCTATATCGTCGAGCTTTCTGTCGACGACATAATGTTGAGCGGAATAGCAAGCTTAACGTGCAATCAACGTGATGTGGCTCTTAAAAGTATCATCTTTCGCAGCTCGTGCACCAAAGTAGTCCGGCATCTTGCAACGTTCAGCTATGAGCGATTGCTGCAGTAGGATTCAAAACTTCAGTTAACATTCGAAGTGATTTTGAGACGAAGCGATTTTCGCTGTACATAAGGACTAATCTGCGCACTCTGCGGTAATGAACTATCGGTATGCCAGCAAAATGCCATGGTTTGAAGGAACAACGCGTCCAGTGTTCTTCCAATCGCCAACGCGTGTAGCCTCCATTACAGTGCTCTTCGCTTTCCGCCTGGAGGCTGGCATGAATCAGCAAAGTGTTACGACCCGCTGCTCGGCCAAACGCGATACGTGCCGTCGCCCGCAGAAAGAAAAAGTGGCCGATGAACCTTCGATCGCCGCCCCCCGGTTTTTCCGCGAACGAATCCGCGCGAATTTGACGGCGCGCGCAAGAGACGAGCCTCTTTCGGGCGAAGCAATCACGTAACGCCGCCGCCCCGTTTTCATGTTTTTTGCGCCTTGCTCCTTGGCTTCGCTTCTTCCATTCCTCTCTTTATCCTTTGCGAACGTCATTTCCGCGGCACATATTTACGATTCCGCCTGGAAAACCATTTTCCGACGTAGGAGCAATACTCCTCACATTCTGCCAGCCGGGCGCTGCAGCAATCTATACATGGGCGGGCCAGCCTGTGTGCAATTGGGGCCATTCTCTGCAGTGGCGGCCTATAGGAAACGCAGAATTGCTACCTGATTAAAAAAAGAAGAAAATTCAGTTCGTGCTTCTGCTTTCATATTAGATTGTCGTGTTATTGCTAGACGCATTTACGCCGAATTGATACTTGCTCTACACGTACGCATTATTGGACACAACGTGCATATTCATTCGCACGTACGCATACACTGCAAGCAAAAATTATGCTTGCTCCGAATGCTGGCGCTTATAGCGAGCTATATATTGCAGGGAGCGTATAAGGGATTCTAATAACTGCTTCATCTCTTATGCTTTTCATGTGCTTTAGACTGAACGATTACAATAACTAAATAAACAACGCGCTTTCAGTGAATCCTTTTTTCTTCATTTTGGCTTTGCAAGATAGTTGCAGAATGCGCCGTCTCGTGTAGTAAAGGAGGAAACTAGACTAGAGTTACTGAATCATTTGTCCTTCCCATCGTAGTAACTATTCATAGACGCCAAGGTGTCCACCGCTCTAAGTTAGCTAGAATAGGCATCTGTGAAGACTTACCTTCCCTTGCGGATGGCTCAACGGAGTCGCATCGCGCGGTAGTTCCGAGCTAAAGTCAGCGGTGCGGCGTTGCAAGACGACACACTCCGCCTCAGGTAATAGCACGCATTACACGCTTTAGTTTTGTCCTCAGGCAGCGTCATTTCTCAAGAACGGTTTGTCCTGGAAAATGAAATGGCAATCTTATGTGCTCCTATATCTGCCGCCAGCAAACTTCACTTTAAGCCGTTTGTGGAGCATTCGCGAAGCTGGAGCAAAAAACCAAAAAGAAAAAGACCAGCCAGTCGACGGACACTTGTCAACTTTACTGATTCGCCTCTAAAATTCTTCTCCGAGCTGCGAAGCAGCCGCAACAGCAGCGTCATCATCAGCAGCACTAGCAGTCAAACTGCCATTCACTGCAGGACAAAGGTTTCTCCCATTTCCCTGCAATTCAGTTAACCCTGTTCTGTGCGAAAAGCAGCCCCCTGTATCCCCTCAAATTTCCTAATCTCATCTGCTCACCTAACTTTCTGGCAGCCCCTGCTACACTTGATTTCTTTCGGGATCCATTGCGTTACCCCATTCCGTTACCCATTCCGTTACCTTATTGCGACTGCAGAGGTTCAAAGAGAGAGGGAGATAAAGACAAATGGAAAGGCAGGGAGACTAACTAGGCAGCGCCCGGTATGCTAGCCTACACGTTGGAACAGGAACTGAGGGAGAGATATGAAGGGGCGAGAACAAAGAGAGATGACCACTTTTCCACATGTCCGTTGGCCCTTACTTGCAGGGTACACAGGGCACACACTGATAGTTCAGAACCTTGCACTCAATCCTGAGTCCTTCAGTCCTTCAGAGGTTCAAAAATTGGCTTCTTATACTTTGTGTGAGATAACACCCATATGCCGTTACGCTTGTGCAAGGGACTGCATTCATTTACAAGTTTCCACGTCTCCTTCACCCGAAATAAACTACGTGGCTGTTTTCGTAGCTCCGAACGGGGTAGGCGTATCGGAGGGAGCAAAGAAGGAGGAAAAAGTTACTTGAACTTTCGAGCCCTCCTACCGACATTCGATGACACGGTGGCAACGGAGCTCTGTGTTTATGGATCTCGTATTATGGCTTCGAGTTTATTTCGGTACACTATAGGCGCCTTGTAAGCGACCAGAATCGCGGCCTTCGCAGAGTCCGAGTACTCACTTCTCTTTATCCTGCGCCTTATTCCTTACAAGTGCTACATAAATTGACCTGATTCCTTTTAGAAGCTATATATAGAACGGTTGCTGCTTTTTTTGACGTATTCACTTCCAAAATATAGTCCCGGCATAAGAGACTAGTCAACCAAACCTTACCAAGGGCTTGAAAAATTTCTGAAAAACGGGCACCGAAGATGAAGCATAGCATGGTTGCAAGTTTCGTCAAATGAAGTGATTTGATCTCTTTGGTTGCTGAAGTATCCGAAGGAGTCTTCTGACGGACATTTTACAGGATTGTGTCAAATCTACCCTCCAGAATGTCGTTGTTTCAGGTTTGGCTGAGAGCAGTTGTACGGCTGTTCAAGGACAATGCTGACTTCAGATAGCTTCAAGCCGCGCTTCCTGCGAGGTACAATGAAAGCGGCACAGGACTCTCTTCAGAGCACCTATATAAGGTTAGGTTAGGTTAGCGGGGTTTAACGTTCCAAATCGGCTCAGGCTACGAGGGACGCCTTAGTGAAGGGCTGCGGAAATTTCGACCACCTGGAGTTCTTAACATGCACTCATATGGCACAGTACACGGCCCTCTAGAATTTCGCCTCCATCGAAATTCGACCGACGCGGCCGGGATCGGAGCCGCCCAGGTGGCTCAGAGGCTATGGCGCTCGGCTGCTGACCTGAAAGACGCGGGCACCTACATAAGATAGACTGAACCAACTTCCCTTTGCTGCATCGATAGGTGTCGCCAGTGCGTCACATCAAGAGTCCACTCAACTCCTTGCCACAACGGGCTGTCAATTATTAACGACACCCAAGCGCTTGAGAAAGTTAACGTAGCCTTCCTGTTATAACCTACGCGTCCTCAGCCGGCACGCCGAAGGGAGCGACCAGGCGCGTTATATTATCCACGTGTCTTGCACAGTGTCTGTAGACCACGATTCCCGCCTGTCGAGAAGCGGCAACGCGACATACCATCGGCCGCGACCACCCGACGTAACAGAGCGCGCGCGCTGAGCGAAGAACCGCACCGCAGACAGAGCGCGAAGAGGAAGCGCGCAAGAGGCGGCCGCGCCAGGCAGCCTCGGCTACACAGTGTCAACACTCGATCGTCGTTCCCGCGTACAGTGACCCTGGCCGGCTAAATGGCGCGAGAGGCGGCTGTGAACGCTCGCTCGCCCGCGCGTGAGCGGACGAGCTGGTGGGTGTGTTGTGCGCCTGTGGATGGGAGGGAGTCGGGTGGGAGAAGCAGCAGCAGCCTCGGTGGGAGGCTCACCGAGCTACGGTGACTACTAAGCGGAGAAGAGGACGGAGGGGGGCTTCTCTCCGGCCCGACTCCGTCCAAATATTGACGCGCGCGCGAGTAGTCCCCCCTGTGCTCGCCGGCCGAGCGCGCTGCCGCCGCCGTGCTGTGTGAGCCGCGGCTGGAATGAATGGGCCGCTGCACTGGTGCGAATCTGGGCCTGTTTTTGCCCAGTGACTCGGGGCAAACAGACAGGCAGGCAGAGAGGACCTCCTCGTCGACCGTCCTCCACATATCGTACGCGGGAAGACTGTGCTCGTACTTTACGCCCTCCCCTTTTCTCTCCCCCTCTCTGTTGCCGTTTGACACGCCTCTGAAGAAAGCGAGCACTGCTCCTCCTCCTATCTTCCTCGTGTCCACGAGGAAAACAAAGCTGCGCGCACTCTCTCCCTCCATGGTCACCGTCTTCTCGCCCTCTTTATGAAAGGCTTTCCCGCCGATGGCGCAGCTTGTCCGGTGTATGGACGGAGTGTGAGGGGACCTCAGTGTGTGTCAGCAAGTTGCAAGCGTCGTGTAACTTCTACGGTCAAGCGATCGGCTTCGAACTTCTTTTTTCTCCTGGTTATGTGGAGGGATATCCTGGCTGAAATCAAGGATGGGAATTGGGCATGGGCAGCGCGTGTAATGCGGTAAACAGGTAACTGAAGGCCCCTTGGTGTAAAAGAGTGGATTCCAGGACAAGGTAAGTACGGCAGAGGCCGGCAGGTAGTTAGATGGGCGGGTAAATCTAGAAGGTTTGCTGGGATAAGGTGGCCGCAGCTGGCGTAGAACAACATTAATTGAAGGTCAGTAGCAAAGGCAGTGGACGTAGTTGGGTTGACCACGAAGACTTTTTTTGAGTGCGCCATCTGTAGTGCGATGAAGTGCTTTAATCATTTTTAAGTTTTCAATGCCAGATTTCCTCAATTACATTTAGAGCATTAAGTTCTGTTAGAGCATTAGTTCTTCAATTTGGCTACGTCGGCGGCGGCATCAGCAGCGCGCACCTGCCGCTTGGCACCTACCTCGGTTGGCAGGTGGCCTCCTTCCACGGTAACCATCCGCCGGATTTTTGCGGTAGTAACAATCGTCCGATTATGCCGACTACTACTACTATTAGTATTACGACTGGAAACGGGCACTAATTAACAGCTGTCACTGCAAAACAGATGTTTGTGAAAAATACTTTACTGTCACACCACAGCTAACACTGAAACGTTCTCGTTACGCAATCGTAACCGTCCTGTGTTTTCTTTTTTTCTTTTTGGGGGAGCACTGAGGGCACGCAGCTTTGCAACATAAATACCACTGGCACTGTACGCACGATTGCTTACGCTGGTACGTGGTACGCTTTGTTATGGGCACACTTCCCATCTGCATAAATCGGATCCCAATGAGGTTCAATGAATGCCAGCACTTCCTGGGCTGGTTACTCTCGCGGTTCATGGGGGCTTAACGTCCCAAAGCGGCTCTGGCTATGAGGGACGCCGTAGTGAAGGGCTCCGGAAATTTCGACCACCTGGGGTTCTTTAACACGCACTGACATCCCACAATACACGGGCCTCTAGAATTTCGCCTCCATTGAAATTCGACCGCCGCGGCCGAGATTGAATCTACATTTTTCGGGTCAGGGTCACTGACTTCGGGTCACTGAGCCACCGAGGCGGCTAGCCACTAATATGATCACGACGGGTAAGCATGTTGTCTGTCGTGCAATGGACATCAACTATCCACTCCAAAGCAAGATTCACGCTAGCTGCCAATGCGGGTGAGGGCAGACATTTGACAGTGAGGAGTTAACTATTGAAGGAAAGGCGCGGGTGCAAAAAAGAATTGTTTCACATTTCAGTTATGGTCAGTATAATGTATGAGATACAGCGTGGTGGTGCTATCCTCAGAAAACTCCACTATATATCATTTCTTTTTGATTATCGCACGCGTCACACAAAAACAAGAAGGGTTGTCGAGGTTGCTCTTCGGATTAAGCAGTCCCCTGCTGTGATGCGTCGCTTCCCACGTCGTCACCGGGTTCGAGGCTAAGGACAAAAAGCGGAAAGAAAAAGATCCGAACCGGCTCGGACGAAATCGCCCGCGACGCTGGAAAAGCACGCGCTTGAGCCGAACTGGCACTGATGGGGTTGAGAAAGGGAGAAAATGGAGACGGGGAGGGACCCGGGCGTGAGCTGCAGAGTGACGTCGAGAGGAGTGTGCTCGAGCGCTTGAAAGGCAGGGCAAATTGGGCTCCTATACATGTAGGACCCATAAGACGCGAGACAGCTGCTGTTGACTGAAGCGCGGACGGGCCGTTCCATTATTAGCCGTCGAAGCTGGTCTAACACTCGTCCATTTTTTTCTCTCTCTCTCTCTCTTTTTCTCAGTTCGGCGACCGTACATTGGAGCGCAGCTGCGCGCTTGGCTGGTCCTATATACGCGAGGCGAGGACGTGGGAAATTTCGTGCGGACCTAATTGCGTCTCGCCGGGCTCGAATTGGATGCGGACGTGTGTGCGCGGGTGTGGGCTATGTCAACCGGAGCCAGAGCCAATCTCTTCAAATCGTATGCAGCACGTTGTGCTGCAAACGTACTCGTGTCCACCACGACAACGGCTATGAATGTAGTGCCAGTGCACGCGTTCATGGAGAAATGCGTGTGGCGATAAAACAAACAGAACGAGTTAATTTTTTTTTTTTTGCTGACCGTGACTGGGGCAGGCTTCGTTATGCAGACGGCTCTAATTCGCAGAGTTCCAGCGCGTTTGCTTACCTGACAATGTTTTTACAATAGCAATAAAACTAGGTGCGCGCCTGGGCAAATGATTTTCAGAGTTCAATCTACAGTCAGTCACAGCTTCAGGTCCTTGTGCTAGCCTGCATTTTTTTGGACTCCACACCGACACAGAGTATTGGCTTGTCAATTTCTTCTGTAGTCAGTTTGTATCAGCGTTGCTACCTCAAGACGTGAGCGGAGCTCAGTGATGTCAAAGCGGTTTCGGCTATCAATGGCTATGAAAGCACGCTTATCTGCGCAGCCCGTTCGCAGTCCTATCAGCGCTGAAGTAGCGAAACAGAACCGACACGGGGAGAGAAAACTCGGAAGGCAGTAGCCGCACTGAGAGCTGTTTCACAAAACTCGCGCAGAAGGCATCACAGCGCTCGTTCGGCGATATTCGGAGCGGACGATGCGTCACAGCTCGTTGTTCACCTTTGTCCGCTGAGAACGCCCCCCCCCCCCCTCCCCCGTGGCGTTCGAGTTGCATATAACCCGAACGCGGACTCGCACTCGACCGCCGCACCCACCGCTCGCCGGTGTGTTTTCCCGACTTTCCGGTGCGTCACTCGACGCGTCGAAGCCGTCTTTCTAGTAGCTCAAACCACACTAGACAAGAGGTGTACGGGAAGGTTTGGCGTGCACCCCTTTCTCCAATCAGGCATGGCTGGGCAATCATCGTTGAGGGTGCTTGCGGGCGTCCTTCTGTACGTGGGAACTTAGACTAGAACGAACGGCGTTCCGATTATATGAGGGCTCCCCACCGCCATGCCGCGTATACCGTCCCACATTCGCCTCCTGTGCGTGTTAGAGAGCAGCGGAGCGGGCTTGTTCGACGAGAAGTGTGTTTTCACAGCGGTTCTCCGGAGCTTAGCTCTCTCGAGGGCCCCGAGAAAAGAAAGGAGACAGCTGTCGAGGAGGCCGCCTCGCCGCCACTTGAACGAACCCCGAGCGGGGACGTCCCATCGCAACTGCCGCCTCCCAAACCGCGCTCATGTGCGCCCGTGTGTGTGTGCCTGACGCGACGAATTTTATGCGACACCGAAGTCCGTCTGCGCTCGTTTATCCGAGCGTCTCCGCGCATACGCATAAGCCTCAAGGACCTCGGCGTATGGCGACGTCGGCACACAATGGTCTCGGCCGCCTCCGCACCATATGCGTGCGGGAAGTGTGGCCCGCATCCGCGGTGCGCGTGAACGATCGGGCATCCATGGACTGGCCGGCCTGCATGTCTGCGAATGCATCGATATTCAGGGCGTTGTTATTTCTCGTGCACACTCGGTGCTCTCCTTCCCTGCACGTAACGCGACCATTGTCCTTTCGCCTCTCGCTTGCGACATGCGCGAAAGAAAAAAAAAAAGAAACGTTCCCCTTTTGTCGGCGCCATAAGGCGTCCCTGCATACTACACGCACCTGTCTTTTCGGCCTGCGGGATGTATGGGCGCTATTGCCGTGGGATATTCTTATACAATGGCTCAGAGGATCCCCCGGCGCGGACGATATAAAAGAAGCGTTTCGAGAAACCCTTTTGTATAGCCGGTACACGACGCCTCTGTGTTCGGTTTCGGCGTGCAACGAATGCAATGCCTTGGCGTGCAGTTTGAAAGACGATATAACATTATTCAATGCGGCAGCGCAAAGGAGTCTTGCTCCTTACATGGTCAGCTGTGCAAACTCCTCGCTCTCAGACCCGACGTTTCGAGAACGGGTTGCTGCGAGCAGTAGCACGGCATTGGAAACTTTGCGGAAGCCGATTAAAAACAGGCCGTTAAAGCGTGATGTTGAAAACTGAGCAGTTCTCCGCTCTGGCAGGGAATCGAGAAGAGACGGTATCGTTCATCTCTGTGTTGTCTTCATGTATTTTATATAAAACGACACTAGTTAGGAGTAAGTGGTGAAAGAAGGAAGGACAGGAAGGCCATACACTGAGCGAAACTTTTTCTAGAAAGTCTAAGCGCGCGAAAAACGAACCTGGACAGGGGCTGTTAGTGCCCAAAAGAGTTGATTCCCTGTTATTCTGCGCGCGAATTAAGTTACCTTCTGCACGCGAGCGCGATGCTTTACCACGAGACCATCACCTGCGTTTAATAAGCTGAAAAAAAAGTGTTCATAGCTGTTTACTGAAAAGTGTGCATATTCATAGATGCATTCAAGCTCCCGATAAGAAAGAAGCAGCAGACACGCAAAAACACGCCTTTCTGCCATACCCGAGGTGTACGTATTTCCAATGTTGAGCGTCATTCATTCTGCAGGGCATCGACGAAATACGCATATCCCTGATTTTTAGTGAGTGTCGGCCGGTCCCATAATTTTAATAACACGAACCGCCATTGCTTCCGGCGTCCCCCCCCTCTCTCTCTCTCACACACACACACACACACACACCGTTTCCAATTTAGCACCAACGCGCCATCCAATCAGGTCATGCGTACGTCGCGCATGCCTTCGCATTCTGCAGTGTGGCGGAGCTCCTCGCGGCAGGCACCCTGCGGAGAGCAGTAGGGCCCCCCGCGTAACCGGCCGGTGCCCGCCCTCGCAATAACGTCCAATTTGGGAATCGAACGAATTGCGTCGGTCGCCTCGCGACCGCGCCCAGGAAACGCGCGTCAATCAGCGGCGGCCGTGTCGTCATCGCGCCGTCATCTCGCAAATTACTGACCTCGCCGCCAGCGGCGCGTGCGCCTGGCCACGCTCTAATTTATCTTCGCGGCGCAAAGAGATTGCTCCGCGCGGCGCCGACTATATATGTGTCCTCCCCCCTCTCCCCCTAAACGCCCTCTCTCCCACTGCTCTCCCTCGTTTGCTCTCTCCCTCCCCACTTCCCTGCTTCTCTTTCTTCCGGCCAGCTTTTATTATGGCTCGTAGAGGCCGGGGTCCCTCGCACTCTGCTGGGCTCCTTTCGCCTCCGCGTGACGCTAATTTCCTTGATAGACCGTCGTAATTTCGTGCGACGGCGGAGTCCGTGGTTCGCGCTCTCTCCCTGCTCCGTTTGCGGCGGGAAATGTTCCTGCCGCGCGGACCTCGGCGTAGAAGTGTCCGTGGCAGCCGCGCCGTAATTAACCTGGAACGTTGCACCTGCCCCTCGGCTCTGGGACGACGACAAACAAGTGAAGGCCGGTTTTGTCGTGATGGGCTGACGCTATGTATATGCGTACGTTTACTGAGGCGCCATCATTGGCCGGCAGGGGAGTAGGCTGTAAAAAAAAAAAAATGCAGCAGTGATGTGACAACAAATGGCAGCAATTTGGAGATCGCGCTTTACCTCTCGAGAGGCTCCCTTCGAATTCGCATTACGTCATCAGATGCTGGGCCAGGTGCATTTACGCGTTCCCGTTTGCAATCAAGGCAGTCAGAACAGGGAGAAACCCGGTCGGCTTGTTTGCCAAAGAGGCTCTTGCATGGCACAGGAGTATGAAAAAGAATCCCCCGCGAATTAATTAGAACCCCGGGGGTGCCAGCTCACTGTTTAAATATTTAGACAACTAGAAGGAAAACGATGGCACTATGCGAGCGTTCCTGATTAGGACAGCCAGAGAGGCTTACTGTCCCTTGGCAAAACGAATCCAGGGTATTACGAGACAGCAGGCATCAACGAGCCCCTCGTACGCACTATAGTGCCCCGTCCTCTAGGAACCCGCTTTGAGCGGGCAGCTCGTTCGTTATCGTCGCTTACGTGACCCGGCTCGGATTTCATCAGAGTAGTCGTTCACCCGTGAGCTCCTGCGCCCTATCCTCTCTCCGCAAGCCCATTACGCACGACTGCGAGCACGTGCCGTTGTAAATCCTCTTTCGCTGACTCACGCCGACTGTCAGCGCTCGTTGACGGGCTGCTGTTGCTGCCGCGGCGCCAACGGTGGGGACGACGACGCGGCAGCGTTTAAAAGCCCAGCCGAGCGTGAGCCTTCATTCACCGCGACGACGATCGGGACGCTGACGTCGCTCGTCAAGTCTCGGCGAGGAGGCGGGGAAGCGTCGTCGCAGTCCAAAAAGTCACGCGCGCATGCGCTCGACCTGGCGTCAGCGGCTCACAATGAAACGACACGCCCACGGCGCCGTATATAAAGCCCCCCTCGCATTAAGGCCCCGCTGGTCTCGAACAATCAGCACTGCGGCTTCGCTGGCACCGAGGAGGGAAAGCGCGTCGGGCCCCAGGGCTCGCCGTATTGAAGTGGTTCCCTGTCGTCGGCCCAGAAAAGGGACTGGAGCGCACCGTCGATGTCGCTTCGGCCTGGTTGGTGCCTCTGCTCCGCTCTTTTTTTTTCTTTTCGTGCACCACCGCTGAGGCAAGGGAGCGCGGCTCGATAATAATCGCGTAATCTGGAAGAGCCGAGCAAACACGGGGCAGGGAACCTCCGCGGCGCGCGGTGGCCACCGCCCCAGTCTGCGCGGGAGCTCTTGCAAGCCGCTGTCGGGGCTGGGGTTGGAGGTCCAGAGGCCTGGAAGAGGGGGGAGGCGTTCCTGAGAGTCTGGCACGGACCCCTACATCGCGTCGCGCTTCAAAGCCGGCCGGGTGCGTCGGCAAGCTGAGAAGAGAAGGCCTTCCGCGGGAGCACAGCACGCCTGCCGCCACTGATGCCAATCTCGTTGCCGCTCGAGCGTGCGCTGCGCGAGATGACGGCGGCGGTGCGCCGAAAACAATACAGAGGCCCCCGCCCACCACCGGCGCAGCACAAAATGACACGTGACCAATCTCTCCTGCCGCCGCTCGCGCCGGCTCAGCTGAACGCGCCCGTCGTCCTGTATCCCATCTTCTCCGCCCCACACCTCCTCTGTATACGGTCTGGGTCTTTCCGTGTTTCGCTGCCCGGACCTATTACCCTGGGCTCACTCTAGCGCGAGCGAAGAAGGGGGGCGAGCGAGGTTCAATTTGCGCCCGTTTTTAATGGAACAGCACCCCGAGAGTGATACCCGCGGCTCCTGTCGGGCTGACGCCGTGGGGGGAGCCGCGCAGCGCGCGCGCGCGCTTCGCCGCTGCCGCAAGACGCGGGGCGTCTCCGCCTAGCGTAACAGCAATTCGATATCGGCGCGCCGCGATTCGAGTATTGTAGGCGCCGAGACTCGCGCTGCGACGACGACGATTCGGACCTACAGCGCTGCTTTAGTAGCGGGCTTGCGGCCGCCGGCATCAGTCCGGAAAGGCGACGGAGGGGCTCCTTCTATTTTTTTTTTTATTACTCCCTCTGTAGTCCCTCTCGAAACACGGTGCCTATGAATCATCACGCTCGATGGAAATGGCTTTTGCGCGCCTCGAAATTTCGCATATAATATCCGCTGTAACCCCTCGGCATTTGCAGTTTTAAGCTGTTTTATTTTATTTGTTATTTTTTGGCCGGCACGCGAATAGGGAGCCTCATTTACCGAAATGAATTTTCGATCTGGGGCGAAACGCGTTAGTCCAAAGAAAGGCTCTTGGGAGCAATCATGAGTGGAAATAAAACACGAAAAGCCGCTTAAAATGAACGCACGGGGCTGCGGAGTGGCACAGGAGAAAATTGAGTCAATTAGGGAGAGGCTCTGTTCGAGGCGCTGCAAGCCAGTAATTTACAGAATGTATTTTCATTTTCGGTGACCGGCGCGATATATTCTTGGCAACAACACTTATCATTAACACTAAGTGGATTTCTTTGTTTCGATAACATTGTGTGTTGAAGAAAATAGACGCAGATATCGCTTTCGCGGAAGTTAATATTCGTGGCTGCGTTACTAGTGCAAGCTATGATTAAACACTCGAAACACGAAAGGGGTAAAAAAAAAGAGTAAGCAGTCCTCTAGCGCGCTCACCTTTTAGGGGCTGGATATGTTGCCAAAACCCTGGAGCAGATGTTCATGACCAATAATACGGAGTACTTAAGGTAGACAACGGAAACAAATTACATCTTCAAAGCATGCGAAGTCCTGGCAGCTACGAGGATTTTAGCCGAAGTTTCGATCTCCTCTATTTGCTATCATCTAGACCTCCGGCGACGAGTTTAAAAGCCTCCTCTGATTTCTAACTGCATCAAGTTGCTATGCTTTGCAGTGGGAATATAGCTCCGTTGCGAGGAGATGGCAGCTGTCGTTCTATGGAATGGACTTAGACCGCTGTTCTCTTGTGACTTATTAAGCGGAGGGAAAATTCCTCGTTCCTTGTTAACATTTTGCAAGACGCGGGCATGTCTTACAGGCGACCGTCAATCGTGTGGTCAATTGTAGACCACAGCCGATGCGTACCGCGGCGGCTGCGTTTTTATGGAGGAAAAACGCTAAGGCGCCCGTGTGCTGTGCGATGTCAGCGCACGTTAAAGATCCCCAGGTGGTCGAAATTATTCCGGAGCCCTCCACTACGGCACCTCTCTCTTTCTTCCTTCCTTCCTTCACTCCCTCCTTTACCCTTCCCTTACGGCGCGGTTCAGGTGCCCAACGATATATGAGACAGATACTGCGCCATTTCCTTTCCCCCCAAAACCAATTATTATTATTATTTTTAGCCCCAGCCTTCTTGGTGGCAAGGAATGGTAGGCAGGAAGGCACGCTTCATTTTCAAACGAAACACACCATCATGAGCCGGTGACTCCGGTGCGTCCGCCTTTACGCTACCGCCTTTTATGTATTTTTCGCGCTGCTGCGTGAAACTAATGGTTTTAATTATTGATTGTGGTCAGGAAACATCGTAATAATGAGCAGCGCCTCTAGATCACAGGGAAAGACCTCCTAAGCATTTTTACTATCTCTCCGCGCCGATTCGGCTTCAATACAACGTCATACCAAGCTGTGCTGCCGCGGAGAAACGTGCCTGTTCTTTGCATGTTCATCGAAAGATGGTATCGACCTTCAGGGCCATGATTATCTGCACAAGGTGATGCGTCTTGGTCTCTTGTCTTTGTGTGTGTGCGTGTGTATTTGAAATGAAACAAAAAAAAAACACGCGAAATTGGATTAGGTATTGCTGAAGCGAGTAGATAGGCACTGCTGAATTAGGCACAGTTGGGAATAAGAGTTAATGGAGAATACCTAAATAATCTGCGATTCGCTGATGACACTGCCCTGCTGAGTCACTCAGGAGGTGAACTGCAAATCATGATCAATGAGTTAGACAGGCAGAGCAGAGCGGTGGGTCTAAAAATTAATATGCAGAAAACCAAAGTAATGTTCAACAGTCCAGCTTGGGAACAGCAGTTCACAATTAGATGCGAGGTGCTGGAAGTGGTAAAGGAATACTTAGGGCAGGTAGTGACAGCTGAGGGAAATAACTAGAAGGATAACAATGGGGTGGAGCGTATATGGCAGGTTCTCTCAGATCATGAATAGCAGTTTACCAATATCCCCGAAGAGAAAAGTGTACAACAGCTGTATCTTGACGGTGCTCACCTACGGGGCAGAAACGTGGAGGATAACGAAAATAGTGCATCTTAAGCTAAGCACAACGCAGCGAGCTATGGAAAGAAAAATGATAGGTGTACTGTTAAGTGACCGGAAACGGGCATAGTGGGTGAGGGAACAAACGCAGGTTAATGACATGCTAGTTGAAATCAAGAGGACGAAATGGGCTTGGGCAGGGCATGTAATGCGAAGGCAAGATAACGGCTGGTCCTTAAGGGTAACGGAGTGGATTCCAAGAGAAGGCAAGCGTAGCAGGGGGCGGCAGAAGGTTGGGTGGGCGGATGAGATTAATACCCCTGTCACACGGACACTGTAAAGGTACTTTGAACTAATGCTCCATTACTCTAAGGACGAACGCGCGCTGCCACACGGACGCGCCAAAGGACACCTAGCTCAAAGGAGCTTCGAAACAAGGCAGCTCGAGTTCGTCCTTTGAGACTTCAAGGGAGTACTCTCTCTCCCAGCGAGTTAACAGCATAAATAAATTGAGAAAAGAAACGTTCAATTTTCATTTTATAAATTCACTTCATAAGATTAGTGGTGTTTTAAAATATAAGACCATTTGTTTTGTGGCAGTCTCACCACGCCATACTCTCGTTCCAGATATACGAGCCATTTGGGCTCAGTGTGGCCAGCACTGTGATGTTATGCTCTGTACTTGGAAAATCATGTCATTATTGCAGTTAAAATTGCATTGCTTTAACTAGAGTCACTAAATAAAGACTTAGAGTACCGGCACTCTTTTCTCTTATTGTTCTGTGCCGCCGCCACGATCATTGGTCAGTTTGCATCACGTGATATTTGTTTACACTGCGACGGTTCATGGGGGCTGCCATTTTGTGGCTTATGCGTTTTCAGTCGGGCAACTGTGGTAGTCCTAGTGCTGCGAGTGCTGCCGGTGACCGACTCAGTGACCAGGGATTCCGCGCCTCGCAGCATTTCAGCTGCACAAGAGCATACGAGGATGCCGTTTTGCTGCGTTGTTGGCTGTTTCAACTCGCAGAATGATGGAAAACGCTTCATGCGCTTTCCGCTTTCCATGCCGTACGGCTACGATCCCCGCCGCAGCGCAGGGTGGCTAACAGCGTTGTTTACAAAATGGCCGGGCCAAAGTTAGCGGCGAGGTCGCCGAAGCGGCAATCTGGCAACAATGATAAACAACAAAATGGCCGCCCCTGCTTACCGCCGTGCTGCAGTGACGGTACTCTAAGTCTTTATTTAGTGACTCTAGCTTTAACATAATACGGTTATAAAACTAATTTACTAAAAAAATGTGACATTTATGTATTTATATGTGCAGTGAGGTTTGCAATTTAAATAACGCTTTTCGCCGATGAGGGCGCTAAAAAGTTCTTGCGAAGGTCGTTCCGCGACCGTGTAGCACGGACGAACTCCCTTGAAGTAGTGCTCCTTTGGGAGCGTAAAGGAGCATTAGTTCAAAGTGCCTTTAGAGTGCCCGTGTGACAGGGGTATAAGAAAGTTTGCAGGCATAGGGTGGACGCAGCTGGAAAAAGACCGGGTTATTTGGAGAGACATAGGAGAGGCCTTTGCCCTGCAGTGGGTGTAGTCAGGCTGATGATGATGATGATTGCAGAAGCACTAGCCAGATGAAATAAACATACTTGAACACATAACATAAACATAGACGCTCAATTCAGAGCGCGCTGGGTAGATGGAAGAAGGATTCCGTGGTGTATTTTGTTTGCTGTGCCTCCTTTGTTCAAGTGCGTATCTTTGGTTGGTTAGCCCGAGGTTGCTCGCTTCCTCTGCCCTCTTGCGTTCCAGCTCAGCTGCGACCCTATGCGAACCTTCCTTCCTCGTTGACCTTTGCCCCCTGAACGTTAAGGCAACCGAGTACCGTTGGCTGTCCACGACAGGAAAGCCACCAAGCGGTGACGGGAGCGGACAGCAAACCTGCGACCACAGGAAGAAGTGAAAGCACAAAAACAAAGAAAAGCGAACAGGGCCCGCACACGTCTCGACGTCTCTGTACGTGTCCTGCCAACCGAGTGCCCTCATCAGACAGCCATTACGGACGTGTGAGAGAGCGTAATAGGGGTCGCCTCGTTGCGGGGATTCGGTGAAGGGGTGAGGGGGGGGGGGGGGGGGGGGGGGCGACGGGTTTGTGGACGCGAGCAGGTCTTCTGCACGGTTGGCGAACGACAGCGGTCATTACGGAGCCCCCGCCGCGCCGCGTCAGCCCATTCGTAGCCGAGGCGCCCTCGCGCTATGCTAATCGCGCTCAGCGCCGCTGCCATGCCTCGTCGGCGTGGCACGAAACATCGCGCGCGACGACCCCTGCACGCTCGCGGTGCGGCCCTCTTTTTTAGAGCAGCAGCGACCAGCGGTGCGCGAACCCAGAGACCGAGACGCGCAAAGGGGGGAAGGCACGGAGAGTGGGGGAAAAAAAAAGAGGGATGAAGAGAAAAACGCCGGACGCAACCTAACGAGGCAGGAGCGGCCGTCCAGCGCGCACGCTTCGCGAAGTGCGAGTGTGCGCGCCGCGAGAAGTCACGTATGGGGCACGGCGGCGGGGCTAAATCAGCCGTCGTCGTCCACTCGCTTACATGCATGCACGCGCTGCGGCGGCGTGCACGGTGGTGCGTCAGTTCGTCGTTTCCTGCCCACGCTGCGCTGCTGCTTTTGAGGCCCCGTCGTTTCCTGCGCGCGGTGCGTGGCGCCTTCTTGCGCGTGCAGGCTTGCCCAAATCGCTTGCGCGTGCGTCGTTGCATAACTGGCTCCTGCGGCAGCAGCTCGCAGAGGAACAACGAGCGAAAAAGAAAAACGCAAACTGCGGGTCCTTTTCGGGCTGTGCGGGGTGTTCATAACAGCGCTGTTAAAGGCGCGTGCTGCAACGCGGCGGCGGAGAGAACGGGGAAGCTACGGGTAGGGGGGAGCGGTAGTGGAGAAGGGGGCGGTAACGGAGGAGGCTTTGGGAAGTTCCCGCACGCTGAAATGCCGGCGGTGCCCTCCCCCTACTTTTTTTTTTATCTTGCTCGCTAGCAAGTGCTCGACCCTCGGCTGAAGTCGTAAGTTTCGTGGGTGCCATGTAAGCACCACCGCCCGAGCGAGCACCTTTGCGCTTCTCGCAAGATTTTTTTTTCCACTCCCTCTTTTTTTTTTTCCTTCCTGCCGAAATCATGCTGAGCTGTTTCGCGCGTTTCACACTGGTTCGAAGGAGTGACGTTTTTGTGGGTTACAGCAGACCTCACTCGTCGCAGTATTGCCCACGCGTTGTCCGTCTGCGCTCTTCTACCGCGCATGTGCAGGTATGTACAGGACGCTTGTATTCCGTTGTAAGCAAGATAGGACCTGCTGCGCTTTTGCTCTTCAACATACGCGGTAAAGAGAAAATGGGACTTTGTGAACTCTTCATTAGGTTCCCGAAAACACTGTTCTGAGTGCCCCTACCGTAGATCTCGATAGACCTGAGTCACCGCGTTCTTGACATGTTTACTGCACTTATTTCTTTTCGGACATGTTAAATAATAGCAAAATAAACAACTGGTTATAACCAAAAGCCCCTCTCACCGAATGATCTGCGGGGTCTGTGAGCTACAAATAAATAAATAAATAAAAGGCACAGTAACGCTCTCACTCTCGGTGCGCACGTCAACCACGCCGTGAAGCAAAGGATCGAGGAGGGAGTGAAAGAAGGAAAAGGGAGAGACGTAGCAGCAGAGGGGCGCAAATTAATTTCAATTACCCGGGGTTCTTCATCTCGCACTGATCGCATTAGCACAAGGGCGTCCCGAACGATCTCGCTTCCTCTGGCTCTGCAGTAGCCGAACTCACTGCCCCACTAAACCACCGCGGCGGGGCCATGTCGCTTGCGTTCTGCAACGTTCATCAGAGGCTTGATCAGGGGACTTTCAATACACCCGTGTAGGTGTGAGCCAAAATAAAAGACGCCTTTGTAGTGTTTCATTCTAAGCTGGCGCTGCTGCTATACGTGACTCCCCCTCCCCCTCCTCTCCAGCCCTTAACCCGTTCCCTCATCACCACTGCCACTAGAACTGCCACTTAGAGACACCCGCCACCCCAGGCCAGCGCGCCTTTGCGGCGTACTCACTGTCGGGTTGGAAAGGAGGTGAAAACAAGTCGAACGTCACCTCCTCGTTGTATTGCGTGCCGACAGGAAAGATCCGTGCAAAAAAAAAAAGCGAAAATAGGCTCGCTGCTCGCCATTTTACTGTTATTGCTTCCGGTCGACGGGAGGCCCGCGGCGTGCTCCAAAGCGAGCCGATGTGGCGCTCCGGCGGGCGCGCGCTCTGCTACTCCCGAGGGTGCGATCAGGAAGAGGGCCGCGGCGGTGGTGGCGGCGGCGTTCGCGCCCTGGCTGCCTGCCCCCTTCGGAGGTCGATGGCGCTCGCGGTTCACTCGCATCGCACCCTTTGCCGAGCACCGCTCTGGCGTCGTTCCATCCCGCCGACCACCCAGCCGTCACCAACACCAGCTCCATCCATGTCGTGCTCCTGGGGTTGAGGCCCGCGGCGGGGTTTTGCGGGGCAGGTCTACGATGAACTCCATAGTAGTGAAGTAGTAGTAAGTGGTTTACTAAAGTAATAATAAAAAGTCAGGAAAAGATTTTTGCTAACCCCGGCATCTGCCATCACTACGGCGGCGGCACCTGAGCTGGGGCAGTGGAAATAAAGGATAGCAGGCAGAAATGGAGAAATGAAATGAAAGAGGTGAGGGGACAGGAAGAGAGGCTAGGGGGACAGGTAATATGCACAAACTATTTACACAATAAGAAATGTGTCCAGGTTGCGCGCGTGATTAGTTCATGATGAAGCAATAAAAACACACGCGCACAGCACGATGTTCACTACAGCTGGAGTGGGGCGTCCAGCTGATAATCGCCCAAGGCAGCACTCGCGGAGCGTTCGGTCACTGCGTGTAACTACAGCTGGCGAAGAACAGACGGGACGTCAAGCCCGTCTGTTCGAGGAATGCACAGAGGCTCACCAAGGTTCGCTCACGGGTGCGCGCACTGCCCCGTGGCCACAGTGGCGTCTTGAGGGAGTATGGGTGGTAGTACGTGAATTAAAGTGCGTGGTACCAAAAAACTATCAGGTAGTCGCCCAAGCGAGCCGGACCGTGAAAACCATGCGAGTGCAGGAGCGTGAGTTCTCTGGAAAGTCATGTGTGGTTACGTAATACGGGCGTGTTTGTGGGAGAGCTGGGCGCCTGAAGGATCGTGAGAAGCGCTGTACAGCTTGCCATATGCTCTGTCTTCAATTCTTGCGAAGCACGTTGCTGCCCCTGTTCGCTTCGATGGAGCGTATATAAGCGCCGATTTCAGGCATCTGCCTGCGCGATCACGCTAGAATTTACAGACGCTGTTGGAGTAGAGCCATTCATACATATTCCTCCTGCGACGAAACCGCGGAAATTGTGTTGTGATGAGGCGCAGGCGAGCTTTTTTGTTCCTTGTGGGAATTGCGGTTTAAACTTGCTGTGGGGTGTTTTACGGCCACACTCCCGTAACCGAGTACATTCACTTTGGCTCAGCAGGAGGGCCACAAATTGCCGAGAAGGAGCACATACTAAGACAAAAACTTGCTTCCATGAAAGGACTGTGGTGCACAACTGTTATTTTTGTTTCTTTTTTTTTGTTCTGTTTGGAGCAGAGATGTTTAAAGCAGAAAGTAGCAGGCTTGGGAAAGTTGCGAACTCGAGCTGTTTCGCGAAGCGTCAGTTTATGTTATATACTCTTCCCTTCGGCTCTTTGCGCTAAGCTCACTCGTCCTGTTTTCACCTTTGTCAACTTGTTGTGTCATCGCCGTTGCCAGAACTGCAAGTGCGCTGGGATAATTCGGTTGTGTTGAAGCTTAAACCATTTTTTTTTCTTGCGAAAGGTAGCCAGTGGTTCTTGAAATATCTGATAAAAGAAGAGCGTGTCCAGGACAACAAAAACGCAAAAACAAATATTGTCAAGAGAGTTGAAGGCAGGCCACAAAACTTGCTTTAAAGCATTCAAGATTCTCTCGCACTCTACTGAAACGTGCCTTATGTCGTTGCTGTGTATACCACCGAAGATATTGTACCCTCCTGTATACCAAGTCACGCTTTTGCAACAGTGCACGCTCAAAACGATATATCGAGTTTGGTGCGCAGCAAAGCAAGAAAAGAGAAAAAAAGTTGGACTAAGATGCCGCAGAAGTGGTTGTAGGCGTCAATGGAAATCCTTAGAAATTTGCGGAAGCTGAAAAGAGCAAAAGTACGGCCTCGGGTGCCAGGAGAGCAGGGGTGCTCGCTGCGCGTATAAACAACCGACACTAGGCAGCGTGTGCGTAATCGATTGTGCCCAGCGCGAACCCGACGCACATGAGTGAACGCGTCATTAGGTGTCAAAGTTCAGGGAGCAGCGGGGAGAGACTACAAATCGATCGATCAGCCTGCCCAGCCGTAACACGCGAGCAGGCACACACACGCACTAAAACTCAAAATCGAGGTGGGTGGGGGGGGGGGGGGGGGGCGTGTAGGCTGCCGGAGCGGGACTCATTCCTGCAGCCTGAGCACGGCGGCGTCGCAAAGCCCGATCGAACAGCGCGCGCCTGATCGGGATGCGTCGCATCGGGAAGGGGGTTGCTGGCTCGCAGGAACGCGCGGAAACGTGCTTATGAGCGTCATTTTCGGAGCGTCGATGGGGGTGGCTGTTTTCTCACGACGGAACGACGCTTTTCGCCGAGGAAAAAGCTGCTCTATACAACTACGGCCATAGGGGCCGCGCTATTGAACGCCGGCGCTACGCACGTGAGACCCCGCGGAGAAGCACCGTGCCGGACGCGCATCGGCATGCGAGCGCTGTGCGGCTGCTGCACACGCTCGGCCGAGTTCGGAGTCCGAGCCCGACGGCAATATTTATGGCGCAATATCCATAGCAAGAAACGAGGTGGAAGGCTAGCGGGGGAGGGGGGGGGGTAGGAGATGCACGGACTCGAGTTTGCGCGGACGCCCCCTCCCCAGGTTGCGCCCGGAGCGCGCGCGCCGATGTGGGTGCACGAGGAGCGGCGAGAGCGGGGAGAGCGGGGAGCGGACGACGAAGCTGGCGTCGGGGCCGTCGAGGCATGTGCGGCGCTCTCGGCCCAAATAAATGGCTCTGCGCGCTCGCCTCGCGGGCTGCATGACGCGAGGCGTGCGGATTGCACTGGCTGCAATACCTACGTAGGATCAGTAGCAGCAGTACGTGCCCAAACGGCGGATTGGTGGGGCTGGCACGGCCGCGGAAAACTGGGCTGGGACACGTGAGGAGTGGCGAGGGTCGCCCCGTCGGGAGATGGAAGGGGAAAGCAGGGAGCGAACGGCAAATGTGGCGATGTACTCGACGTAATGTGAGCTACGGGGTGGACACAACTTCGCAGTGCCAGCGTCCTCCTCCCCTTTTTTTGCCGTACGCGCATGCTCTCTCTCCCTTACCTCTCTCCCCCAAGCGGCGTGCGCACTCAACTATGCATGGGGCAGAAATTTGTGCGCACCGCATTCATATTTAGAGTCCGCCGGCTCGCTCGCGCGCAGCAGTCCGTCTTCCCCCTCTTTCTCACCCATACATTGGCCCTTTTCTAATCTAGATGTATGAAATGCGCGCCGTATTCTCCGCGATCACGCGCGTGCGCTCGTGATGTACGCACGCGTATATTATATATGGCCGGTTGGCGGGAGCCTCGTAAAGGGCGGCCGAACGAAGCGTGCCTGTATGGAACACACGCTCGCGTATCACGCCGCGGGTCGGGTCTCTCGCCGGACCGCCGCCAGCCGTCAGGTTGCGCCGATTGCGGCCACCTCAGCCGCCTGTCCAGGCAGCGGTGGGGGGCCGCCTCAGGCCAACCTCCTTTCCCTTTTCCATTACACGGCCCTTTTTTGCCTCTCTCTCCGCGCCTTCCTTCATCCAGCGCCCATTCGTGCTCTTTTCTCTAATGCTCGCAAAATTGGATTGGGAAGGCCCCCTCTGTCCGTTCCCGCTTCTTCTCAAAGCACGGCACGGCGGCCGAGCTGCGGGCTCTGTATAGCGGCGCCTGGCCCCTTCCTTCCCTTTCATTCTTCTCGACGTTCGTTATGTATGAACGGCAGGTAATGGTGCGTGAGAGCATGATTTCAGCTGCGATCGACCTGCTGCTGCTGCTGCTGCATTTGGCAGCGTGCTGGAGGAGGGGAAGGGGGAGACCTTTTCGTTGATGAGAACCGCTCCTGTATGCGTGCCGTATTTCTCCCTCCTCAACGGTTCCCAACGCCCTCTCCCAGGTCTCTTTCGTAGCCTCCAGTTTATCGTATTCTTTCCCCCCTCACTCTCTATTTCTGACGGAGGAACCAATAAGCAAACTGCAAATTGCGCGCGGGACTAGCGCAGACTGAAGGCGAGGCGCGAACATTTGCTCGTATGCGTAATAGGTGCTGCAGAGTGGAGAGCGAAAGGAAAAGAAAAATTTTGACTTTTTTGTTTTTTACTATGGTATTGCGTCATTTACTCCTCATTCTAGCTGCGCCTGCCCGGGTTGTATTTATACAGCGGACCTTTCATAGCACGCCAGCGTCGACGAAAGGTGGCGCTAGCGTAATTGCACTCTGACGGGCGCAGGAAGCAATTGCGCCACGGCTGGTGCACGCACCAGCCGTGTTGGTACCCAGCACGTGCAACGACAATTCGTGCGCGTCACGTCACAAACCGTGAGTCAGACACAATGCACAGTGGATACGGGCCCCAGCAAAGTATATTACATTCGGTGCTGGCGTTGCGGCAGTCGTAATTACTTCGGCTGTATGCGCCCAAGCCCAGTTTTCCTGGGCATCTGGACGTATGGATGAATTTCACCGGCATCACGTTTGAATCGGGGCGATGGGCAACGCCACCGTGCCCAGCAATTTTGTGTGGCTATTTTGTTTATATTCTACTTTTTGCTTTCATTCCCATTTTGTTTCCTTGGCCGTTCTATGGCGTTTTCGTCATATCTTTTTTAGATGTGTTATTTTCCTTTATGTAACGAATCGCGCGGGCGTCATGAACTATAGTCACTCTGTCGGTCATCATTAGTGCGCACCGGGTAACTTACGACGCCCGTGAGCGAAAAATTCATGAAAAAATCACTAAAATCACTAACTTTGGTGGCACACCTAGGTCACGTGACGCGTCATCACAACCTGTCCACCGGATTGTGAGCAAACTGCCAACCGTGGCAGGTGGCAGTTAAATTGATGACTGGTTCCGAGAAGTTTCTCGGTAAGAGCAACACACCGGTGGCAGCTGTCATCGCAGGGCACTGGCGCGCCGCATAACCGCTGTACCTCTGCGGCAGGAGTGGTATGAGGGATGACGAATCACGCATATATGGGCGTTAACCAACCAACGCTATCGCGTCATACACTTAAGGCGGGGCTTAATTGCCCTCCCACTTTTTTTTGAACTTGTTCATGTAAGAATATTATACAGTGGGGTGAGATGCTGAGCGAACCAGTAGATTGTCGCCACCCTTCTGTGTCTATTACTCGCTGAAAACTCTGGCTCACAAAATGTTTCCTGTGTTCACACGAAGGAGATCACACTTAAGGGAGTAATTACTCATTGGCAGCCGCCTAAGCGCAGCCATACGCCTACAAAGGAAAGCGATACAGCTTTATCGAAAACTTCGTAGTTTAAAAAAATTCATACAGGTGGTGAAGCGGTGGTCCGGGGTTCGAACCCCGCACCACTGCTTCACCAGAGCTGTCGCTCTACCAGCTGAGCTAGCCGGGACCGCTAGCATATAGCAGGCGAGAGCGAATTGATCAATAAAGCGAAGTGGGTGCAGTGGTCGTAAAATGTTTAGGGGAATCCACCAAGGTGGAGGAGAGAGAGAGAGAGAGAGAGAGAGAGAGAGAGAGAGAGAGAGAGAGAGAGAGAGAGAGAGAGAGAGAGAGAGAGAGAGAGAGAGAGAGAGAGAGAGAGAGAAGTGGTATAGAAAAGGCACGGAGGTTAACCAGTAAAATGTTCCGGTTGGCTACCCTGCGCTGGGGGAGAAGGATGAGGGGGCGTAAAAGGATAAGAGGAAGTTGAGAAATGCGGTCGGTAGCAAGCACGACAGGCAATGACACATGCACTGTAAGTCACAGGCCGCCGCAGCTGTAGCCTGCACACCTTGAGGGCTGCCGGCTGCTGCGACCCGAGTAGAACAGATCGAGGCCCTCTATCACAAAGCAGTGCAGACGTTTCAG